>NC_079441.1:2947140-3034640 GCF_903798145.1 Danio aesculapii
TCGTGCTGCTGCGTTCTGGAAGCAGCTGAAGAGGTTTGATAGAATTAGCTGGAAGCCCGGCTAGTAGAGAGTTGCAATAGTCCAGTTTGGAGAGAACAAGAGCTTGAACAATGAGTTGAGCTGTATGTTCAGATAGGAAGGGTCGGACCTTTCTGATGTTATAGAGTGCGAATCTGCAAGATCGAGCAGTTCTAGAAATGTGGTCAGAGAAGTTCAGTTGGTCATCAATTGTTACTCCAAGGCTTTTTACCATTTTGGATGCAGTAATGGTTGCCCCATCCATCTGGATTGAAAAGTTATGGTGAAGAGTCGGGTTGGCAGAAACTTCAAGCATTTCCGTTTTCGTGAGGTTAAGCTGGAGATGATGATCTTTTTATGTCATGTTTTATCATTTCATACAGTTATTTGTAACTAATTCCAGTGCAAGAGAATTATTGTCATTAAATCTTTTTATTTTCAAGTATTTGTGAATTACAAAATGCAGCCTGTAGTTTAATGATGATGTCACTATCATCTGACCCTAAACAGCAGCACCTTAGTGAATATAAGTATTCGAATAATTAATATTAATCAATATTACACCTGCTTAATGAAAATCAGATGATTCACTACATTAATAAAATAAAAAGAAAGGTAATAAGATTAAGCCATTGTGGTCCACTGATCAGCATGTTGCGTTACGATGCTGCCGACCCATGTTCGAGCCTCACATTAATAAATAATTTATTTTTATTTTTTCATTTTTATTGTTAAGACATATAATACTGTTTGGGTTGTTGAACATTTGAAGCTCTAAAGCAGCTGTTTTCTTCAAAAAGACGTGACAGTGTCATTAGAAACTGAATTGAAAATGACGTTATTGTAATCTAGTAAATTGTGAACTGAGGTGGGCCGGTCTAAGGCTTGAAACTCCAGGGCTGAAAAGGAGTCCCACTCCGGCCCTGATCAACAGTAATGAATATTACAGCAGATCCTTCATTTAAAAAAAGGATTGAATATGAACACAAACCTGTAAAGATCAGGAGCGACTGATGAAAGTTTAGTGTTGAAAAACACAACTTATGCAGATGTATGGGTGGATCTAGAATATCACAGGTACATTGTGAATTTCCAGATAAATCTTCTGCTATTTTCAGAAACTATAATGAAAGGGTTTTGAATAATAACACAATATACCTCAAGTTATCTCTAAATAATGTTTGTAGCCTATGTGCATTTAGTCATGAAAATAAACTTATAAAGACTCCCATTAGACCTATTTTTGACTGTCTCCACCTTCTGTAAAATATACATTCAGCTTCAATTATCATCAGGTAATTCAGTCTAATGTTCATCTTTTTGTATGTTTACTCCTATAAGTTTAATAAACTTGTGTGAAACATCTATTTTTCTTTGCTCCTCAGTGTTTGGACTCTCACTGAACTTCAACTCTGAAAACTGGACTGACACGGTTTCAGTTTTCTAAAACATCTATGTGAAGCTGCTTTGACACAATCTACATTGTAAAAGTGCTATAGAAATACAGATGAAAAAAACAAACAAGTTAAACGAGTAACAGAATGAAATGTTCACTCATGAGTATTTTGCATTACTGTACTTTAATAATTGATTCAGTTTACTGCAGATTATGCATTTGTTGTGTCAGAAGTTTAAGAAAAATGTATTTAAAATGTACCTGTAATTCTGGAATGAGTTATATACCGTCTGACTGACAGGTTTAATATATGCTACATATGCAAACACATTTTTGTTAAACCATTTTTAAAGATATAGTTTGAGAAAATGCAATAGTATCTGGATTCAGCCTTGATGATGCATGCTGAGATTGCATTTCTCAGAGTGATGCAAAGTTGATCACAATGTACTCAATTGAGCTAGTGACATCACTGTGACGGGTGAGGTTAGGTGAGATTGCATCTACACCTGGTCTGCATCCAGAACAGTCTCAGAAAATGACCTACACTAGACTTCAGGAAACACTGAGAACAGAATCGCTCTTGTTGTCAAACTCTCAAACACCAGCAGGAGGGGCTACAATAAAACCATCACACCTGCAGAAACACTCATTCCAGGAAGCTGAAACTTCTGTACTAAATCTGAGCCAAACAAATCAACAGTTAAACACACTTTAATATATGCACTACATTAAACTTTCTGATTACTGTGATGCTGGAGAGACATTAGCAAATAAACAGGAGACAAGAATACTGACTGTAGATCAGTTTATTTCATCTGATGTTCTGTTTAGTTCAGGATTTAGGATCAGTCACAATTTATACCCAAACTTCTCTTCTGCCTTCCTGAATAAAGCAGATTTCATTCAGCTGAGACACAAATAATGATTTACTGAAGATCTGCTGCTCACAGAATCACATTCAGCCAGTCATTTATATGATCAGAGCAACACATGAAGAGACCAAACACCAGCAGATCCAGAAAACAGTTTCTGAAAACACACACACATCACATCTAAAGCATCTTACACCTTAAACAGAAGAACCCCAAACCTTAATCTTAAACATTGGCGTTAAGAGAGCTCATTATATTATGATAGAACCTCAGAACCTTCAAAAGAACAAACCAAATATATAAAAGTTGAAAACAGTGAATATAAGTAAACACAGACACATCTTCTCTCAGTAGTTAGTGCAGATGAAGTTGAGTCTGTGAGATTCAGGAAGGCTGATCCAGGTGTGATCTCCTCCAGACTGAACTGCTCCTTTTCTGTTCTCCAGTCCGCAGTTTTCCGGTGTGCTGCCGTTCCCTGGAGCCCAGTTCTGATAGCACACCATGTCTCCACTGACCCAGAGCCACGTGTTTATGCTGCAGAAGTTGTGTAAACCCAACCACACCGCCTCAGTAGACGCCAGTTTAACCACGTTCATCACCTCATACTGCATCTCCACTGACTGAACCGAGACCAGATCCACATGATTCTGTGTGCAGTATCTCAGAGCTTCAGACCACGACAGATTCTGCTGGATCACAATCAGTTTATCTGGACACAAAACAAAGCAGAAACTAGAGAGAGACTGATCAAAAACAACATGCAGAACAAACACTGTGGAGGAATTTGTCATGTCAGACATGTAGAGTCAACTTTAAGAGATCTGGAGCTGATGATGGATTGAGTGTGTTTGGAGGATCTGCTCACCTTCATGACACACGAAAGGAAGCTTGCTGTCACAAGAGAAGTCTGCCCACCGTCCCAGAACCTTCTGACTGATCACCGTACAGTTTTCAATTCCTCCATAATTATCAGGTTCAGTAGTTTTCCAGTATCTGAATGAGGAGTTGCTCTGATCTGACCACTGCCATGAGTCTCTGAACAGACCGATCCAGACTGCAGATCCAGATGAGTTTCTGTCCTTAATGAACTTCTCCAGCTGTTGATTCTCATTCTGGTTCCTCACACTGACCAGATCAGTGTGATTCTGTCTGCAGTAACTCTGAGCGGCTCTCCAGGTCATCGACTGATTGACAAACACCAGTCCTGTGCTCACTTTAAATAAACAAATACATTTAATGAATGAATGAATGAATGAAAAAGAAAACAGGAACAGTGGAAAAACAAAAACATGGAAATAATAATCAGAAATGCTTGTGTTGCTAATAAAGTAAGTTGTCATATTAAATAATATTACAGAGATTTGCCAAATCAGAACATCTGATACACATATACAGATTCATATTGTGTTCTTTTTTTATTACACCTTTAGTTTTTATCCATAATATGTTTACATGTGATACTGAACATATTTATACTCATGCTGTGTACTTATTCTTGTGTGCTATTTACACTTAACATGTAAACATATAGGTGGCGCAGTGGGTAGCACATTTGCCTCACATCAAGAGAGTCGCAGGTTTGAGTGCCGGCTGGGTCAGTTGGCATTTCTGTATGGAGTTTGCATGTTCTCCCTGTGTTGTCGTGGGTTTCCTCCGGGTGCTCCGGTTTCCACCACAAGTCCAAAGACGTGGTATAGGGGAATTGGGTAGGCTAAAAATGACCATAGTGTATGAGTGTGTGTGTGTGTGAATACGTTTCCCAGTGATGGGTTGCGGCTGGAAGGACCTCCACTGCATAAAACATATACTTCATAAGTTGGCGGTTCATTCCGCTGTGGCGTCCTCAGATTAATAAAGGGACTAAGCCGCAAAGAAAATGAATGAATGTAAACAGATAATGTGACAAATTTACATCATATTTCATATTGTCAGATGTAACCCAAAGGTACATATTATTATTATTATTATTTATTCATTTATTCATTTTCTTTTCGGCTTAGTCCCTGTATTAATCAGGGGTCACCACAGCGGAATGAACCGCCAACTTATCCAGCATATGTTTTACACAATGGATACTCTTCCAGCTGCTGGGAAACACCCATACACACTCATTCACACACATACACTACGGACAATTTAGGTTACCCAGTTCCCCTATAGAAAATGTGTTTGGACTGTGGGGGAAACCGAAGCACCCGGAGGAAATCTACGCCAATACGGGGAGAACATGCAAACTCCACAGAGAAATGCCAACTGATCCAGCCAGGACTCGAACCAGCAACCTTCTTGCTGTGAGGCGATCGTGCTACCCACTGTGCCGCCATAGTTTATCATATCAATAATAATTTATAATTATTAAAATAAGTCAAAATAATCAATATTTTGCGGATGCCCTTCCAGCTGCAACCTAACAACGGGAAACATCCATACACACTCATTCACACTCATACACTATGGACAATTTTAGCTTACCCAGTTTACCTATATTACATATCTTTGGACCGTGGGGGAAACCGGAGCACCCGGAGGAAACCCATAGGGAGAACATGCAAACTCCACACTGAAATGCCAACTGACCCAGCCAAGGCTCAAACCAGCGACCTTCTTGCTGTGATGCGATCTAGCTACTCACTGCGCCACCGTGACATCCATATTCTAATTATTGTTTTTTAATTTCTTTCATATTTGTCCAGGTGTCTTCTTAACCTCAGACTCTACTCTTCAGTTCAACTGTAACGCTAAAACTCAGACATACAAGAAAATGATAATGTATTGCCTAATATATCACTTTTTCATGTTTGACCCCATATCTATTTTTCTGTCATAGAGGTTTGTACTCACTGTTGTTGCATATGAAGAATGAGGTGTCACTACACGGCCCAACAATCCACTGTCCGTTTCTCATAACAGCACAATCATCACTGCCGGCTGGTTGTCCAGATGCCCAGTTCAGAAAGAGTGCAGGATCACCTGATGACCAATGCCATTTATAAACACTCGTCTTCTGAAGACCAATCCAGACATACTGCTTAACATTATAATTCACACGTTTTATCTTCTGCCAGACAAGTACATTTCTCTCACTCTTGATCATGTAATTCATGTTGTCAACAGTGGCCAGATCTGCGTATTTCTCTCTGCAGTATCTCTGAGCTTCAGTCCAGTTCTTCTTCTCATTTATAAAGTGATACTGACGCTGAACACATTCAGATATGGAGCAGAGAGCTGTGAAAGAGGTACGTTGGTTTAGTGTTTTTCAGAACAGAGTCAAACCTAATGAAACTATAAACCATAAATAAAACTACAAACACACTCACCAATGAGGAGAAGAGGGAAATATAGAGTTTGAGCCATTTCTGAGGAGGAGAAATATAAACAATCAGGTTCATTCTAGAGCAAAACCTTTCAGCAGGTAAAAGAGAAGCATAAATGCAGAATACAATGCAAAACAATCAATAAGAGCATCAGCAGATGTCAGAAGTGTGTTTGTGTGTATAATGTAGATGTGTGTGTTCTGACCTCAGAGGTGTTGTGTTTCTGTCCTCAGTCTGATGGTTCTGTCTGCAGCTTCAGACTGTGTGATTATTTTATATCTGCTCTCATATGTCATTCAGCACGTCACATCATGTTTATTGCTCTAATGAATTTTCATATTTGGTTTCCTCTACTTCTACTTCTTTCCCCCTCTTTTTTTTTTTTTTTTTTTTTTTTTTTTTACTTTTTTTGCATATTGACATCCGTGTCCCTCAGCAGCAGTCAATATAATATGGAAAAAAATAAATAAATAAATTATATATATATATTTACAGTTTAAGTTTTTATTTTATTTTTTATATTTCCCAAATGATGTTAAACAGATTCAGGAAATTTTCACAGTATGTCTGATAATATTTTTTCTTCTGGAGAAAGTCTTATTTGTTTTATTTCGGCTAGAATAAAAGTTAAGCCTATAACCCAGTTAAGCCTTTAAAATGCCCCTTTAAGCTGTATAGAAGTGTCTTGAAGAATATCTAGTCTAATATTATTTACTGTCATCATGGCAAAGAGAAAATAAATCAGTTATTAGAGATGAGTTATTAAAACTATTATTAGAAATGTGTTGAAAAAAATCTTCACTCCGGTAAACAGAAATTGGGGAAAAAAATAAACAGGGGGGGATAATAATTCAGGGGGCTACTAATAATTCTGACTTCAACTGTATGTGTAAGTAAGTGTGTTAAAAAAATATATATATATTTATATATGAAGAGATGCAGATGCAAACCCTAAAGTTTCTTTTTATATGTGAACAGTAGGCTACTCTTGCACTTCATCCGTTATTATTGGGCATCTCATCTTCCCATTCTGCAAAGCCCACTCTCTGCTTTTTCGCTGGTCCACTGCCATGTCCCGCTACATCCACCCATCCACCCACCCGCAATTAATCATAATGTATTTTTTTATGCCCCGACCCGTGGATTATCCGCAGCGCCCGCGGATATAACCGCCATCCGCGCATCACTAGCGCAGTTTTGAGGTAAGGGACGTTTTCATTTGCCATTCACTGACAGTCGGACAGCCTCATCCAGTTCATCAAACTCCATCTTTTAAAATCAAAAGCAGAATTAAACAGTCTCCTCATAAAGCCGGCGTATTAGCGCACTGCTACGTGGAAAACATGATTCGATTCGCGCTTTTTAATTGGTTCTTGGTATATAGCAGCTTTTACTGTACAAATGGCGTTTAGCGGCTTTTGCCAACAAACTGTTATTTCTGAATGCGCTGACGCTACGATTTATATGATTTGAAGCAAGACTATTTGTTGATGGTGTACTATGTGCCTAAAGCATTCACTCAATGTCATTAGCTCATTTTTAGCAGAAGTGGCGTTTAGCATATATATATATGAAGTGGCGCAGTGGGTAGAGCTGTCGCCTCACAGCAAGAAGATGGTTCGAGCCTCGGATGGGCCAGTTGGCATATCTGTGTGGAGTTTGCATGTTCTCCCCTGTGTTGGCGTTGGTTTCCTATGGGTTCTCTTTCCCCCACAGTCAAAAGACATGAACTATAGGTGAATTGGATAAGCTATATTGTCCATAGTGTATGAGTGTGAATATATGTTTCCCAGTGATGGGTTGCATCTGGAAGGGCATCTGCCGCATAAAACATATGCTGGATAAGTTGGCGGTTCATTCTGCTGTGGTGACCCCTGATTAATAAAGGGACTAAGCCAAAAAGAAAATGAATGAATGAATGTGTGTGTCTGTGTTAAAAATACAGCAGATTACTTCTGAATGTGTGTGTGTGTGTGTGTGTGTGTGTGTGTGTGTGTGTGTGTGTGTGTGTGTGTATTATTAGTTTTACTGTAGAATTGTTTGTATAACCTTTTGTATCACATTTGTTTATTTCACCAAAAAACCCTGTTTACATTTAGCTTCCTCCATATGTGTCTTCTTCTTTCCCCATATTTGCATGCTGACATCAGTGTCATTTAGGATCAGTCACGAATGTAGACATTGATCAAAATGTTATTTACATACGAACATGATATACTGTATGTACATCTTCTGATTTTAAAACAGGGTTTTGTATCTGTTTGGTGACTTTTTATTACCTGACCAAGGTCCGCATTCCCTGACAAATTCCCCTGAGGTAGGACCTGCTCTCTCAGGAATGGTCCACCACCTGGCACCTGTGGCTGTCGTGGTTCCTGGTTCAGCAGGCTGTGTCAATACATTTACATATGTATACATTTAGCAGATGCTTTTATCCAAAGCAACTTACACTCTAGAACACACAGCCAGAGCAGTGGACTGCCTGGGAGCAGTTGGGGGTTTGGTGCCATGCTCAAGGCAATCACCTCAGACGTGGGATATAGGTGGATATTTATTTAATCTTGCCACTAACAATCCCTGCTAATAATGGGACTCTAACCTGCGACCTTTGGATCCCAAGTCCAACACTCTAACCATTACCTGTCTCACCCTCCTTGTTTGCCCTCTTGGGATCTCTCTGTAATCTCTCACGCTGCCATCAAACAAGAGTGTTGGGGATCTAGAGGTATTCTTTGTCAATGATTCATGCCAGGAATTTGGGCTGGGCAATTTTCCCAAGGTTCCTATGCCTTATTTTAGAGACCAGTTAGTTTTGGTGGTTGGCTGAGGAGAAGTACAATATCTACACTGAGGTTGGCCCACTGGATTGTGTAAGCCATAACCCTTGCATACCATACTCAGTCTTGTCCCCTGTAGATCTCACTCAACAATGAGTGTCTCCTCTCTACAGATATCTTTAGAGCTGCGGGCTGGGTGACACCTAAACCATTCACAAAATTCTATTATTTTCAAGTGGACTCGATTTCTTCCCAGTTGCTGGGAAACAATGGTCAATTAGGAGAATTTTAGCTTGGTGATAAACAAGGTTATTATAGTTAACGAAAACGAACAAAAAAACGAAAACTAAAATGGAAAATAATTGTCGTTAACTGAAATAAAAATAAAAAACGAGTTAAAAAAAACTAGAACTAACTGAAACTGCATTGTGTACAAACAAAACTAACTGAAACTAACTAAAATTATAGCAAAACCTCCTTTGTTTTCGCATTTGTAAATGTATTTAATACATAATCTTACTGTAAGCCTTTTAGAAGTAAATTTATTTACTTCGCGCCAAATATATTTAAATATATTTACTTCGTGTTTGACCTGTACGGCACCTCAAAGTCTGTAGTCCTGCTGCCATTGGCCAGATCGAGCCGGTTCTCCTTCAGTCATCCCCGCTGTTGCTCCCGCGACAAAAACAATGAGTGGACATGACAGCAGCACGGTGACAGCATTAAATACAGAGACTTAAAACTATTACTTTAACACATTTGTACCCAATAATGGGTTTTATCTCTGTCTCGCAATTGCGAATTAATCTTTTTAACCGGATCTTCTAAGTGAACCGGTTGAACTAGTTCAGCAAATGGAACTGAATCATTTGAACGATTCGCGTCTCCAGTAAGCATTTATCCACAAACTACTTACTTTTTAACAAGCCTAATAACCCCCAACCCCCCCCCCCCTGATTCTAAATAATCCAATATATACTATTGTTCAGTTATTAGGACAGTAACATTACACTTAGCTCAAATTTGAGAAGCGGTGAACCGATAATACTGAACATGCGTGATTCAGTGAACCAAACACAAACAGTACATGACAGCCTGCTTTGACTGAACTAAACTTGAACAACAGCACAGAGGGTAAACATAGGGCTTAAATGACAGGATCTGGTGAAAAAACGTAAGTTTATTTCATAACAGAAAATTGTAGTGGAATTTAAATAAGTGAATGCTTCAGTTGAGTTGCAAAACTTTTACTGTAAGACATTTTTTCAGATCATGGTGATGTTATGTTGAGTCCTAACATCCACGTTAAAGATCTGAACTTCCTGTCACTACTGTGTGTCTATCCTCTGATGCAGCCCTGCACACATATTGTACTTAAGGCTGCTGTCTTGTGGGCTGTTGTATTTGAATTTGAAGATGGGTAGATGACAGTGTTCATGTGTCCTCTGAATACAGCTTTTAAACAATGTATCTTTAGTTGAGTTTATTATACAATATTTATTCTGATGATTTTGAATCTACAGTAGCACCTAACAATACTAATACTGAAACTAATAAAAACTAATCTAAAACTAAGCAATTTAAAAATACAGAAACTAGTAAAACGGTTAAATCTGCCTCTAAAAACTAATTAAAACTAACTGAATTTGTAAACAAAAATTCAAAATGAAATAGAAACTAAAACTAATGAAAAATCCAAAACTATCATAACCCTGGTGATAAAAATGCTTGATGTTACCTAATGGCAAACCCTAGACAGTTCCTCAAAGGCCCCAGCACCAACATTATGAAGCTGCAGGCCTGGCGATCCATCGGCACGCTCAGACCAGCACTTCCAGACCTATCGTTAGGGTTACATGTCCGATGTTGCTACTTGCTAGAAAGTGCCAAGATGTCCTCGCTGCAGTCTGTAATCATGATGATGTACTGGACCTAGTCCAGGGATGGGCAAACTCGATCCTGGAGGGCCGGTGTCCCTGCATAGTTTTGCTCCAACCCTAATCAAACACACCTGCTTGTAGCTTTCTAGTGATCTTGAAGACACTAATTAGGGTGTTCAGGTGTGTTTGATTAGTGTTGGAGCAAAACTCTGCAGGGACAACGGCCCTCCAGGATCGAGTTTGGCCATGCCTGACCTAGTCTAATATGTAGTGGACATTGTACCGCCTACTATGGTAACATCCATACTATGGTGACGGTTGAGTTTAGGGCAGGGGGAGTTGTAGGCGATCATCCATGTAGCGGACCTGGTCCACTACGTCATGAAGCTGTGGGCTGCAGCAAGGACTGTCTTGAAAGTACTGGTCTGAGCATGCAGTTGGGTCTCCGGACCTGCTCCTGCCCCTTTACCAACTGTCTGAGAAAATGATAGGTCTGAAAGTGCTAGTGTGAGCGTGCAGGTCTACACGTTTAGACCTGCATGCTCACACTAGCACTTTCAGACCTTTCAGACCAGTTGGGTCTCTGGGTCTGCAGCTACACCCTACTCCCCAGCACTGACTCTTACGTAGTCTGGTAAGCCTGCTTGGGATTAACTGAATTAGTTGATTGTTATATTATTTGAGTTATAATAATTTGACATTTTGTTCATGACAGAATTAGGATATGTTTCTGTCTATTTCTCGCAACACTTTGGCTGATGTGCAACCCTGAATAGTAATGTCTGAAAAGCTACAATGATGACACTTCACAAATAAAGCAATGATAATATAGAATAGTTATATTTATTTACATATAAACCATATAATATGCACATTGAGAAAATAAATAGCTCAGATTAAGTTGCCTCCTGCTCCAGCATTGACTCCCAGTTCTCCAGATCTCTCCTAATTTCTCAGTTGAATGAGCCTGAGGGTCCAGATGAGAAGTCCTGCACAGAAACAATACACATTGCGTTTGTTTAGGAGCCCAGCTGTTTAGGCAGTAATGTGCTTAAAACCTGCAGGAACTACTTTTGCTCTGTGTTTATCTAACAATAACCAAACACATTAGAATGCTCATCAGCCAATGAGAATCAAGCATTCAACAGCCCCCTAGAGTAACTTGAAATATTTAACATGTATAACCATTTTTGGGTAAGCCATAACAACATCTGATCTTTACATCTTCATGATTTCATTCAATAGATGTTAGACTACCTGCACAGAGCAGCTGGAAACCTGAAGCCGAGGTTGCAACTGGTGCTCCACTTGCAGTTGAATTTGTGCTCATCAGAGTCGCTGTTGAATTTGCAGACGCCGTAGAAATTGTAGACGCTGGAGAAACTGTAGAAGCTGAAGATGCTGGAGAAACTGTAGACGCTGAAGATGCTGGAGAAACTGTAGATGCTGAAGATGCTGGAGAAACTGTAGATGCTGAAGATGCTGGAGATACTGTAGAAGCTGCAGATGCTGGAGATACTGTGGAAGCTGCAGATGCTGCAGATGCTGGAGATACTGTGGAGGCTGCAGATGCTGCAGATGCTGGAGATACTGTGGAAGCTGCAGATGCTGGAGATGGTGTAGAAGCTGCAGATGCTGGAGATACTGTGGAAGCTGCAGATGCTGGCGAGACTGTCGAAGCTGCAGATGTTGGAGAAACTGCAGACATGGTAGATGCTACAGATCCAGAAAATGTTAGAGTTGCCGTTCCAGATGATACAGTTGTGGTGCAGTCACATCCATTGAAGACCAGAAGAGCAGTTACAGCAAAAAGACTCAAGTGCCTCATCTTTCTTTGGGGGTAAAAAAAAACATGTTAAGCTGAGCTGAGATTATATACATTAGTGTTTCCCAACCATGTTCCCGAAAGCACACCAACAGTACACAGATTCAGCCTCTTCCCAATCAAACACACCTAAATCAACTCATTAGAACGTAAGAAGAGACTCCAAAACCTGAACCAACCACTGTTGGCGTGTCTTCAGGAACAGGGTTGGGAAAGACTGATATGGATGATCGTTTGTTTCATACTGCAGAGTATCTGGAATCCTATTGTATTGTCCATATTGTATTACCCTTTGTATGTTGTATTCATACCAGATGATATATGCGCGAATAAATCATGCTAAAATAGACGTGTGAATATTTTGAGTTTACCTGCTTCATTCATGCATCAAATTCACTTCAGAATAGTCACTGATTTGCGTCATGGGCAGGGCTTTTGTCTGCCTGATGACTCTAGCTTCATTGCTAAATAGCTAACATGAATTTTATTGAGAGAGTATCTGTGCTTTTTGTGCTTTAGGAAGTTTAAAAAACAGTGTAGATTCATTCGGCGCCATGTCTAAGTCCACTAGATACTTTCAAAGGTGCACCCAGCTCTGTAAGTTCATCAACTCCTCCAGAAGCTATACCTGTTTGATGGAGGCTTCCAGTGGCGCTTCAGACTGAGCTGAGCCCAGATTGATGAGCTGTCTTCTGGTGTTGGAAAGAGGATTTTCACCTCGGGACATCAACAACAGGCACTACTTCATAACCATGCCCCAACATGCTCCTGATTTTTTTTGACGTGGTGAAACAAACATGCAAAATGCTCAACTATGCGCAAAAATTGTGCCGCAGGATGTCTATTCGCATCTTTACATTGACTTAACATTTAAATCACTCGTGCTTGACGCTCTATCCATGTCTGGTGTGAACGCAGCATTAAACTGCAGTTGTTGTTTATTCTTTCTGTAAACAATTCAGTTAGCCAGTCATTAAATCAGCATATACATCTCAACAATGGTGACAACTAAATATTCAGATGAACAGATCTGCTCTGAGCATCACAAAACCAAGCAACTAAAGTGAAAGCACAAACAAGAAAGAGTAACAGGGCATGCTCGGACAATTTATCTAATTCAGCTGCATGCTAGGACTACTAGTCAATTAAACAACCATATTTTCTGGACTATAAGCCGCTACTTTTCCTGAAGTTTTGAACCATGCGGCTTATACAAAGGTGCAGTAATTCTGTGGATTTTTCTTCCAGCGCTAGGGACGCTCTAACCGGAATTAGAATCAAAAAGACGTGGTATGACAAGTGGTGAGAAGTCTTACACAACAACAGGCTGATTGCGAAAAGCATACTTTTCTGAGGTCTGTCAGTGGATCCTAACAGCATGGAGTGCTGTGAAAGAATCCACCATCACCTACGGGTTCCGAAAGGCTGGAATGCTACGCGAAGAGAGCGGCGCACCTTCAAAGCTAACTTCACCCAACGATGACAGTGACACGGAGATCGAGACTGATGGAGACAGATGTGACGAAGTGCTTCTGAGGCTGTTCAACTCCGACACTGAAGAAGACGACTTCATAGTTTTCAGCGAAGATGATTAAAGTGACTTGTGGTTTCAAAGACAGGAGAAATTAAGCTAAATATATACCAGTTATTTTCTCTTGGTTCTGTTCCATTTATCAGCAAAGTTGCTGCCATGTTAAAAGGCACTGTTCGGAAAGAATGTGTTCAGGTACATTTCAGTACAGTTTCAGTACAAAATCGTTCCGTACATGCAGTAAATTTCAAATTTTTCAACATAGATATCTGCGGCTTATACCCCGGTGCAGCTTGTATATCATTTCTTTTTTCAAAAAATAGAGCGGATGCAGCTTATGTACAGGTGCGTTCTATAGTCCAGCAAATACGGTACTTCATGATGATTATGACACCTTAAAAACAGAGCCAACAAACCTTTTTAAACTTAATTACTGTTAAAATATGCTTCAAGAACACAATTATTAATGTTTAAACATAATATTTAAACATGCCAAAACGAATGTTACAATTCAAGAGGTAAACTAAAGCTGATGACTGAAACACTGATCACCACAATGACGACTCCAAATTAAACCGTCAACAAATCATTTAGAATGTGAACTATACGTTTGTAATAAGTGAAGCTAGTCATGTTATTTTTAGAGTTTAATCATCCCCCGCTGAGAGATTTACTTTCATTTCAGCTGATATTACCAATATACTATAGTGCAGTGTTTCTCAACCCTGTTCCTGAAGGCACACCAACAGTCCACATTTTCAACCTCTCCCTAATCAAACACACCTGAATCATCTTATCATAACATCAGAAGAGACTCCAAAACCTGAAGTTAATGGGTCAGAAAATGGAGACATCCAAAATATGTACTGTTGGTGTGCCTCCAGGAACAGGTTTGCGAAACACTGCTATCGTGGTCCCTTGTTAATTGAAATCCCCAGTTACATTAAAAAATAGCCCACAATAGGTGAAATCCACAAAGTAGTCCGCTTTATTTTTTACAATTATTATAGATGTTTTAAGGCTGTAAAGCCCCTCACTACACTATTTTCTCAAATAGGCATTCACATTTTCACACACTGCTCTCTCTTGCTTAAACACTTGCTTAACTTCTACCTTTATTAAGCATGTCTAAAAGTGCAGTTGTTTGTCTGATGGTTAGCATCTTCCTCTGCTTTTTAGTAATGAAATATAGAAATACGTTTATCATTAATGTTTCTTATATGTATAAAAACCCTCAGATGTGCAATTTTTTGAAGTCTAATATTAGAAGTACAAATTATCCCGGACCAGCCCCCATCAATCATAACTTTCTTCTTCTCTGTGGTGCTGCTATTAGCTGTTGTATTTTCTAATTTGATAGAATTGTTTTTATCATTAAAATGTTTCATATTTGTGTAAAAAAACAAGAAGTGCAATATTTTGAAGTGGAATATTAGAAGTGCAAAATATCCCGGATGAGCCCCCAAAATATTATTTCATCTCTGTGGCACTGCTATTAGATGTTGTATTTTCAAACTTTAATAAATGAAACATATAAATATGTTTATCATTTATATGTTTCATATTTGCATAAGACCCATTCGAACTGCAATATTTATAAGTGGAATATTAGAAGTGCAAAAAAAATCCCGGACGAGCCCCCATAAATTATAGCTTTCTTCCTCTCTGTGGTGCTGCTATTAGCTGTTGTATTTTCTGATTTGATAGAATTGTTTTGATCATTAATATGTTTCATATTTGTACAAAAAAAACCAAGAAGTGCAATATTTTGAAGTGGAATATTACCAGTGCAAAATATCCCGGACGAGCCCCCAATAGTTATTAATCTCTGTGGCACTGCTATTAGATGTTGTATTTTCAATCTTTAATAAATGATAAGATATAAAGTTATATAAGATATAAATATGTTTAGCATTAATATGTTTCATATTAGTATAAAACCCATTAGAGGAATATTAGAAGTGCAACAATATCCCCATTGATCATAGCTTGTTTTGTTGACATTATGTGGTTTGTTCGGGAGAAAACTTGCAAACATACAGTATAGCACTTCAGAGTTGCACTGCTAGCGATCAAACATTTATGTCAATTTAGCAAGCTGAACACATTCTGTACTTTACAGGAAACAGGGCATGGAAAAGATTGATTAACAATGGTCAATGCGCTATAAAAAATAAGCATGTCAAATGGCACTGTAAAAATTTGCGAGACTGCGAAAGGTCAACCGTATTATGGTGAGGGAACACTGTATTTCTTTATTGTATTCTTGTTTTTTTCTGTTTCCTTTAACAACAGGTGTTCATCACTAAATCTCAGCCATGTCATAATAAATTAATGATTTTGTCTGTGCCTCATGTTACTTTAAACAAGTGTGGACCCATATAAAAAGGATTTCAATATAAAACATACAATTATTGCTAAATAAATGACTGTACTAAATCTTTCTCTGTCTCCTTTAAAGAATCTAGATTTCAACATTCATGTTTTTAACTTTATTTTACTTAAAATACAGTTTATTCTTTAAAAAAAGAAAAGGAATTACCATGGAATTTTTCGGATGTCCTTGATCTTCAGTACTAGAAACGATTGTCTCCCAGAAATGTCTTGTAGATGAAGGGAAATGGTCATACATTTAGTTAAAGATGCATAATTAAAAACTAAAATAAAAGAAATGCACTCTAATAATCTTCAAGTAAAATTCTAGTATCATAAAAATCAGCACTCGTCATCCGCAGGGAATTTAGTTTAATTATTAATCAATCATTTATAATTTAATAAATAAAGCTGTTTTAACTATGAGATAAAATCTCTTATACAATTAGTAATGATCATGAAGGTTAACATACCTGCGCTGCTCTGTGATGCTGGTCGTCTCTCCGTGAGGTTTATAAGCTGTCAGATCTGTGATCTCATGGAAAGCCCTTTCTCACTCAATGGATAATTGTACGTTTTGACAATGATCAGGTTGTTTGGTATGTTATTGTTCTTGCGCTAGAGGTGATTTCCATCCTCTAGCAACAGACAGCACTAAATATCAACACTCATCACATCAATGTGAAGAGTCATCCCAGTAACCATTGTCCACTTTTCTATATTTAGAAATTATAATGATGAGAGATAGAAATATTTTTGATCATTATTATGTTACATATTTGAATAAAAACATCAGAAGTGCAAAAATATCCCGGACGAGCCCCCGTTAATCATAGCTTTCTTCTTCTCTGTGGTGCTGCTATTAGCTGTTGTATTTTTCATCTTGATAGAAATGTTTTTTTATCATTAATATGATGCATATTTGTATAAATTGACACAAGCAGTGCAATATTTTGAAGTGGAATGTTAAAAGTGCAAATATATCCCGGACGAGCCCCCAATATATATCCCGGACGAGCGCCCGTTACTCATAGCTTTCTTCCTCTCTGTGGTGCTGATCAAAGCTGTTGTATTTTCTATCCTGATAGGAATAGTTTTATCATTAATATGTTTCAAATTTGTATAAAAAAACACTAGTAGTGCAACATTTTTAATAATAATAAAGTGCAAATATATTCCAGATGAGCCCCCATTTATCATAGCTTTCTTCTTCTCTGTGGTGCTGCTATTAGCTGTTGTATTTTTTTAATCTTGATAGGAATGTTTTTTTTATCATTAATATGTTGCATATTTGTATAAAATGACACTAGAAGTGCAATATTTTGAAGTGGAATGTTTAAAGTGCAAATATATCCCAGACGAGGCCCCGTTATATCCCGGACGAGCCCCCGTTACTCATAGCTTTCTTCCTCTCTGTGGTGCTGATCGAAGCTGTTTTATTTTCTATTCTAAAAGGAATATTTTCAATCCTTAGTATGTTTAAAGTTTGTATAAAAAACACTAGTAATGCAACATTTTGAATAATAAAGTGCAAATATATTCCAGACGAGCCCCCATTTATCATAGCTTTCTTCCACTCTGTAGTGCTGCTATTAGCTGTTGTATGTTATGTACTTCATTAATGACAGTTAAAGAGCCCATATTATGGGTTTTTGAAAATGCCCTTCCATGTAGTGTGTAACATAGCTCTAAGTGAAGTGAAATATCCAGCTAAGGCTTAAATCTGTAAGTGTACAGTGTTTAAAACTATTGATTCATCTATAAAAGAGTCGACTCATAGTGCTTCAAACGAGTCGTCTTGATAACGAGTCATTAGGTGTTTCGCGATGACGCAGCTACGAAACACAAGTAGTTGGGCGCGCAAACCCGGGAGATTTGAAACCTGCGGCCCCACCCACTAACAGAAAAAAAAGTCTCACACACACACACACACAGACAGACACCGGTCGAATGAAGTCACGCTGTGCAGATGGATATTATGGACAGTCTAATCAAAGATGAAACATCAGCAATATAGCCCAGCCTTGAGCAGTTCTGAGTGCTTCTGAAAACGATATGCTTTCAAAGAAGACTTCATCAGTTTGTTAAAGGAAGGATCAGTATAGACTGTCAGAACATGGATCAGTGGATCATGAATCAGTTTCTACCCCCATTTCACCAGTGTAAGTACGTGCGATTAAAATTGTTGCCTCATTTACTCTAGCTTGCAAATTATGTATTTAGTTGTGTTTTGTTACTTGTAACTGCGTGTGCTGTATCAGGTTAACTCTTTATATTCCCATATCGCGTGTAAAGCCACGTTGAAAACGCGACGCGTGCCGCTTTGATTACGGATCGTCAGCTGTTTACACACATGCAACGGACAAGTTTCAAAATATTTCAGCTCAATATTATTGTCTCCTCGTGTGTGTAACGCACGGGTATTCGCGGATATAACTGAGCGCCGCTCCTCTATGGACGCGCCGGCTCTGTGTGTGTGTGTGTCTGTGTCTCCTCGTGTGTGTAACGCACCGGTATTCGCGGATATAACTGAGCGCCGCTCCTCTATGGACGCGCCGGCCCTGTGTGTGTGTGTGTGTGTGTCTGTGTCTCCTCGTGTGTGTAACGCACGGGTATTCGCGGATATAACTGAGCGCCGCTCCTCTATGGACGCGCCGGCTCTCTGTGTGTGTGTGTCTGTGTCTCCTCGTGTGTGTAACGCACGGGTATTTGCGGATATAACTGAGCGCCGCTCCTCTATGGACGCGCCGGCTCTCTGTGTGTGTGTGTCTGTGTCTCCTCGTGTGTGTAACGCACGGGTATTTGCGGATATAACTGAGCGCCGCTCCTCTATGGACGCGCCGGCCCTGTGTGTGTGTGTGTCTGTGTCTCCTCGTGTGTGTAACGCACGGGTATTCGCGGATATAACTGAGCGCCGCGCCCTCTCTATTCAGCCGCTCATTTATGGACGCGCAGGCCCTTTGTGTGTGTGTGTGTGTGAAAAGAGTAAGAAGACTGTGACTAGGAGGCTAGGAGATCTCCTCGCCAGTTCTTGGACTTTTTGCTCAATAAAATAGTTAGTCGTCAGTATTTTCTAGTCCATCGTCTGTGTTTACATTCACCCACTGGCAGCCAAAATCCACTATGAAGCGTGTATGCACTGTGACTACTTTTATATTGTAGATTAGCAGCTGGGCATTTCACTCTGTCTCGTGCTGAAGCCTGTCACTGTCGACCAATCGCAGCAGGCTGTCATCGGTCCAATCAGCGCAGATTAGCTTCGCGCTGAGGAGGGGGTTGGGAACAAATGAATCGCTGAACGATTCATATGGGAGTCGCTGGGATAATTAGGTAAAAATAAATGCAGATTATAAGACCATCAAAGTGTTTTTTGACCTTGCATGCATATTAGACTGTTGTTGGAGACCCTTACAACCTAAATATGACCCTATTTCATGTATAATATGGGCTCTTTAAGAATTGTATTATCATTAAAATGTTTCATATTTTCCACTAGAAGTGCAAAAAGATACCAGAGGATTAGCCATTGTATATCCCGGACGAGCCCCCGTTAATTATAGCTTTCTTCCTCTTTGTGTTGTTACTATTAGCTGTTTTATTTTCTATCTGGATAGAAAAGTTTTCATCATCCATGTTTTAAATTTGTATAAAATAACACTAGAAGTGCAATATTTTGAAGTAGAATATTAGAAGTGCAAATGTATCCCGGACGAGCCCCCATTGTATATCCTGGATGAACTCCCATTAATCATAGCTTTCTTCCTCTCTGTGGTGCTGCTATTAGCTGTTGTATTTTATGTACTTCATTAATGAAAGTAAAAATAGTTTTATCATTAAAATGTTTCATATTTTCCACTAGAAGTGCAATTGCTTGAAGTGAAACATTAGAAGTGCAAAAAGATACCAGAGGATTAGCCATTGTATATCCCGGACGAGCCCCCATTAATTCATAGCTTTCTTCCTCTCCATGTTGTTGCTATCAGCTGTTTTATTTTCTATCTGGATAGAAAAGTTTTCATCATCCATGTTTCAAATTTGTATAAAATAACACTAGATGTGCAATATTTTGAAGTAGAATATTAGAAGTGTGAATGTATCCCGGACGAGCCCCCATTGTATATCCTGGATGAACCCCCATTAATCACAGCTTTCTTCCTCTCTGGTGCTGCTATTAGCTGTTTTATTTTCTATCTTAATAGAAATGTTTGCTCATTAATATGTTATAAAACTGTATAAATACCTCTAAAAGGGCAACATTTTGAAGAGGAATATTAGAAGTGCAAATGTATCCCGGACGAGCCCCCATTGTATATCCTGGATGAACTCCCATTAATCGTAGCTTTCTTCCTCTCTGGTGCTGCTATTAGCTGTATTATTTTCTATCTTAATAGAAATGTTTGATCATTTATATGTTTCAAAATTGTATAAGAGGAATATTAGAAGTGCAATTTTTTTATGCGTCTACAGTATTTCGAAGAAAATTTCGATGCTACTCAACTAAAAATGTCTGATCAACTGATTGACCACATAAAATATTCTGCATTACACAAGAATACATATGAAAATGAGACTCAAATAACAGTGTCATTTTGATCCCTTTAATTACTTTTTTTTCCAGTTGTTCATAGTATTACACAGAGAAATTAGCCACACAGTTAAATCTGATTGCATTCAGTTATTAATGACATCTTATTTTTTTTTTGTTTTATTTCTTTATTTTTGTTAATGACATTATTTCTTTTTTTAGTGCTAAAGCTAAAAAAGTTACACAAGAACTAGCACACTGATGTATAATCCATGAGGACACTGAGACGCAGATCTACTTCACAGAAAATAAAAGGTGAAAAGGGTTTCACTGAGGTGAATCAAAAAAATGTTAAAAGAAAGAAAGAAAATGGACACATTTACATTCACACGTTCTTACCACACATTACACAATCTAAGCCATCCCTTTACCTCATTGCTTTTACTTTAACCTGTCAATATTCTCACGTTTGTACGGTTATTTCTCTATTCATTGGTAGAACATGTCAGATTTGAACTATTTCTACTTTTGGTATAGGCTCATGTAAATCTGCGACAGTTTTGCAGTCTTGAATATTAAAATTCTAACACTGATCCCTTTCCATTAGAAAGAGGAGAAAATACCATGTTTCCGGCTTACGCGTCCCATTACTTCCAACGTTTGTGTCTCAATCAGGATAAAAACAAATGAAATTTGATTTGAGAATCTCAACGAACAGAGTGCTCCGACGCTCGTAACGAACATATGAATCGCTGGAAGAACTTTCCAAATTGACGGTTATTTTCAGGGCAGTGTTGTGCTGAACGTGATTGTTACGATGCATTCGCAGTTATGAGAACAGTTTTGGTCTGCTTTTTTATTGGCAAGTGTTAGCGTTAGTGTCAAAAATACCAAACACAATCTCGTGGCAATTCCTAACTCTTTCACATTTTGGTAAATTGCCAGCTAATGTGGGTAAATTTGTACAATTTCATAAATGGTTTGTGTATGATGCCGATCATACTTCACAATTTGTATTCAAATTCTTGCAAACTAGCTGCTAATTTGTCGAAATGGATTAGTAGCATTCTTCAGTGAGAATCGCTTGCAAATATTGCAAAAACTCACATCTCGAAGTGATTTCAATGCTCTTTTGAATGATCTGTATGTCACTTTCACATGTTATAAAGAGCAGGTCATGTGGTTTTTTGAAATTGTAATATCGTGGCCTTTCAATGTAAACAGTCTGCGCATTGGTTTTGTCTCTTAAAAGAAAGAGTTCACCATATTGAGTCCTTATACTTAATCTTTTTACTGTCAAACATAATCAAAGTAACACATTTGCATAATCTCCACCTACATGCAAATTATGCAAATTTTTTAATGTAAAAAAGACTAATAAAAACACACTGACCAATCAAAGCATAGATGTCTTGTTGAAGAGGAGGGGCTTAAAGACCTCAAGCCTTGAATTGATCTAAATAAACTGTATCGAATTCAAATATTCAACGAATTTTCTGAGGAAATTACCTTGTTTTCTGACCTTGCAAACATATAGGGCAATCCACTACAATATTAGGACTCTTTAAAATACCACATGACCTGCTGTTTAAGATGTAAACTTTACAGCTGTGTTAACTTGCTAATCTCGATGGCTTGACGATTGGACTAACATGGCTAAAACCCAGTTGGCAGTGAAGGGGCTGGTTATTCAGCAAAGTAAATTTGACACAGGCTCTCTGAATCATCACGTATTCCCTTATTGTGTATTTGTAGAGTTGAAGCACCTCACAGGCTCAGGCATGTCCGTTTTTACTCTGTGTATCGGTCACTATGGTTCAGAATTAAACGCCACCATGGCTTTAAGTACACTTCAAACCAGAGTCAGGTTACGCTAAATCCACCGACGGCCAGTCAAAGTAACAAATGAGCTCAATGTTTCCAAGCAAACAATCCTACGTTGTGCTACTAGCTGGATAATATTGCAGTATAAGCACCATGGTAATTACATGCAAACTAGAGGACTAGATTCCCCGAAAAGATAGATATTATCATATTAGTGACATTGGATTGCTACAAAAGATGGCAAATGATCTCCTGCTTACATGTTAGTATTTGCTTATATAAAGACCGTCATTCCTATAATCATCCATCACTCGCTTAATGTTTTGTTGTCAAACTACAGGGTTGTTGGTTATGACTGCTTCATATTTAGGCTAGTTATTGAGTGTGTTTCCATGTGGGATTCAATAATGGTGTAAGTCACTGTTTCTCAACCACGTTTCTAGGGGACCACCAGCTCTGCACATTTTCTATGTCTCTTTACCCAAATACACCCGACTCAGATTATTAGCTCATTAGCAGAGGCTGAAAGACCTAAAATGGGTGTGACAGACAAAGGAAACATCCAAACATGCAGTGCTGAAGGGCCTTCAGGAACGTGGTTGAGAAACACTGGTGTAAATGATGGGCTGTTTTTGAAGAAAGTCTACAAAACACACCAAACCAATAAATCCAATCCATAAAAAAGCCACCAAAACACACCATCATGTTATTGACCAACACAGTCTTAAGGTGGTGGTTCGGAACTCTTTTATGCTTTGGCGAATTGGTGGGGAGTTTGGTGTTTTAATGATTTACACTCTTAAAAATAAAGGTTACACAAGACAGTTTTGTCATAGAAGACCCATTACTGGTTTCCCAAATAACCTTCTATCTGTAAGTGTGAAGTTCATTTCTATGATTTAAAGCAGTGTTTCCCAACCCTGTTCCTGGAGACACACCAACAGTACATATTTTGGATGTCTCCTTTATCTGATCCATTAACATCAGGTTAACATCAGTCTCTTCTTATGTTCTGATGAGTTGATTCAGGTGTGTTTGATTAGGAAGAGGTTGAAAATGTGTATTGTTGGTGTGCCTTTAGGAACAGGGTTGGAAAACACTGATCTTAAGTACCTTTCACACTATAAAGAACTTTTTTTTTTGTTTAATAAAAGGTTCCATAGATGTCCTAATGAAGACACTGATGCCAATGAAGAACCTTATTAAGAGTGTAGATGGGTCAAAAATGAGGTGTATGAAAAATATATCCCGGACGAGCCCCCATAAATCATAGCTTTCCTCCTTTCTGTGGTGCTAATATTAGCAGTTGTATTTTCTATCTAGATAGAAATGTTTTTTTATCATTAATATGTTTCAAATGTGCATAAAAACCACTAAAAGTGGAATATTTTAAGTGGAATATTACAAGGTCAAATATATCCCGGACGAGCCCCCATTGTATATCCCGAATGGTGTCTGTATCAAATAAACGTGATGTGATATAAACCGAAAGATTTAATGCCTAGTTAAATTCTAGGTGGAATCCAGTTCCATTGTTATTCATTACGCTTTATTTTTACTGTTGATTCTGTTTGAAAGACGTCTTACAGACAAATAGGTAAAACCTAGTGGTTTGACAGATAGCGGCAAAATATAAAGATTTTAAATGACATTTAATGAGAAGTTTGGGACTGAGTAGTGATTATTAAAATTATTAACAGTTCTAATTGGCTGTCCAATAATTCTTGTTTCAAATATGTAGACATTGTTTTTGTCTTTGATTTGTTTACAACACACTGATTAATAGCTTTAGAGATCAATATTTTTGTTTCCTAATCACATTTTCAATTTAAGCAAATCTGAAAATGTGCAAATGTCAAAATAGTTACACATTTCTAAAACTTTGAGAGTTCAGCATTCTAGTTTTGCACAAAAACTAGAACACATTTGAGCAACTTGATCACTATCATGCATGTTTGCGATTGTGACAAAAACAACAGATATGATTTGTGTTGATTTGCATGAGTTCCCTTATCTGGATAATCAAGAAGAGTTCTTGGTTCCCAGATAAGTGATATTGACAGTTTTTGATAGCTATCAGCACTTTATTGTGGCTACATGTAAACACACTCACTGATGGAAGCACGTTTCCAACGCCAATGACAACTTACATCGACTCACTTTCTTAAATGACCTTTAAATCGGAGCGTTTTCGTAATGTTTCATCAAACTCGCTCCAAATCTGAAACAACTTTACAGCTCCCGTCATTAATTATCTGCTCATCCGTCACCTTCAGAGACACGTTCCCAATCAAAACAGCTCCTAATTAACACTTATTCAGTAACACTTTATTTTGAGCAACAATTTACACCATTCACTACTAAGATATTAACTGTTTATCCTTAACACAATACCTAAACCCAACGACTTCCTCAATAACCATTAATAAACAGCTAATTAGTAGTATATTGAGCTAAAAGTCTTAGCTAATAGTTTGTTAACAGTGTGAATTGTACACTAAAATAAAGTGTGACCACTTATTCTCATCAAATATTCTGTTTCACTGACAATAAATCCACTTCGCAAGCTGCAAACGATCCCTTCTCGATGTTATGACGTACTCGACGCACAAACAGCGCACGCAAACGCACACGGCAAAAAAATCAATCAAATCAAATACACAGACGTGGAAATTCCAGCATGCAAATCCAAAACAGGCAAAGGCCCTGACTCCCAAAGACCAAACAAAATCATGGAAGTGAAATATAATTACAGTATTTTTCTCTCTTGCATTTTTTTATATGTTAAATGTTTAGCTATTTTAATCGTAAAGGGCGAATGGAAGACATGAGCTGGCTGTCACCTACAGAAGAGACGAGCATTCGGCCACCGTCTCCCCCGAAAACACTGCACTCCTCTCACAGCAGCAGCAGGATTGGAAAAAAAAATGAAAATAATAATAATTATAATACAAAATACAAAAGAAAGCACACCAAAAAAAGAGAAAAAATAAAATCAGATCACATAATAGCTGATAGACATACATTATGAGCTTATATACTCCTCTCTATTCTTACGGTTTTAGAAATTCAACATGTAATTATAAGAGAAAACATCATTATTTATTTGCTTTTTTTTTGTCAGTGATGCTTATGGTTATTCTTATATCATTATTATTATTATCAATATTCATATTAGAAGTATTACTATTGGTTAACACTACGAGTGGGTCTGACTAAAGGCCCGGGCCGCGCCGCAGAGTTAAAGGGCTGGCTGGTCTCCATCTCTGGGTCTCTGGAGCTCCTCAGCAGGACACCTCCATGGTGTTGGACGGGCTGGGAGGCAGCTGTCCTCCCTGAGAGCCCTGCGACAGGGTGCGGGACCGGGAGCGAGAGCCCTCCATGGAGTACGAGGAGGAGAGAGAGGTGGTGCGCGAGCGGGACAGACGCGTCATGCAGGATGACGCCACTGAAAGAAGAAGAGGAGGAGAATGATTGAGACTCACACAGCAACTACTACACTCCCAGTGTTAGGGCAAGGACACACCAAGCCAACTGTTGGGCATTGGGCTTTGACGGTCTGTTACTCAGCATCAGTCTGTCTAGTGCAGGGGTGCCCAAACTCAGCCCTGGAGGGCCGGTATCCTGCATATTTAGTTCCAACCCCAATTAAACCCACCTGAATCAGCTAATCAAGCTCTTGCTAGGTATACTAGAAACTTCAAGGGAGTTGTGTTAAAGGAAGTTAGAGCTAAACTATGCAGGACACCGGCCCTCCAGGACCCCCCTGGTCTAGTGTGATTGGTGCTTTCCACTTGCCGGGTTAATGTCAGATTGCATTGGGCCAATTTAGCATGTCCAATTGGCGTCAGACATCAGCTAAAGAGAGCACTCTGATTGGTTATTCAGCAACCAATCAGAGCACAAGTGACTAAGTGAAGTGCGTAAGTAAACAATTCAAGCCATGAAGGAACACAAGGAAGCCAGCTTCACTTCACTTTCGCTTCACTTCTCAAATATCTGCCAACTAAATTAATTATTAGATTATTCCACTTATATTGATCCGTCGGCGCTGCTTCAGAGGCTTTGCTTGCTGCATAAATTGGGATTTGCTCAACTTTTCAAGCACTGACGGAAGCGTCAGCCAATCAGATCGCTGTATGCAAATACACTAGCTCAGACAGTGGCCTATTGCTGACTAATTTCATTGGCTGACGCTGATATGATGATCGCGTCAGGCCCATCTTCAGACATGCCCTCTGTCAAGCATTGACGCTTGTCTGAACTAGATTTTAGAGAGCTAGTCAGCAAAATCCCTGTTAACACTAGCAATAACATGGTAAGCAATATGGTTCATATACTTAGTATTATAGATTAAGCCATATCTGTGCTCTCATAGGTGTAATTTACCACATTTTTTGCATAATATAATAATAACAATGATGTAAATTATAATGAGTAAAGTTTAGAATGCTAAGTACATTTATATTTATGTAAAAAATATGTATATTATATGTTCATGCACAGCTTTTTGGTCCAGACGTGATCCAACACGAGGCGACAACACAGTTAGGTTTCATTGGTGCTAGTTGTTTGGCATTAGCTTGGTGTGTCCCGACCCTTAGGAGTAATGCTTTACAAAAGTAATGCGATTACAGTATCTTACAGTATTTTGCGCAGGTGTATTTTTGGAAATGCACTGCATAGGTCAAAAATAATTGTAATATTAAGTAAAGGTCACGTTCCATGAAGATATTTAGTCAATTTCCTACTGTATATATATCAAAACACCATTATAATGAGTAATGTACACAGCTAAGCACTACATTTAGACGACTTTAGGCAGTTTTCGCAGTATTTTGATTGTATTTTTGATTGAACAAAGTATACAGCAATGGAAAGATTATTTATTCAGCATTCAATTATCTCATGGCTTGTTTTGTGGTCCATGGTAACATAGCACTTTTTGATGTAAAATTAATCATTTACTTTATAATTAATAATAATAATAATAATAATAATAGTTATATAATAATAATACTAATAATAATTATTATTATTATTATTATTATTGAATATTAATTATTATTATTTGTTATAATCTCAGAAAAAGCAAGTAACAACAATGAATTTTAACCCAAAATAATGTTATGCTTGTATTTGTTTTTAATCAACCACTTTTTTTGCCACAAAAATAACAATTAACAATAATATAAATTAGAAAGTGTAAAGTTTAGAATGTTAAATTCATCTATTCATGCAAAGAATATGTTAAATTGTTAAATTATAAACCTCATCCCACACATGGGGAGTGTAGTCTGTTGCTTAGTACTACTTTGTGAGTACAGTCCTCAAAGAAACAATCAGAAACTGTGCACAAATACTAACACTAGTCTGATAATGTTCCATCAATCGATGGCAGTACAAATATTTACTGATTTAAGCATTTTTTTTGTAAATCATATCATATATGATTTATTAAATAATATATAAATATATAAACCACATATATTTGGTATTTCTCAATATTAAAACCCCTCTGCGGTCACTTACTGTATCCCATGCCTTGAATGAAGTACTTAAAGGCTTCTGTCAGTTTGCTGGGCTGTAACAAACACACATTTCATTAACACATCATAGCCCAATGTGTGACTAAACACACATATGAATGACTCTTACTGATAAATAATACAAATTTGAACCATACCTGAGTGAGCTGTGGCATCCCGCCAGCGTCAGCCATCTGAATAACACACAGTGTCATGAATTTATTTAAATACTCTCAGTAATCATTACATCGTTAAAAGTTATTTCCCTGTCACTTCCAACTTTACTCATCATTGACGTTTATAATGCATATTTCTGCTCTTGTTTTGGCTGTATATTCGCATTTACATTAAGTCATTTAGCAGATGCTTTTGTCTAAAGAGGCTTACAGCTGAGGAGGCATTCAGCAATTCAACAACAAGAGGCAATACACACAACAAGTGTTGATTACACAAAGCAACTGTTTGTACTCAAGAGAATTTATTGCGAGAGTAAGAAGTTTACAGTGCATATAGAGAGAAGAGTGTATCTACAGGTGGTTTGTCAAGCCCACTCACCTGTATGAGGCACACTTCAGAAATGCCGTGTTTTTTCTTATAGATATGGTGTGATTGTAAGAAAGTGTCCAGTGCAAAACTGGTGCATGTGTCGGTTAAAGTGCCAGAGAGAAGAAAGTGTGTGTTTTCTGCAGGTGGTTTGTCAAGCCCACTCACCTGTATGAGGCACACTTCAGAAATGCTGTGTTTTTTTCTTATAGATATGGTGAGATTGTAAGAAAGTGTCCGGTGCAAAACTGGTGCATATGTCGGTTAAAGTGCCAGAGAGAAGAAAGTGTGTGTTTTCTGCAGGTGGTTTGTCAAGCCCACTCACCTGTATGAGGCAAACTTCAGAAATGCCGTGTTTTTTTCTTATAGATATGGTGAGATTGTAAGAAAGTGTCCGGTACAAAACTGGTGCAAGTGTCAGTTAAAGTGCCAGAGAGAAGAAAGTGTGTGTTTTCTGCAGGTGGTTTGTCAAGCCCACTCACCTGTATGAGGCACACTTCAGAAATGCTGTGTTTTTTTCTTATAGATATGGTGTGATTGTAAGAAAGTGTCCGGTGCAAAACTGGTGCATGTGTCGGTTAAAGTGCCAGAGAGAAGAAAGTGTGTGTTTTCTGCAGGTGGTTTGTCAAGCCCACTCACCTGTGTGAGGCACACCAGAATTTTTAATAAAACTACAAAATCAGGCACATATGTTTACTTTGTATGTAAACTATTATTTATTAATGCTGTGTATATGTATTTTTAATATAGTTTTTTGTAATTATTATTATTTTATATATATATATATATATATATATATATATATATATATATATATATATATATATATATATATATATATATATATATATATTGTTGTTTTAATGGGTTTTTTTATGTGGACAGGTCTTGAAAATGAGCAAGTCTGCTATAACACTTGAGCAAATGCGTATGGTTTGTCCAGTGACGTCCATGTCAAAAAAATAAAACACAGCTGAAGCACAAACCTTGAGGAATGAGGTTGTAGTTGGGTCTAGTTTGCTGTTGCACTCCACCTGGTGGACAGAAGCAGATATTTCACAAGAGTCAGATGTTTGTGAATAGAGCGCTGCATGATATTGGAGTAAAAAACGGACTATGCAATATTGAATTTTTCTGCAGAATATTGCAATATAATTTTACCAGATGACTTGATAGTTATAGATATATTGGAAAAGAAGTCATAATTTTATATTGATTGTGGTGATTTTTGCAGGGCAGTGTGCATCTTCATAAAACATAATAAACCAATATATTATTATATTATAGATAAATACTACAGAGCAAAGATACAAGTGAAATAAACAGAGCTTTTCTAGGTAGTCTAACAGTATTCATTCATACTCATTAACAGCAGCTCCGTTTGCATGATGTCCTCTTCAAAGGGAACTCAAATGTCAGTCACTAGTTCCCTTAGACATAACTCTTTATTGCACTATTTACATTTATCATCTTTAAGGACACTTGCTCTATGTATTTGAGTACACTTTATATCTTAAACTATTATATATATATATATATATATATATATATATATATATATATATTGTATGTATATATTGTTTTTATAAGATGTTTTAAAATAATTTACAACTACTTTTTAATTTACTTTTCTAATTTACTTCCTGAATATTTGAAATTAAATAATAAAATGTGAACAACATTTCATAATCTTCATCATATCAATAAATCAGTGTAACCTTTCTCTGGTAAAGCTACAAACAGTAATGAATTCTGGATCCCACACACTTTAAACTCTCTTCTAAATGCTGACAGGGCTTAGGGTTAACATATTAATATGACTCTATTATATTTAATGTCTGCAGTCTGTGCTGATCTCATGTGTTGTGGACTGTGCTTCTGATCAACAATCATCCGTCAAACATGTGACTGCTGTAGCTGAACACAATGCGATGTCAGTGCAGAACGGATACATCATACTATAGTCCACACACACTCTGCTGTATATTTAGACTTTTTTTTTTTTTACAGAAATGTATCTTTCTAACTTTAATTTACTTCGGAGTAAATTAATAATACCTTATTTGAAAGAAAACCCTCTCAATTTTAAGATGCATGTAAAATGTTGCATATTTATTATTGTATTATTTCATAATTATACAATATTCACACACATAAAAAGTTTTTTTTTTTTGTTAATTGTTTTTGCTTATTGACTTTTCAGGCATCTGTTTATGTCATAGACTGTAAAACATATGGACGTAGTATCAGTGACGTCACCCATAGGTTTCTGAACACTGCAAAAGAAACTACAAGTAGGCGCGGCCAACCGTCGCCATTTTGTTCGCGCGTCATCGCACCCACGGAGGGATACTAAACAAGGGCAAAGAGGCGGAGAGTGAGCGGAGCTCCAGACACCTGCTGGCACTTTGCTTAGACCTGGCAGATAGACTTTACTTTGGGAGAAACGCTTAATACTTTATTACCTGCGGCTCGTTTGTGTTCTGACCACATGTGCTTGGCTGTACACTATATCAATAAAGTGTTTAGACTTTTATAAACACTGTAGTAATACATTGAGCCACTAAACATTGTTCTTATGACGTTTTTCTACAGGAGGAAAATGCGAATAATGTCCAAACTCTTCAGATATAGTCTGTGTTAGTAAATGCAGGACTATTGATGAACTCCAGCATAACACTGTATGATAACGCTTCAGATGACTGTTCTAGAGTCTACAGCTAACCAATCTGTCAGATTCTGGAGTGCTTTACGGGTCTAAAGAAAAATATTAATGATAAATGATCTTAAATAAAACAAATACATTTATAGAGATGGTATATAAAGTATATAACTTTACTCACATGGGAAACTGAGGCCACATGAATGGTTTGTGAGCACAATTAAGTGCACACAGCATCCCTTATCATCTGATAATTGTAAGAAATAAGTCCAAAAGGCAGCTGACTGTGTAAAGCCACATAAAACAACACAAAAATACGATGAATATGCTGAGATCAGCAGCTAATCAGCCGGAATCAGCTGAGGTGAAGTGACGGCGACCAGCGAGATCTAGCTGTCACTCAAGTGGCCACGCCCTTAATTATGCAAACTTAATATAACCTAATATAAAGGAAATGGATGAGTTATAAAAAAATTCACCCCCCTCACAGTTGTCATGGAGGGTAATAATAGCTATATAAACCAAAATCGTTCTTTGTACCAGGCTGTAAACACCTTTTTTTCTGCTGTAAAGTTGGCCATTCTAACAGTGGGCTCAAATGCAATTTGCTCTATTATGGAGCCAGGACTAGCGGAATTTTGATGAATTGCAGTTTCAGTTACTTCCGTATTGGCTTCCCGAGGGAGAGCGGGAGGATGCCGCTTGGTTTATGTTCGTTTCTTTTTTTTGGTTTCATTTTATTCCACCAGGTGGCAGTAAAATGATGAAAACAAATGCTTTTGCTATCTTAAATGAAATAGAAATGATAAAGATTTAACTGATGTTAGGAAGAGTGTACGTTTAATGTCCATATTTTAGTTTTTTGAACAAATTACATACCCAAATTTAAAAACCAGCTATACATGCATACATTGGAATAAATTTATGAAAATGGCCTCATTTTACAGAAAACACTCTAAACTAAAAAATGAATTATATTAATATACGTTTCTTAACTTCATAATGCATTAAAAAAAATAAATACATTTTAGCAAGAGATTTATGTATATATCTTTGTGAAGGATTATCCGAGGGACTTCGAACAGATTTTAAATAAGAATTGATGACACCAAGTGTAACAGGTGTGAAAATATAATTCACTTTAGTTATAGAATTACACAAAATACGTATTTTACCTTACATGTTTATTAAGTATACCTGAGGTGTTTGTTAGTGTGTGCGTCTTCTCCTTTAAATTTCTAAGGGAGCTTGCATTGTTTAATTTCCTGTTTTGCACCCGCCTCTTCCCTTTCTGCACTGACTGCACATGGGAGAGAAAAGCTGTAAGGGCTGTGCTTTTTATTTATTAACAGGAGTGAGTAAAGAGCCTTCACAACTGCAGATGTCTGTTTGGTTATTCCTCCATAAAACAAAGAAAACACAACGCAGAACCGGTTACACATGCATCAGGCAATGGCAACAAAATGCTATCAAACTATATTAAAACTTCAAAAAACAAAATGGATTGGACACCTTTATTTTGATGGAATATTTGATCTAGTTTGATCATGCATGCACACAGACATTTAAAAATGGTCTCATTTCAAAGAAAATAAGACAAGGAAAACGTTGATTTGTCATTTTACTTGAGTAAACGTTCAAAGCCCAGTCTGATCGGTGCTTTTGTCTATTGTTGGGATTTGATTTTCCAGATGCGTATGCCTCAAACAGAAAGAAATCACTGCAGTCATATTATTGAGATTGAGAGCTTTCATTTGATATATGACTTGTTTGGGTTTGTTGAGTTTATTAAAATATGAAATTTAATATTAAAAATAATAATTTCTCGGGGGGCAGATTATGTATAACATGTATAAACTGTAGTATCTGCCTCTTCTGTGCAATAAAAATGTCAAGAAAGAGCTGAAGTTCTATGCTTTAAAGCAATACATTATATGGCTAGGTTTGAGATCGATAACGTGTAATTTTTTAACTGTTTGTGAGGAGGTAATTTTCAGCCCTATACATGGGATTCGGAGGAGGCAGAGTGCAAGTGTCTAGCTAACTGATGTTTGTGTGTGTAAACTCTTACAGCTGCATCCTCATACGGAGCCTGATCTCCGACCACCAGCATCACCGGGCATCTGAAACACACGCACAAGCACATGACGAGACCACCAAAACTGAGAAACTAATGTAAGGTTCATGCATTCAGGGGTTCATTCTTACTTGAACGTGTTGTTCCTGTCGAGGCTCAGATCTCTGCGTCTGTACAGATATATATAAAAAAAAAATTGTAAAGTCTGATTATTTATACAAGCAGCTCATATTTGTCTTTTTTTAAAGGTGTTATTTCACATATTGTTGATGTTTAATTATATTTTCAGGCGTATTTGAATGGGACACTGATGTTGCTACCTTTAAAATCCTGCATCTACCGTCTGTGCAGAAATCAACAGCGCAACTTGGTTGTAACGTATGTTGCCAGATTGAGGTAAAACATTTACATTTAGTCATTTAGCAGACGCTTTTATCCAAAGCGACTTACAAATGAGGACAAGGAAGCAATTCACACAACTATAAGAGCAGCAGTGAACAAGTGCTGTAGACAAGTTTCAGGTGTGTAAAGTCTAAGAAGCAAAGCATTTGTAATGTTTTTTTTTGAGAGAGAGTACAGTTAGTAGTATAGCCAGAGAGGCAGTTGCAGATTAGGAGGGAAAGTGGAAACTAAATAATTGAGTTTTTAGTGGTTTCTTGAAGACAGCAAGTGACTCTGCCATTCTGATGTAGTTAGGGAGTTCATTCCACGACTGGGCAGATTGAATGTGAGAGTTCGGGAAAGTGATTTCTTCCCTCTTAGGGATGGAACCACGAGGCGACGTTCATTCACAGAACGCAAGTTTCTGGAGGGCACATAAATCTGCAGAAGTGAGAGCAGATACAAAGGAGCAAAGCCAGAGGTCGCTTTGTAAGCAAACATCAGAGCTTTGAATTTGATGCGAGCAGCAACTGGCAGCCAGTGCAAACGGGTGAGTAGCGGAGTGACATGTGCTCTTTTGGGTTCATCAAAGACCACACGGGCTGCTGCGTTCTGAAGCAGCTGAAGAGGTTTGATAGAATTAGCTGGAAGCCCGGCTAGTAGAGAGTTGCAATAATCCAGTTTGGAGAGAACAAGAGCTAGAACAATGAGTTGAGCTGCATGTTCAGATAGGAAGGGTCGGACCTTTCTGATGTTATAGAGTGCAAATCTGCAAGATCGAGCAGTTCTAGAAATGTGCTCAGAGAAGTTTAGTTGGTCATCAATCGTTACTCCAACCGTTACGCCAAAACATGGGTGCCACTTTATTTTGATGCTGTATTTGAGTATTAGTAGATTGTCTGTTTATTATCTGTTGATACTGCTGCTAAACAGACATTTAACTGACTATAACAAACTTTGTAAGTACATATCAACTTACACTAACCCCAACCTAACAGTCTACTTATAATCTAATGAGAATTAGTTGGCATGTAGATGCAATGTAAGTTAAATTTAACAAACAGACCATCAAAATAAAGTGTGACCGAAAAACGCTTAGACATTTGAATATTTTGTCAATTGTTTGAGGTGTATGATCTTTCTTTTTACAGTAGTACAGTACTATCATAATTATTTTATTTTCAAATATATTTATATCTATCATTTTTTTCTTTTTTTTCAAATATTTATATTAATATATGTGATATAAATGGCTAAATTTGTATTTATACCACATTATTTGCGTAAATATATTTTTAAGAAAAGAAATGTGGAAATCTTCTTGTGCATTTCGAATTAAATGTAAAAAAAATAGTTGAAAAAACATGTTTGACCCTACGGGAATACCTCTGCGATTGTGCGGGTAATGTTTTAAAAGCTCATTCATTCCTTTTCTTTTTGGCTTAGTCCCTTTATTAATCTGGGGTCGCCACAGCGGAATGAACCGCCAACTCATCCAGCATCTGTTTTATGCAGCGGATGCCCTTCCAGCTGCAACCCATCACTGGGAAACACATACACACTCATTCACACACACATACACTATGGACAATTTAGCCTACCCAATTCACCTGTAATGCATGTCTTTGGACTGTGGGGGAAACTGGAACACCTGGAGGAAACCCACACGAACGCAGGGAGAACATGCAGACTCCACACAGAAACGCCAACTGACCCAGCCAAGCTTGAACCAGCGACCTTCTTGCTGTGAGGCGACAGCACTACCTACTGCGCCACTGCGTTGCCCGTTTTAAAAGCTCATTATGGTCAAATGTTTCTAAAATGGGTTTTTTTATGGCAGATTGCTGAGAACAGACTTCTTGGTTTTAGTGATTCAGGAGTCTCTTCGATACGGATCATGTTGCCCTGATTTTGCAGCAAGTACGCTGGAAATACTACTGAAATACTACTGGAGCAAACATTTATTAAAACATTTATGAATTTTTGAAGATTTTCTCCTTAATATGAAAGTTAAGAGACACTTTAATCCCTAATCTGTTTGGTGAATATGGCTCCTGGCCATATTGCTGTAATGAATTGAGTATATTTAGTGTTTCACTGTGTTTTTACCCCAGGTAACTCTTCCAGAAGAGCTCGATGTTGAGCAGGTTTGGTGCTTTAGTGATTCTCTCTCTGTGAGTCTGGATCAGGTCTGTGTTTGCAGACAGCTCTTGCTGAAAACACACAACAAACATCAGCATTTCACTCTTTTACACAACATTATAATGAACAGGATTGATGTGTATGTAGAAAGAAACAGAGGAGCTTCAGAAATAAAAACTGAAGTGAGTTTCTAGACAGTGAAATGGATTTTTAATAATATCTGATAAACCTTTAACCTCTTAAGGCCCAAGGTGTTTTTTTACATGCATTTATTATTTCTCTTTGCTATTTGGGCTTATTGGAACCTAATTAGAATAAAACCTAAGTATCCTCTTTTGATATGATGTACTATTAGAGAAAAATGAAGTCCATATATGTGGTCCGAATTTACAAAAAACACTTTTCCTGACTGTTTTTTAAAGCATATTTAACATATAAACACATTTTTAACATGTTTGGATTATCAGAGAGTTAAAACAGCATTTTTTTTCCCCATTTTGGACAGTTAAAATACAGTTTGGGTCATTTCATATGCTGCAAAACAGTTGCAGGATGACACTGTATGTCTGTAACAAAATATAAAACATTCAAAGTATTTTAAATAGCCGCTGAAAGATTGAGTGCATTTTGTTTCAGGTGCATTTACATTGAATGAACTCTGATGTGATCAATTGTGTGTATGTTGGGGTGACGTGTGCCTCAACCCCCCCCCAAACTGATAAGTGTGAACTAAATGACCCTTTTACAATATGTGTGACCCTTTCACAATCTAATTGGATATAAGCAAAACAACAGCTGAAACATCTGATAAGAGGGTCCTGCTGAGCCACGTAAACACAGAATCTAGAATCTATGCTAGTCTGTTGCTAGCATAAAGCACTGTCTCACAGACAGTACTTTGGGTTAAGTTACTTGAAGACCAATATATATATATATATATATATATATATATATATATATATATATATATATATATATATATATATACACACACATATATAAACAGGGCTTTACAATAACACCTGCCAACCGGCCAAATGCGGGTAGATTTCCACGGTGGTGGGTAAGACGTACACTCCCACTAGCCACTTTGGCTGGTTGAAAATTATTTTCCCAGATAATAATTCTTAAAATCAGGGTTCGACAATAAGGATGGTCCAATATGCATGCAAAGGCGATCTTAGAATCGAGAAGCAACACGACTGACAAAATAATAGCGTTCGCAACTTCACGCGAGCAAAGCAGGTGAATAGCGAATGAGAGGATAATTACAGCTGAGGTGTTTATAACGCTTGCGCGCTCCCGTTTCCTTTCGTGAAGCAACTGTGTCTAGAAACACAACTGATGCGATCGTTTCTCTTTCAAATAGACTAGACAAATGTTATGAACATGCACACACAGTCTTGCTGCTTTCAAGAGCTCCAGAGTTGACTTATTGTAAGCAGCGCCAGTTGCTTTCGCTTTAGCCATTCTTTATACAGATTATTAATGGGTCTAACATTAACCGTGTGTGTGATCATCCTTTCATTATCACAAGGTATGTTTTTAACCTGCTTTCTTTTGCGTTAATATGGTTTAATAATTATTTTTTACAATAACATTGCTTTAATGGGAGATTAACTCCCCATTTATGTGTAGTTAACTGCTGATCTGGGACCTTTAGCCAAGACAGATTACTGTGCACATGTTTTGTTAAATAAAAAATATAGTATACAGCTATATTTTGCTTATTTTGACATTAAAATTTGTGGCTAGAAATAATTAATTGTTTATGTTTGGTGTGGTCAGAGATAAATTTGGTAAATCCTTCATTTTGAGCTGAGAAAATTATGTGAAATAAAAACTAACTGTAATACCATGAAAGGATGACCCATCTGCTCATCATTATTGAGCAAGCATTGGAGGAGGCATGTGAAGATAACGCAAAAAGATAACGCAAAAACTAAAATCAAGTCATTTTAGCATGTCAGAGTCATATTTATGTGTATAAAATATATTTTCCCAACAATAAAATTAAGGCTAGTGAAAATGGCGAGTGGCTAGTAATGTTGGAAACTACTAGCCACAATGGCTGGTGATCAGAAAAGTTAATGTCAAGCCCTGTATATATATATATATATATATATATATATATATATATATATATATATATATATATATATATATATATATATATATATATATATAAAAATATATAATCAAGAAACTTTGCTGCTGTATTTATACAGTCAAGCCTGAAACTATTCCCAGCATCCTGACTTAAAGGGCACCTATGGTAAAAATCTACTTTTCAAGCTGTTTGGACAGACATATGTGCATGTATGGTGTATAGACCGTCATATTGGGCTGATATAAACACACCCAGTGCTTTTTTTCAATTTAACAACATAAAAACGGTGGACCAATTGGAGCGGTTTTCAGATCGACCGCAACTTTACGTAGGAGATGCAGCTCCCCCCGCCCACCAATATTGATTGACAGGCGCGTCATCATATCCTCAGTTTGTTGATTCACGTCCGCCATTTTCAGCGTGAGTCGAAGCGATATCACTAAAGGAACACACTAGCTCTATTTTTAGATGCAAGGCTCATTGGGCTCAACACAAGATCAATATTCTCCACATTATCGCTCTAATTGGAATTATTGGTTGTATCTTTAGGTAGGTTTGCAAACATGTGTACTTCTCATTGAGTCTACCTTATACTTCAGCCGTTTGCATCTCTCGCGATCCCAGAAGCTCCCTGTGATCTTAACTAGCATGCGTTTTAGAATTCTAAACATCGGTTTCTATCAGGGTACACTCAAGTCGACGGCTGAGCGCCGCGGACCGCTGCAGAAACCTATGTTTAGAATTCAAAAATGCATGGCGCGACGATTCGGGACACTTCATGTTTCTACCGCGCCACAGAGAGTGTCTGGTGTGCTGTGTTGTGGCTTCGAGCGGCGCATCCCGTGCCTCAGTCAAAGTTAATTCAGTGTGTGTGGTTATTAGTTTCTGTGTACAAGCTCGGCACTTGAAACTAGCACACAGTTGGCTGTAAAACTGTACAAAGACACAAATGATTTTGTACTCTCTGCTTGGTCTGTGTCCGAGTCGTACATGTACGACTGAATGCTGATCCTCTCACTCAAGCTCCATCTCTGTCTGCCTGTCAGAATCTGTTGCAAACACAGAGCAGGTGAGCTCATGGCCCCGCCCCCTTGTTACGTTGGGCGGGAAGCCGAAACTAATTTACATGTGAAGCAACACACCCATAAATCAGCGAGCTGTGGACACGCCCTCAACATGACACTTTTTAACACATTATAATAAACAATCTGAATTGTGTTTTGAACTGAAGCTATAATATTAATATTAAATCATTAAAAAAGAGGTCAACTATGGGCCCTTTAAAGTTTGTGTTCAAACATAAATAAAAGCTCAGAAATGGTTTTTTTTCCACAACGATGCCTCATGTACATCACCTTATTATCTTTTGGGAGACACTTTTGAGTACAAAAGAGCTGCTGGTTGAATAAAAGTAACTTAAATTCAGAATTTGCCAGCGGTATGAATAACCTATCACATACAACATATCAGTCATCTATTGTATAGTCAGCATTTTATGTTCATGCATTACCACTTTAAAATAATTCCATAATTGAATAAGGAATATCAGGATAAGAGTCCTTCCAGGGTGATGAGATTTACTGTGTTCATAATAAGTGGTTCTGTTCAGACACTTCTGTTTATATTACATTCCTATAAAAGTGCAACACACACACACCTGACTGAAGAGGTGAGTGAGGATTTGGTCTGAGAGGGAAGACGTCAGGTTGGAGAGCTGGAGAAGAGAAGCTCTTGTTAATGAAGTCTCTTATACAGTATAGTCTGTGTTTATAATATCATTTATAATCTCTGTGTGACTCCAGACAAACCTTATGTGCGGCCCAGTCCATCCAGCCTCGAGCGTTTGGGTCCACATTGACCAGAACCAGACCCTCCACTGCCTCAGGGTTATTCAGCTGACAGAAAACACACACATCAGACAAAATAATGTTATTAAAGATGTTATAAAGCCTGAAGATGTTATTATAAACGCCAGTGAACGTCTGCAGACAGAAGCTGAAGGATATTAATTAACTATGATGATGATTTTATTTTTGACACGGTGGCGCAGTGGGTAGAACGAATGCTTCGGAGCAAGAAGGTCCCTGGTTTCAGCCCTGGCTGGGTCAGTCGGCATTTCTGTGTTGAGTTTGCATGTTCTGCCTGCGTTGGCGTGGGTTTCCTCTGGGTGCTCCGGTTTCACCCACAAGTCCAAACACATGTGGTGTAGGGGAATCGAATAAGCTAAATTGGCCGTGGTGTCTGTGTGTGAATGCAGGAGTGTATGGGTGTTTCCCAGTGATGGGTTGCAGCTGGAAGGGCATCCGCTGTGTAAAACATATGCTGGATCAGTTGGTGGTTCATTCTGATGTGGCGACCCTTGATAAATCAAGAGACTGAGCTGAAAAGAAAAAGTAGTCTATATTTTTTTGTCCAGCAGAGGGCCTCATTCAGTCTTTGAGCATCTGCTGCTGATTTCTGTGGTGTATTTTAACATGTTATGTGTATTTAATATATATTTGATTAATATTATACATTAAACAAGACTTTAACTAAACATAAACTATAGGTATTTATATTCAAAAGTGTCAAAATGTAGGGAGAAATTACATTTAGGTGAATAATTGGAGTATTCATCTATTAATAATAATTTATTTGATACATTTTATTCATTCCTTCATTTTCTTTTCGGCTTAGTCCCTTTATTAATCAGGGATCGCCACAGCGGAATGAACCGCCAACTTATCCAGCATATGCTTTACGCAGCATACATTTTATTAATATTACAATATTTCATTATATTTTATTTGATCTTTTGTTCATCTCATGTGCCACATGCTAATGTACAATACAATGCAGTTCAAAATGTAAGTGAATGTTTTATAAAATGGATCCTGGAGTTTGTTTGAAGGGTTTTACTGTATAATTAAATCATCTTTAATTTGAGATAATATTTAATGCTTCAGTGTGTGGTGGACACCTACTTTATTTGTTGATAAAACAGTTCATCATAATATTATTTGTAGTTATTTTTATATATTGTTGAGTCTTTATTTATTTATTTTTTTATATTTTATTTATTATTTTTATTTATTTATAATTTTATTAAATTATTCATTTATTTATTTGTATTTTACTATTTATTTATTTATGTAATTTATTTATTTTAATGTAATAATTAATTAAATTTAATTATTCATTTATTTAATTCTTCATTTATTCATTTGTATTTGTATTTGATTATTTATTAAATAGATTTATTTTAAATAAATTATTTATTTATTTTTGGTCATATTATTCATTTATTTATTTTAATGTAGTTATTTATTTATTAATTTATTTAATTCTTAATTTATTTGTATTTACATATTTTTATTTTTTTATTTTAATTAAATTATTTACTCATTTTTCGTAATATTATAAATTTATTTATTTTAATGTAATAATTTATTTATTTATTAAATTATTAATTGATTTATTTGTATTTGTATTTTATTATTTTATTATTTATTCATTCATTTTCTTTTCGGCTTATTCTCTTTATTAATCTGGGGTTCCCATAACGGAATGAACCGCCAACTTATCCAGCATATGTTTTACGCAGTGAATGTCCTTCCAGCTGCAACCCATCACTGGGCGTATTTTATTATTTATTTATTTATTTATTTATTTATTTATTTATTTATTTATTTTAATTAAATTATTCATTTATTTATTTTTATTTGTATTTTATTACTAATTTTTTATTTAATTAATTTTTTTATTAAATTCTTTATTTATTTTTTGTTGTATTATTAATTAATTTATTTAAATGTAATCTTTTATTTTTTTATTCATTTATATATTTGTATTTTATTATATATTTATTTATTTATTTATTTTAATTAAATTATTTATTTATTTTTGGTTATATTATTAATGTATTTATTTTAATTATGGATTAATTAAATAATTTATTTATTTAATTATTCTTTTATTTATTTGTATTTGTATATTAATATTTATTTATGTTATTTATTTTTGGTCATTTTATTTATTTATTTTAGTTTATTGGCATTTAAATGTTACTCCATAACTCCAGAAGACAATATTATTATTTTAATGGCTTTTCTGTTGACGAAAACAATAATGAAACACAAGTATTTTGTGAATTACACAAAAGAAAACAAACATATATCAGATAAAAGAACAATATTGGATAATGCAAAAAAGCAGAGGTCAGTTGTGTGACTTACAGTGAATCTGGAAAGAATGTAAGCGCCGGCTCCGACTCCAACACCGATAATTGTGCGGAAACTGAACACAATTAAAATAAACAAATCAATAAACAAGTAAATCTGGACTTAATATTGTTTTTACTGGGGAAATAAATGACAAAAACAAACAGAGAGGGAATACAGAGATATTTGTGCAGTGCTGTAGTTTGCAGATATCAGCAGTTTAGCTTAAAACATTATATTTTATGTGCAAAATAAATATTAAATGACTTTAAACAAATGTGCAAATCTTAAAAAACTCACTTAAAAAACTGCAGGACAGCAGGAAGCATCTCAGAGACCTGATCCATAGACGCATACTGGTATCTGTTAATAATAATAAAAATAATAATATTAATACATTAATACATATAATACATTTTAGGACAGGCAACATATAGAAATAGTCTGAGTCACAAACCACTGACACCTCCTGAAGATGTCTCGATAGGTGTCAAATGACACACTTTTACGCATATTAATGTTTTTACACCTTTTTCTAACACCCACACTTCATCTCAGCAATCATACACACATCAAACACACACAGATGACAGAGAGAAGATCGTTTCAAAACATTTATTAAATTATTTTATACCAATTTATTTTGCCTTTGCAATTTCTGCCATAATCTGGAAGATACTCATATCCTGAATACTAGTATCTTGCAAAATATGGCAGAAATCTTGCATTAATGTGCAACTGAAATTCTGAAGTGAGTTATTAAAACTATTATGATTGGAAATGTGTTGAAAACAATATCTTCTCTCCGTGAAACAGAAATTGGGGTTACAGATATACAGGAGGGCTAATAATTTTGACTTTATCAGTATATTGGTTTTATGTTGCTAGGTGTTTATTGCAATAATAGACAGAACCGTCGGGTGAAGCAGCCATTTATGGTGCTGTATCATCAATTCAACACAGCTGTTAACCAATCAGCTTCAAGAAACTAAACAAAACCACTATATACAGCATTAACGAAGAACATACCCTGCAGGATAAACCGCGGCGCCCTCCTCCTGTCCCGGAGCATCAATGTGAACCACGGTGAAGTTCTTCACGATCTCCTGCATCTCCTCAAAGCGAAACAGGGTGGAGAAGCAGCTCTTACCTGAGAAAGAGCAAAAATCAATCAATATAGATATTTAGTGCTTTCTTTTAACGCTGGAACTACCAGAAAACTGCTACAATTACCACAGCGGTCATTCTGAGCGTTCTCATATAAGACGTCATAATTACTTTCAAAGCTTCTATTGAGTGTGATGGAAATGTTTAATATTGATAATCATACACTCACCGGCCACTTAATTAGGTACACCTGTCCAAATTGTTCTTAATGCAAATTTCTAATCAGCCAATCACATGGCAGCAGCTCAATGTATTTAGGCGTGTATACATGGTCAAGACGATCTGCTGCTGGTCAAAGTGAGCATCAGAATGGGGAAGAAAGGGGATTTAAGTGACTTTGAACGTGGCATGGTTGTTGCTGCCAGACGGACTGCTCTGAGCATTTCAGAAACTGCTGATCTACTGGGATTTTCACGCACAACCATCTCTAGGGTTTACAGAGAATGGTCCGAATAAGAGGAAATATCCAGTGAGCGGCAGTTCTCAAATGGGCGCAAATGCCTTGTTGATGCCAGAGGAGAATGGCCGGACTGGTTCCAGCTGATAGAAAGGCAACAGTTACTCAAATAACTACTCGTTACACTGAAAAGCATGGATTCATCCTGCCTTGTATCAGCAGTTCAGGCTGATGGTGGTGGTGTAATGGTGTGGGGGATATTTTCTTGACACACTTTGGGCTCATAAGTTCCAACTGAGCGTCGTGTCAATGCCACAGCCTACCTGAGTATTGTTGTACTGAGTATCCCTTTATGAGCACAGTGTCTCCATCTTCTGATGGCTACTTCCAGCAGGATAACGCACCATGTCAAAGCGTGAATCATCTCAGACTGGTTTCTTGAACATGACAATGAGTTAACTGAACTCAAATGGCCTCAACAGTCACCAGATCTCAACCCAATAGAGCACCTTTGGGATGTGGTGGAATGGGAGATTGGCATCATGGATGTGCAGCCGACAAATCTGCAGCAATTGTTTAATGCTATCATGTCAATATGGAGCAAAATCTCTGAGGAATATTTCCAGTACCTTGTTGAATCTATGCCACCAAGGATTAAGGGAGTTCTGAAGGCAAAAGGGGGTCCAACCTGGTACAAGTAAGGTGTACCTAATAAAACAGCCGGTGAGTATATTGATGATTGACAATTATGTATTAATGATTGATTACGATTTTGCTAATGTAAAGATCAAATGCATTATAATCATTGGGCCAATACAGCCATGTGTAAATCTACTGGTTGTTTAAGAGTTAAGAAGCTGTAAAGAAGTTCTCATCTAAAACATAGTAACATTATCTTTAAAAATGTCTGTGAACCCATCCTTGGGATCTTCTAGCTCACAGAGGCTGTCAGTGTGTAAACTGATAATTCTCCAGAGAATTATTGTGATTAAAAGACAAAATTTGTGTGACTCTATTCCATGTCAGTCTTCACATTGAAATATCTTCCTTGTGAACATCCCATTACACGAGATTATACTGTCTGTCATCGTATTTAAGTCATCACCCTCAGAATACCATCTTTTTTGCTAATACAGCCTATAAATGTGCAGTTAGGCTACTAGACCACCTGCAAATGTCCACAACTCACTTTAATTATCACTTTTACAAGCAGGAAAGACGGCTTTTCCACGTCACTGAATATGCTGTTTTGAAAGACATCTCTGAAGTAAACTCATAAAGTTGCTAGGCAACAGAGGCACTCATATTTAAAGTCACGGGGAAAAGTAGCAGACAATGAAATGCATGTGGTCATTTTGAGCACTATGGTAGTTCTGGGTAGAAACAATCATTTTTTAAAAATTTTGAAAATGGACACGGTGGCTCAGTGGTTAGCACTGTTGCCTCACAGCAAGATAGTCACTGGTTCGAGCCCCGGCTGGGTCAGTGGTCATTTCTGTGTGGAGTTTGCATGTTCTCCCCATGTTGGCGTGGGTTTCCTCCAGGTGCTTCGGTTTCCCCCACAGTCCAAACACATGCGCTATAGGGGAATTGATTAACTAAATTGGCCGTAGCGTATGTGTAATGAGTGTGTATGGGTGTTTCCCAGTACTGGGTTGCAGCTGGAAGGGCATCCACTGCGTAAAACATGTGCTGGATAAGTTGGCGGTTCATTCCACTGTGGCAACCCCTGATGAATAAAGGGACTAAGCCCAAGGAAATTGAATGAATGAATAATTAATGACATCAACTCTTTTGTGTTTTGTAGTTTTAATAAAATAACATTGTTAGAAGCAAATACACACATATTTAGTAAAAGTCTGGGAATTATACATAGAGTGCTCAGCATACATGAGTGCACACCCAAAAATCTTTTATTGAGATGAATATTTTCTATAGCAAGCTTTACATTATTATATTTGTGCATATACAGTTGATTAGATGGTACTGAAGACAAATTTAACAAAATAACTTATGATGACGGTCCAAAATTAGTACACACTAATGTATGATAACAAACCAAAAATTTATAAAGTTTTGTTGAAATATTGTAGTTTGTACTTTTCCCCCCAATATTTTGCATGAATTTAAAAGCATTATCTTTCGATTTCCAAAAAGTTTGGTGACTAAAATATTATTTGAATAAATATATCCATTTATTAAATGTTTTGTTCAAATGCACCAAAATATGCACCAAAACTTCTTCACGCACGGTGCTGCAATTTGTCACGCGCAGTCACGTGCAGTACTGCAGCAGCAAAGGCCGCCTTTTCATTAAAAAACATTTTTGTGCTTTACATAATATCCTCCAGGTGGCACAAGGAATAACTGCGTTTCCATTGTTGGGCCAGTGTGAGCGAACCCCCGCCCTGCATTTGTGCATGAAACCTGTGCGTTTAGATGCATGTATTTGTGCGTGAGAGACCAGGCGAAAGTGCGCTTGCTTCAGAGCTCCGTCGACCTACATTCACTGAGAAATGGATAAAAAAATATTCATTTTCAAAATGGGGAGTGCTCATTTATGTTCTGCACTGTATCTTTGTTTTATTTCAACAGAGTTGTTAAATAGCAAAATCTAAAAACGGTCCAAATAAGCGCCTTGGTAGTCATAGTGTTGACAAATGTTGCAGGAAAGAGTGTTATTTGAACACTCACAGACGTTTAATTCATGAATGGATTGCTCGCTTGAGTGGTCACATCTTTTTATTTCAACTGGTTCAAAACTCTAAACTGGTTTGAATGCAATATTGACAGCTTCTAGTGAACAGGCAATAAAAAAGTATTTCTAGGTCTAAGTCTTATTTCAGTCCTCAAATACACCCTGAGACTGTTTTGCTAGTTTAAAACACCTATCAAGTGTTAAACCACACGAACAGAGTGTGAAGGGCTCATCTTTAGCTCATCCGTCTTTAAACTATCGATATCAGCATTAAATTTAACACATCTACTGCAAAAAAAAAGGTGTAATTTCCAAGAAACCGGTTACTCTTTCACACATGACCCTTTTCAACACAATAAATATCAGTGTCCACTGAACATTTGAGACTTGATTGACCATTTCTTCTCTTCAGCTCAGACTTGACCAGACGTGTTCATTTAAACCAGATCAAGACCAACACGAAGGTAAATCTGCATACCATACAAGTTAAACAATATTTAAAAGCTGAATAAATAACAACTGTAATGCCATTATAGCTTATTTGGTGTAATATTTTGTAAAAGAGATTACTTAGATTACTTACATGAGATTGTCTTTGTTTATGTAGTAAGAACAACTACAAGTTAACTGTGTTTATATACTGCCCACCCTGTACAACTCCTTCACTTTCCTGATTTTGACTGTAATGTAATGATGTGCACTTTTCGTGAAGCTGCTTTGGAATATTATTGTGAAAAGCGCTATAGTAAAGTAAATTAACATTGAATCGACTCGAGTAATAATAATCCTTGCATTGAAATTAAAAGAGTCATGTTGATTGTTTGTGTGACTCTGTATTCCACTGTAAATTAAGAGGAACAATAAAAAGAAAAAATAATAATAATCACCATTACTGCACATCATGATTCAAACACAGTGACTCTGGCACACGTTTTATGTTGCGCTGGTATATTTTTGGTAATGGCCAAAAACACATTGTATTGATTTTTCTATTTTTGCCAAACATTATTAAAATGTTAGGAAAGATCATGTTCAAATAAGATGTTTTGTAAAACTACTGTGAATGTATCAAAAGTCAATATTTGATTAGTTGTGGTGTAACAGATTTCACGGTTCGGATCACGTTACAGTTTTTGAGTCACGGATCGGACCATTTTTCAGATCAGCCAAAAAGGAGAAGAGACAAATGTCATTTGCTTTCCATTTATTACAAAAACAGCACTGCAAGACACCTTTAATTTTAACAAACAGAACTTCAAGTTAAAGATAAAAGATAAAATCAAGAAAAAAAACAGCTGATAAAAAGAAATGATAAACTATTCAATACTGTGAAAAATTATCTATTTAACATTATTATCTTGCACAACAAAATCATGTCGTATTTATTTAAGTCTCTTTTTCTATTAATGATTCAATAAGTCACTCATAAACACTTTATGTTTCTTTCATTACTAAATGGATCATTTTTGAAGAAATATTCATTGTGATACCTATTGGATAAATGTAATTGCTTGAACTCATTTTTTGACTGTCAAGTTAAAGGCACATGATTAAACAGTGATTTTAATCTTGACCATAAACATCCGTGTTTATAGCTGAACTATTAACTGCTTCTCCCAGTACTTCTGTGTTATTTGATTCTATGTAACTAACTGAAAAGTGTCCAAAATGATTCTCCTCCTCTATCAAACGCAGATTTGAATGCAGCTACATAATTTAGGTTGTGTGGGTGTTTGAATTGAGATCCTGATCTTTTACGATTAATTGTGCAGCTTTACACTTAATGCATTAATGCAAGCTAAATAAGCAGTGACAGAAAACACCTTTAGTAACCTAAGAAAGCATTTAGGTGCCTCCACAACTTTTTCAGTCATCATTTTATTTTACGGGAAAGCCAAAATGCTTTCATATATGTGATCTGAATGACGTGGGAGGCGATTTCTCTGTGATCATTACAAATGTTGGATTAATCGACAAGTAAAAAAAAAAGTTATTAATCTGCGGGTCATGTGAGTTTCGAACAGTGATCCGTTACACCCCTATTGATTAGTAATGCACATTGCGAAGAACCAGGGTATATAGAGGAATCAAAGATTGAAATTCAATACCTTCTAAAACCTTTTTTAAGACTCTTTGCATACATTTTAAGACCTCATCACTACTTCAGGTTTCAACTATTAGCACTGTTGACATTTTAACTTGCAGTATATTTACTTAAAACTGATCTGCACAAATCCCAAAGTAAAACTGTATTTATATACTGAATAAAAATGTTAATCCAGCAGGAGGCGTCTTTACAGCAGCAGGAATGACAGTGTTTCCCTGGTTACTGCAGTAAACAAAGCAGCATGATGTCAAATCTAGCAAGATTTTTTTTCTTTATTTCATAAACTGCACAGCATCCCAATATTCAAAATTAAATTCAGGTAAACCCCAGCATACTGATACCTAATTTATTACCTTAAAAATAGCATTTACGACTTTTTAATACTTTTAAGGGCCTTAAATTTCTCTAAATTGATTTATAATTTTAAAATAATACTTTTAATACTTTTTAAGACCCTGAGAACTTAATTAAGACAGATTTAAAGGTGATTTTTCTGAGCATATAGATTTTTTAGAGCCCTTACATTCCAGATATTAAAATATTTATTTCCCCGTCCAATATTGTCCTGTTCTAAAAAACATACATCAATGGAAAGATTATTTGGTCCGCTTTTATGCATTGATGATAAAAATGCCAATTTTCAAAAATGTACAATTATGACCTGGAGATTTGTGGTCCAGGGTCACATACTTTGAAGAAAAGAGAAGTTCGTAAAGTTCCAGTAGCATTTAAAACACTTGGTCTAATCCACCCTTCACTTGGTCCAAACTTATATGAGCTTCATTCTTCTGTTGAACAACATCGCCTGTAGAGTTTTTGAAGAAAGATGAAAAATCTGTAATCATTGACCATTTTTTTTAATACTATGAACATCAATGGTTACAGGTTTTCGCTTAATATCTACTTAAGTGTTCAACAGAGGAAAGAAGCTGATAAGCACTTGTGGGTGAGCACATTTTCATTTTTGGGTGAACTGTCCCATTACACCTTTGAGAGTTTTTTAACCTGCTCTTTTTCTCTTGTGGTCAGGATGAAATCCGTGGCTCTTCTCTCGCTCCTCTTCATTCTTGCTCTCAGCGATCGCTCCATCAATGACCGATATGAGGAATTCAAGAAGAAGCACATTCTCCCGACTGATTTTAAAACAGACAATAAAACTGCTTGGGTGAATTACATGATAGAAAATTGTCTCTGTGGTAGAACTGAAGTGCAGTCCTTCATCAAGGACACTGAAGAAAATGTCAAACGAATCTGTAATGGCGCTGGCCAAACTAAAAGAGGTTATACCACAAGTAAAGACCTCTTCCAGGTGTTCATGATTAAAAGCAGAAAGAGTACATCCAACATGTCTGTATGGGATTGTGAGGTTAGCAGTTGTGTTACTAACAAATATAATGTAATTGTTGAATGTCAGGACAAATTGCCTGTTCACTATCATGGTCAACATTGTGAACCTAAAAAACATCCATATCCTTGCTTTTATACCTAAGATTTTTTATTTATTTTTTTTTTTTTTGCCTTCTCAACCTGGACACAGTTCCAGAAATATGTAAAAGCTTTCTACAGTAGCGGACACTGATATCAAATTGAATTGATGAATTGTGAAGCTTCAATGCAATGCAAGTGCCTTTCAATAAATCCATCTGCCAAATGCATGAATGAACCTTGTGATTTTTTCTCAATATCTTTAATAAAAATGCAAACACAAAGTTACTCTTACAGATACTTTAAAGGTACAGTTCACCCAAAAATGAAAATTCTGCAATCTGCATTTACTCAATTTTTTTTCTTCTTCCAAATCTTTCTTCTGTTGGACACAAAAGAAAATATTTTGAAGAATGCTATATTATTTTATAAGAATGCTACACTGCAAAACATGATTTTCTAACATAGATTTTTTTTGTCTTGTTTCTAGTCCAAATACCTAAAAAATTTTAAATCAAGAAGAATTTTCTAGGCAAGCAAAACATTTTGTCTTGTTTTAAGAAATAATATGCCAATATTAAGTGAGTTTTTCCTTAAAACAAGCAAAATAATCTGCCAATGGGGTAAGCAAAATAATCTTATGTCAAAAGGAAAAACAAGATTATTTTGCTTACCCCATTGGCAGATTATTTTGCTTGTTTTAAGGAAAAACTCACTTAATATTGGCATATTACTTCTGAAAAGAAAACAATATGTTTCGCTTGCCTAGAAAATGCTTATTGATATAAGAATTTTTAGATATTTGGACTAGAAACAAGACAAAAAATCTAAGCAAAAAAGCATTTGTGTATGTAACTATTGACTTCCCTAGCATTTGCCTTTCCTACTATGGAAGTCAATTGTTACATGTTTTCATCTTTCCTCAAAATTTTAGTACCACTTTATTTTGATGGTCCATTTGAGTATTAGTAGACTGTCTGCTTAATATCTGTTACTGCTCCTTCAACAGACATTTAACTGACTATAAGAAAATTTACAAGTACAAGTCAACACTAACACTAACCCCAAGCTAACAGTCTACTTACCCAAATAGCAGGTAATTATCGGCCCGAGTAATTATTCGGCGCCTCCGGCTCTGACTCGGCATCGGCGAGTGTTATCCGAGCCGAGTATGGTCCACAGCTCGCTTTCGCACATGCGTTTGTGATGCGGCTGTAAAGCACTGGTCCGATTACTGTTAACCATATCTGGCCCGAGTATGTCTGTAGAGTCCGGGGCGCTTCTGGCAAGGACTCGGCTTGTTTACTGATGACAACGAATTAAATTCTTATTTTATCTAGTCATAGTTAGCTCCACGTTTAATGATAATTTGAGAACATACTGTATCCATGGTATGACAGCAAAAAAATAATAAGAATATTTTGTGTGGATGGTCGCAATGTTTAGACGCAAACAAAACAATATTATTTATAAATGAATGAAACATATTATCTAGGGAAACACGGTAAAATGCGCTTATTTTGGAGACAGCATGCTCCTGTGCCAGATAGTTTTTTAAAGAAGTTTGGTTCTATAAGAAATATATGGGTTAGCAAAAACTCCTGATCCAAACTCTTGATCCAATCCAGGTGGTGGCAGTAATGCTCCAAAAAGCTGGTTGCCAACCGCCATAATGATCACAAAAAGAAAAAGAAGTTTGGTGTTTCAAAACATATTGGATTCTGGTCAGAAAGATAAGGTTTTACTGCTTGTATACTGTATACTATGCAAATTTAGTAGTGGTGGGCAAAGCGAGGCTTCATGAAACACTGAAACAGTTGAAGCAAATGTGCCGAAGCTTCGAAACGTTTCGAAACCCCACTTTACGGTGACACCTAGTGGTCATTTTTTATGTATTGCACTGGAACAGCTTCAGCAAAGAACAATGGAGCAGATTGAGGTATTAAACCCCACTTTGTAGGAATGAACCCTCAAGTAATATAGTGGAGTGGTTAGGGTTCCTGACTACCATGCGGGGATTGTTGGTTCGAATTCAGGCTGATACAGCTACTTGAAATGCTTTAATATCAGTTTGAGATTCTTTGTTCGTGCATCGTTCTGTTTCAACATTGGTCTGACATCCGAATAAACACTTTGTGAATAAATATGGCTTGTTTTGGTTATAAAACAGGGCTGTTGATAGATCAGATACAGTTGTGGACAGTTAACAAGAATTATTTAGATTATTCATTAAATTTCCTATTTATTGTATTTTATGAACGTCTACCCCAACCCTAAACCCAACCATCACAGTACTGTAAAAATATTCATTATTGTTTTACAGTTACAAAAATGATGCTCTAAATTGATTGCAGCTGTGTTCTATCTAGACTACAGCATAACAGTAACATGATTAAAATACATAAAATCATAATTTTGGACTATTTGTACAAGTCGGGAATCGAACCAATAATTCATTTGAAGCCTGTAACAACACGCTAATGGACGGTCCGCTAGACCATACGAGAATTTTCAACTGACCCTGTCAGTCAAATGCAGATTCTCCAGGTTTCGAAACGTTTCTGAACTGATCAATGCTTTGAATCGCTTTAGTCACGTGACCTGGGTGTTTCGGATCATGCTTCGGTACAGTGTTTCAAAACACTTGCGCTTCGTGATCTCGACACTGTGTCGAAACGTCAGTTTCACGTCAGCCATCCCTAGAATTTAGTGCTTAAAACATTTTTCACAGTTGTTAGGTTGTACCAGTGTTAAGTAAATTAAAACAATTTGATACAAAATGCAACTTCTTTTAAAGAAACACGACCGAAGCTAATTGTATGCTAACAATACATTTCAAACACTTCTGAAAGTTCCTGTTCCTTTTCCTAACAATGTTTAGTAACTGAAAGCTATTTAAGTTATTTTAAAGAAACATGACTGGAACGAATTGGTGTGTATGCTAATGCTACGTTAAAGAAAGTTTCTGTAGACAAATCCGTTAACACTAACATGGCAAAACAAGTGCTTTTTATTTCTGGGTTAACTTCAAATTATAAAGTACCGCGGGTGTTGAAAACAAATCATTTTACAGGCGTATACTTATACAACAGTAATAATTCTGTGATTATGTGTACATAAAAACTAATCGTTTTGGATTTATAAAATATTATTGTTTAACTTGTTTATGCAGTGCATCACGAAAAGTGATCGAAACTCGTTACTGTTTACTATTCTCTTTAATTTATCCAAGTGAAATATATTAGTATGTGCTTTTATTCATATGTGTTAGCCTATGTGAATCAATTATATTTTATGTTCAATTTGCGCATGTAAAACTGAACATCTTAAAGCAGATTTTGATGGGGTTTTTTTGTTATTGACAATTATAAATTCTAATTTAAATGAATAGGTAACAATATTTTTGGTTAAGTCTTATTGTTCTTGTTTAACAAAGGTTAGTAAGGTCATTTTGCAGCACATCATAGAGACCAAAGATGCCAATGGCACACTCTTTTGAACATGTGAATAGGCATGCTATAGCTAGGTGCTTAAGGTTCATTATAAGCTGTAAACTGCTGATACATTTTCAACATACTTGAGCTTTTCAAACTTGACAATACTAATCGCTTTAACAGCTAAACTGGTTTATTGTTATTGGCAATCATCATCATCAAACATTTTCCACAATGTTAGGTTAACAGTGTTTAGTAACTTACAACTATCTGATCCAAAAGGTTTCTTATTTTAAAGAATTATTGTGACTTAATCTGCTTTCCTATTGGTTTCATGAACTGGTTTGTGCATTGTGTCACAAAGTGATTGGAACGTGTACTGTTATTGGCTTTCATCTGACTGAAAGTACATCAAAAGCATCTGTATCCATCCAGTAATGTCTAGGTTTTAAATAGAATTTTTGGGCGTATGCTGAATGGGTAGAATGTTTATTTCAGGCTTTTTCTGAATAGTCATTATTAATGTTTATGTTGGTTCTAGTGAAGATAAAAAATTTTATACAATTTTGTATGTTTGTTTGACAGTCCACAACAAGATCTTTGAGCAAGATCAAACAAGCTCGGCACAGAAGAGGTCAGTATATGTAAGTCATAGCTGAAAATTATGAGTTTTACTCTGTGAATTCTAATATTTGAATAGGGCAAGAGCCAGTGTTGCTCAGATTTTGAAGCGTTTGCAAACTCATTGTAGTGATGACACTCCTCACTATCCAAAAGTCTTATATAGTAAAAATGAGGCCCCTAAAGATAAAGATTTTGATAACCTAGATCAGGGGTGGGCAAACTCGGTCCTGGAGGGCCGGTGTCCTGCACAGTTTAGCTCAAACTCTAATCAAACACACCTGCTTATAGATTTCTAGTGATCTTGCAGATACTGATTAGCTTGTTCAGGTGTGATTGATTAGTGTTGGAGCTAAACTGTGCAGGACACCGGCCCTCCAGGACCGAGTTTGCCCACCCCTGCTCTAGATGATTATGATATGGTGACATCCGAAGGCTCAGTTAATTCCATATTGTTCCATATTGTGGGGTTTGAGTCATGATACAGAATGATGCATGTGCTTAGCCATCTTACAAATCTATGTCTAAGATTCATAAGGCTGTCACACTGCATGAATCTCCGAATAAATTTTGTGCAAGCTTCAGGGTGCTGATTATTTACACTATAGGTGTTATAGCCATTAATTAACTTTGATAGTATTTCAGGATTTGAACTTTTCTTTGGGGGAGGTTAACAAGAATGTGATGTTTTATTATTATATGAGGAAGCTCAGCTCAAACTTCTACAGGCAACTGTGATTTCTGACTTGCAGACAGATGAGGAAGATGATCACCCATCATACACCTAAAGAAAGAACAGGTTGGTTTGCAATTATTTTAAACATACTGTCAAAATTATTTAATTGATCTATTACAACCTGCAAGTTTTGCCCTGCACTATACTAAATGATATTTTGTTTTGTAAATGTATCTGATCATGAAACATGAGGCACAACTATGGTGACAGTGATGAAGAAAATTATTTGGAACTAGGAGGCTGTATAAAAAGCAGATATGACGATTTCAGAAATCGATGCAGCACCGCAAGTACCATCACCACCAATGACCATGGCAGGATCTTTAAGACCACCATCAAGATGCATAGATACTGTACATTCCAGTATGCCTATGAACATTTACAGTCCTTGTTCCAGTGCAGTTGGAGATCAAGACAGAACTTGTTGCAACTCGTCATGTCTTTGTAAGAATTGAAAACATAACTAAATTTGTAAAGGTTTAATGCACCTAGAAAGTAAAGCTCAACTAGAGAACATCAGCAGTATCTAACCCACTGTTGTATTTACACAAGTTGTATGAGAATAAGCTACTGGTTGATTTATACTAATTCGTTATTTTTCTTTTTTAGCATGACTGACTGAAGTTTTAAAATCATGCGACGTCATAAAGCAGCAACTGGTCCTGATTCTCAAAAATCAGCAAAACCAAAACAGATGTGATGAAATTCCAGATGTAAACACATTTGACCTTCCTTTGTCCAATTTATTTGATTTGGAAAAGCTTGAAAATCAACTAAAGACCAGCCCGAACAAATGAAGAAATTGGTAAGTTCAAGCTTTTGCTTATTTCAAAGTGTTTTAAGTTTATTTATTTATATATATATATATATATATATATATATATATATATATATATATATATATATATATATATATATATATATATATACATATATATATATATATATATACATATATATATATATATATATATATATATATATATATATATATATATATATATATATATATATATATATATATATTTTTTTTTTTTTTTTTTTTTTTTGCTTTGTAGGTAAATCACGTAGGTAATCACAGATGCAGTGAGGACAACTGTCCATACCACGCCACTGATAAAGAAGTGGAAAAATGCATTACAAGGTGGCTACAACTTGCTTCTGACAGGGATCGAGGAAGGAGGGAAGAAGAGAAAGCTACTGTGTCAAATGTCTACATCACTATTTTATTTATTTAATTTTTTAAACTACATTTTAAGTGTATTAAGATGATCCCTGATACTTGGGCAATTTGTTTCTTTCATTTGCAATTATATATATATATGGCAAATTCTGAAGAAACATCTTGATACATTTTCAATAAATGTAATATAACAAAATATATGAATATAAAATTGCACAATATATATATATATATATATATATATATATATATATATATATATATATATATATATATATATATATATATATATATATACACTAAAGTGATGGTTTCTGGTTAAGATTGGCAACATTTTCTAATCCATCTCCTAAAAACAAGGTTATTCTACATTTTCTTGCATTTTTCTAATAACTAATTTCTAATTATACCTTCAGTTTTGGCCATGATTATATAGTGTTTGACTAGTTAAGATACTAGTATTCAGCTTAAAGTGTGATTTAAATGCATAACTATTAATTAATTACATTAAAGAGGCAAGTTAGGTTAATTAGGCAAGTCATTGGATAACAGCAGATTGTTCTGTTCTGTTTAATCCATGAAAAGTAAAGCTTAATTCTCTGTTTAGTTTGAGAAACACATTTCATTGGCTTCCCAAAATGTATTTTTCAATAAATTAACAATTGATAGATGTATTAAGTTTCAATTACATGAGCAGCTTTAAATGTGATTTTTCTGAGCATTTAGATTAGTTTAACCTTCATAATAAAAAGACTATTAAAAGTATGTTTTTCTCCACCAAATATTGTCCTGTTCTAACCAACATTTATCAATGGAAAGATTTCCGCCCTAAATGACTAATAGCCTCACACTAAATGACTGATAGGTCCTCCCTAAATGACTGATAGGTCCTCCCTAAATGACTGATAGGTCCTCCCTAAATGACTGATAGCCCTGCCCTAAAGGACTGATATCCCCGCCCTAATTGACTACTAGCCCCGCTCTAAATGACATAGCTCCTCCCTAAATGACTGATAGCCCCGCCCTAAATGACTGATAGCTCCTCCCTAAATGACTGATAGATCCTCCCTAAATGACTGATAGCCCTTCCCTAAAGGACTGATATCCCTGCCCTAAATGACTAATAGCCCCGCCCTAAATGACATAGCTCCTCCCTAAATGACTGATAGCCCCGCTCTAAATGACTTATAGCCTCACACTAAATGACTGATAGCTCCTTCCTAAATGACCGATAGCACGGCGCTAAAGGACTGAGAGCCCTTCCCTAAATGACATAGCTCCTCCCTAAATGACTGATAGCCCTGCCCTAAAGGACTGATATCCCCGCCCTAATTGACTAATAGCCCAGCTCTAAATGACAGCTCCTTCCTAAATTACTGATAGCCCCGCCCTAAATGACTAATAGCTTCACACTAAATGACTGATAGGTCCTCCCTAAATGACTGATAGCCAGCCCTAAAGGACTGATATCCCCTCCCTAAAGGACTAATAGCCCCGCCCTAAATGGCATAGCTCCTCCCTAAATGACTGATAGTCCTGCCCTAAATGACTAATAGCCTCACACTAAATGACTAATAGCTCCTCCCGAAATGACTGATAGCCCTGCGCTGAAGGACTGATAGCCCTGCGCTGAAGGACTGATAGCCCCGCGCTGAAGGACTGATATCCCCGCGCTGAAGGACTGATATCCCCGCCCTAAATGACTAATAGCTTCGCCCTAAATGGCATAGTTCAGAACTTGTGTGTGTCATTAAAGATTGTACAGCAGGCAATTGTTTTGTGATGGTTGCCTGTGATCACAATTCACAACCTGTGCATTATGAGAGCCAATCTAATGGAAGAGGAGTAGAAAATTGCTATTAAAACCTTTTTTCCCCACTTTGTGACTGAAGAACTATGCTAGGCTTGAATGTTTCTGTTGAAATGTTCTGTGCATTAAAAATTGTCATATAAATCTTTAAATCTGCTACAATTGCAAAAGCATTTAAAATAAAGCTGCCTTTGCAAAGTGAAGTTTGGTACGCTGTGAAATCATTCTGACTGCAATGACAAGCAAGTCCCGTGGAATCAAATCCACGTGTTGCATTTCATAAGATCTATGAATGAATAAATTAATGAACACATACAGTCCTGTAGCGGAAGTACATGAAGTCAGTTCTGTCCTGGTGACTGATTATAAATATACAGTTGAAGTCAGAATTATTAGCCCCCCTGTATATTTTCCCCCAATTTCTGTTTAACGGAGAGCAGGTTTTCTCAACACATTTCTAATCATAATAGTTTTTACTCATTTCTAATAACTGGTTTATTTTCTCTTTGTCATGATGACAGTAAATAATATTAGACTAGATATTCTTCCAGACACTTCTATACAGCTTAAAGTGACATTTAAAGGCTTAACTAGGGTAATTAGGGTAAAGTTAGGGTAATTAGGCAAGTCACTGTTTAACAGTGGTTTGTTCTGGAGACAATCCAAAACTAATATTGCTTAAAGGGGCTAATAATATTGACCTTAAAATGGTTTTAAAAAGAAAACTGCTTTTATTCTAGCCGAAATAAAACAAATAAGACTTTCTCCAGAAGACAAAATATTATAGGGAATGCTGTGAAAGATTCCTGAATCTGTTCAACATCATTTGAGAAAAAAATAAAAATAATAAGTGTGACTTCAACTGTGTCTTCAGCTTTCCAAGTGATACGAAGAGAAAACTGGGAAGACGATGATGTCTTTAAGCCTTTTAGTGAACTGCTATGCTGAAAAATAATCACGCTAACAATGACAGGATTTGATCATGCCAGGGTTTGTCTGACACAGAAGTGAAAGTTCAGCTGATTCACAGAGAGCGCTAGCGATTGGTCAGTTTCACCGCGGTCAGCAAGTGAATCGTTTTATATAAACAAATGCATCTGGCAGGAACTAACCGCAGTCAGAAAGTGTCCAGTTTTCCCCTGTTCTGATCGTATTTTGACAATTATCTGCATGTTTATGGTCTATAATTTATTTTATCTGCCTTTTCTCAGCATTAATTTCCCTCGATCGATATCTGGAAGCATTTAGTGAGGTAATGTTACTCCCTGTAGATCAACATCCCTTTGACTGAAAATGACAAGCAAAAGCGGCACAGTGTGGCATCGTATTTGCATCGTCTCCTCAGTTGTGCTGAGGAGAGCTCCAGTAGGGAGAGCTACCAGATTACACAATTAAAAACAATGGCAGCACCCATGGTTCAAAATAAATGTGCATGTTCTTGAATAAGGTACATTTCTTCTGCATATTTGACAAAGAGGCATCATTTAAATTATATTAAGGCATAAATGTATTGATATCACGTATCTCCTTTAAGTATAAAGTAAAACATTAGCAGGTTAGTTTTACTTCACCACTTTAAGACGTTTCCCAAATGCAAATAAATGTTCAGAGCTTCGCTGCCGTCATGTAATACAATCATTTCTTTCAGAGGTCAGCACAGTTAATGTTATCACTCTTGATTTGACCAGTGGCTGAATCTGTCTGTATCCAGTTTGAAGAAACGTGTGGTGTGAAAATGTCACTGTCCATCAGAGCTCCTGTGATATCTGCATGCTGATATTTCATCTATCTGCCGAAGCATTTCAATTAAAGCTGATTTTGCAGAGCAGTTCTGTATAATCTCTGTTCTTCTTTATAAAACTGAAATGACCATCATCTAAAAATACTCGTCAATCAGCTTTACCTCACATTACTTTACCCTAACATTATATACCTCATCAAGATGGCGCCGCGGATGGCCGCTTCGGTGTGGGGCTGTCCAGTGTTTGCACTGTTTTTGTTAGTCTGTCCTGTTTTATGTTTATCAAATACGATCAGTTACACCAGGGACGAGCTGCTGGACATTCGGCAGTGCACACCAACTAATCAAGAACTGGATTTTGATTTTTGTGGCGTTTTGCGGAACATTGTGGTCGGCGGAGCAGCCGCATTGTGGAAATGCTACAAGACGCGCAAGCGTGGCAAGCGAGCCGGCGCGCTCGTCAGGCTAAGACAGCGCGGCTTCAGAACGGCGCTGCCCAGCATTCACCTGGCGAATCTCCGCTCTCTTCCTAACAAAATGGACGAACTACTTCTGCTCACATGCAAAAACAAGAACTTTAACAACTCTGCTGTCCTGTGTTTCACGGAAACCTGGCTAAACGAAGCCATTCCGGACAGCGCATTAAACCTACCGGACTTTCAGCTGTACCGAGCAGATCGCGATACGGAGTCAACGAGCAAAAAGCGCGGTGGTGGGACATGCTTTTACATCAACAGAAGGTGGTGTACGGATGTAACTGTGTTAAAGAAGATGTGCTGTCCTGATGTGGAAGTGCTTTTCATTAACTGTAAGCCGTTTTATTCACCAAGAGAGTTTTCCTCGTTCATTCTCGTCTGTGTTTACATTCCACCGCAAGCACACGTGAGTACTGCGCTGCAACAGCTGGCTGATCTGATCACAGAGACAGAACAACAACACCCGGACTCTGTTTTTATCATACTTGGAGACTTTAATCAGGCAAAACTCACACATGAGCTGCCTAAATTCAAACAGCACATTACATGCCCCACCAGAGACAATAGCATTTTGGACCATTGCTACACCACAATAAAGGATGCATATCGCTCCGTCGCCAGAGCAGCTCTAGGACTCTCCGATCACTGCCTGGTTCATCTTATACCAACGTACAGGCAAAAACTTAAAACTACTAAGCCAGTATTAAGGACTGTCAAGAGATGGACCAACGACGCAGAGCAGGTCTTACAAGCCTGTTTTGAATGCACTGACTGGGATGTTTTTGAAGCTGCAGCCACAGATCTGGACGAGCTCACAGAGACTGTAACATCATACATCAGTTTCTGTGAGGAGTTATGCATCCCTACCAGGACCTACTTGTCATTTAACAATGATAAACCATGGTTCACACCAAAACTCAGACAGCTTCGTCAGGCCAAAGAGGATGCTTACAGGAGTGGTGACAGGATCCTGTACAATCGGGCCAGGAACACATTGACAAAGGAGATTGGTGTGGCTAAGAAAAGCTATGCCAAAAAGCTGCAAAACCAGTTTTCAGCTAACGACCCTGCATCAGTGTGGAGAGGCTTAAAAGATTTCACTAATTACAAGACACCGTCCCCCAGTATCGACAGCAATAAACATATTGCAAACGAGCTGAATATGTTCTACTGTAGGTTTGACACCTATGACCAGACACCTCACACCCGCCCGGATCATCTCCCTACACAGCCATCAACACCACATCAACACAGCCCGGACCGTCTCCCTACACGGTCATCAATACCACATCAACACAGCCCGGACCATCGCCCTACACAGCCATCAACACCTCCAGCCATCTTCCTCTCCCCCCCTGCTCTTCAGATCAGTGAGGATCATGTGCGTCAGATCTTCAGTAAACAGAAGAGAAGGAAAGCACCAGGGCCAGATGGTGTCTCACCAGCCTGTCTGAGAACCTGCGCTGACCAGCTGGCTCCCATTTTCTCACATATCTACAATAGATCACTGGAACAGCGCAAAGTTCCATCCTGCTTTAAGCGCTCCACCATCATCCCAATCCCGAAGAAGCCAAAGATCACAGGACTCAATGACTACAGACCTGTGGCCTTAACATCTGTGGCCATGAAGTCATTCGAAAGACTGGTGCTAGCATATCTGAAGGACATCACTGGACCCCTGCTGGACCCCCTGCAGTTCGCCTATAGGGCAAACCGGTCTGTGGATGATGCAGTCAACATGGGACTGCATTATACCCTACAACATCTGGACAAACCAGGGAACTACGCAAGGATTCTGTTTGTGGACTTCAGTTCTGCCTTTAACACCATCGTCCCATCACTGCTTGAGTACAAACTGGCCCAGCTCTCTGTTCCTAGCTCTGTCTGTCAATGGATCACCAGCTTTCTGACAGATAGACAACAGCTAGTCAGAATGGGCAAAATCACATCCGACAGCCGCACCATCAGCACTGGTGCCCCCCAGGGATGTGTTCTTTCTCCACTGCTCTTCTCCCTGTACACCAACGACTGCACTGCAAAAGACCCCTCCATCAAACTCATTAAGTTTGCAGACGACTACTACTGTTATCGGCCTCATCCAGAACGGTGACGAGTCTGCATACAGACAGGAGGTGGAGCGGCTGGCGTTATGGTGCAGATACAACAACCTGGAGCTGAACACGCTCAAAACAGTGGAGATGATAGTGGACTTCAGGAGAAACCCCCCTGCACTCCCCCCACTCACCATCATGAACAGCACTGTGGCTGCAGTAGAGTCATTCAGGTTCCTGGGCACCACCATCTCTCAGGATCTGAAGTGGGACACTCACATAGACTCTATTGTGAAGAAAGCCCAGCAGAGACTGTACTTCCTTCGTCAGCTGAGGAAGTTCAACCTGCCACAGGAGCTGCTCGTACAGTTCTACTCAGCTGTCATCCAATCCATCCTCTGCACTTCAATCACCGTCTGGTTCGGCTCAGCTGCCAAAACCGACCTCCGTAGACTACAGCGAATAGTCCGGACGGCTGAACGAATCACTGGCACAACCCTTCCTACACTTCAAGAACTGTACTCTTCCAGAGTGAGTAAAAGGGCTCGCAAAATCACTCTGGACGCCTCACACCCAGCACACTACCTGTTCGAACTGTTACCGTCTGGTCGGCGCTTCAGAGCACCAAGCACAAAAACAGCCAGACACAGGAAAAGTTTCTTTCCTCAGGCTGTCTACCTTATGAACAGTTAAATATTCCCCTACTGTGCAATAAATATGTGCAATACTTTCTCATACGCACTTGTACACAGCACCTTATATCAATATACAATGCAATACTCTCTACATTCGCACTTGTACACAGCACCTTATAACCTGTATATTTATAACAATCTGTACATACAACTCAACATCCAGGTTTCTTCACTAACTGCATCTGTTTAATGTTCATCTTTTTTTATTATTATTATTTTATTTTATTTTTTTTGTTTTGTTATTATTTTGTGTTGTCACTTGTCACTTTATGTACACTGGAAGCTTCTGTAGCCAAAACAAATTCCTTGTGTGTGTGAAGCACACTTGGCAATAAAACTGATTCTGATTCTGATTACTTCATCATGCCGTAATGTCTATGAATCAGCCGGAGTTTGATGCACACAATAAACCTTTTGCTGTATTTTCATCTTTATTGTGGTGCAACACTGATTGAGCTATGAAAGAACCAGACATTTACTGGTCAGTAGTTTTATTTAAGAGCAGGAAACACCTGAAAATACTGTCAACAGCCAGATTAAATACTTTTTTTTTCCCTAAAGTGTAATGCGTTTCCATACTCGTTCCTTAAAAGAGTAATATTATTATAAAACTCGAGCTGCTTGTAATGTGTTACCTCGACACTGCACATTACCGCCACCTGAAGGTGAAACTATGCACTTACGTCTGTAAAAACAACCAATTGTGTTGTTTTAATTTAACGGTGGGTGACACGGTGGCTCAGTGGTTAGCACTGTTGCCTCACAGCAAGAAGGTTGCTGGTTCGAGTCTTGGCTGGGTCAGTTGGCATGGAGTTTGCATGTTCTCCCCGTGTTGGCGTGTGTTTCCGGGTGCTCCAGCTTCCCCCTCAGTCCAAACGCATGCGCTATAAGGGAACTGATGAACTAAATTGGCCTTATGTGTGAATGAGTGTGTATGGGGGTTTCCCAGTAATGGGTTGCGGCTGGAAGGGCATCCACTACGTAACACAAATGCTGGAATAGTTGGCGGTTCATTCCGCTGTGGTGACTACTGATAAATAAGGGACTAAACCGAAGGAAAATGAATGAATGAATAATTTAGCAGTCAAATAAGTTTAATTAAGAGGCTCTTTTGGTCTTAAAGGTTATATTTTAAAGAGATTTTTCAGGAACGTTTATTATTAAAACACTCAATTCAATAACTAATTCATACAGGAATTGTTCTTTCGGGTTATGGCTTCCTTTGGTTAAAAAAACTGGTCTGAATGCAATATTGACTCATGGATAACTTCTAGTGAAGAGTCAATAAAACAAACATTTCTAGGTAATAAAACAACAGATGTCTTGTGGACTTATTTCAGTCCTTAAATGCACTCGGAGCCTGTTTTGTTAAAAACACCCATCAACTGTTAAACCACATGAGCTGAGTGTGAAGAGGTCAACATTAAAGCATCAGCTATAGGAGAGAACTAAACGCAACACCACTTGTACTGCAAAAAAGGGTGCTTGTTTAGTTTTAGACACTCCTTTTCCCCCGCCGCCTTTTTAACACATCAAATATCAGAGTGGACTGAGCATCTGAGACAACGGATGAGTTTTGCTCAGACTCGACCAGACGCGTTCATTTATACCAGATCAAGACCAGCACAAAGGTAAATCTGCATGCTGTACATTACAAATGAATGAACAAGCTCAAGATCCGAGTAAAATAGCAGCATAATGCAATTAGAGCTTCTGATGTAACACTGTGTTAAAGAGAGTACTTCGATTTGAATGGTACATGTATTCACCTGGGAAGGTCTAGACGGGATACAGCTGCGGATACTTGAATCAAAATGAGTTTTGACAATAATTAAAACTTTTACATCACTGAGGATTGAGTATGATGGTGGGGGTAGAGGTAGATGTTAATAAAACACAATTGAATGGGTAATTTAATAAATAACATGAATAATTCTCAGTATAATTATTGTTTTTACATTACTATGTTGGTTGGATTAAGGGTTGGAGTAGGGATAGACGTTAGTAAAATACAACTGAATAGGTAATTTAATAAATAATATGAATAATTCTCAGTATAATTGCCGTTTTAACATTACAGTGATGGTTGGGGTGGGTGTAGACGTTAATAAAATACAGTTTAATGGGTAATTTAATAAATATCATGAATAATTCTTGGTATAACTACGGTTTTAACATTACAGTGATGGTTGGGGTGGGTGTAGACGTTAATAAAACACAATTGAATGGGTAACTTAATAAATAATATGACTAATTCTCAGTATAATAACTGTTTTAACATTACTATGTTGGTTGGAGTAGGGGTAGATGTTAATAAAACACAATTAATTGGGTAATTTAATAAATAATATGAATAATTCTCAGTATAATTACTGTTTTAATATTACTGTGATGGTTGGAGTAGGGGTAGACCTTAATAAAATACAATTGATTGGGTAATTTAATAACTAATATGAATAATTCTTGGTATAATTGCTGTTTTAATATTACATTGATGGTGGGGGTAGGTGTAGACCTTAATAAAATACAGTTTAATGGGTATTTTAATAAATAATATGAATAATACTCTGTATAATTACTGTTTTAACATTACTATGTTGGTTGGATTAAGGGTTGGGTCGGGGTAGACGTTAGTAAAATACAATTGAATAGGTAATTTAATAAATAATATGAATAATACTCTGTATAATAACTGTTTTAATATTACATTGATGGTTGGAGTAGGTGTAGACCTTAATAAAATACAGTTTAATGGGTAATTTAATAAATAATATGAATAATACTCTGTATAATTACTGTTTTAACATTACTGTGATGGTTGAGGTGGGGGTAGACGTTAATAAAACACAATTTAAATGGAAATTTTTCAAGGACACAGCTGCTTTAGAACTTCAAATGTTTTTCATAAATATGAGAACATTAAAGGGTAAATCTCCAACACTATTCTTTAAAACATCACAATGTGCTTTTCTGCAATATCTGAATATATATTCTGCGCAAAATTGTTCAGATATCCAGTCCTTAAACACAAATAAAGAATAAAACAAGCATTGCACTGTTATCTGCCAGACATTTTCTTACAGTATTGCTTTCTAATGATGGCTTCATGTTTTTTTTCCTCCCCTTTTTAGTTTTCTGATCAAGTTGTTAGATTTATTAATGTAGTGAATCGTCTTATTTCATTAATTGTCTCAAGGCATTTTTCATTGAGCAGGTGTAATATTCATTATTATTAATTATTCAAATTCTTATATTCACTCAATGACAATTCTACCTGCACATTCTAGTGGGTTGGGCTCATGAGTGGTGCTTGGGAACGTTACGGGGCCTGGCTCTTCACTGTTAGCAGCAAACAGGACTATAGGCCGTAAGGTGAAGCAGCTTTTCGTTTCATTCCGTTCCCATATATGGGGCACTACATTATTTTTATTCCGATAAAAGGATCAATTGGTAAAGAATAAAAAAATAAAAGTTCTCCATGCGAAATCCAGCAGTTCTTTTTTTACAAGTGTTTAAAGTCGGCAATAGTCCATCCTCGCGTAATCATTTTTTGATGGTGAGAGATGCGGCTTCGTGTCACATGCTTCCCGCTAGACCAATGAAATGGCTCAACGTCGGAACGACATGTAAACATAGTCCAATATGGCAGCGCCCTTGTCGTCACTATCGAGTAGCGAAGAGGATGAAATTACGGTCAGACCTCCACCAAAAAGCAGTAAAAGAGTTTATAAACAATGCTATATGCATCTTACTTCAATTAAGAAAGAAGAAACTAAGGATTTTACACGCACACGGTGGGATACGTTTAGAAACTGCATCAAACGGTGGCTTGGCTTGCAGGGTGAGAGTCAGAAAAATCGCTGAGACATACAAACATTGTACTAGAGGCTGCTGCTGCTGCTGAAGAGCTACAGTGCAAGAAAAAGTTTGATACCTAAACATGAACCGTGGTTTGCAGGCATTGTTGTCTTGCACTACTCTAGCTAGCTTAACGTTAATTTACCAGCCGTTTCATCGTTTTCATGTGTGGTTGAGAAAATAAATAAACGAGTGGAGCTCCGGTAAAATAATGAATAAACAGTGAGGCTATGGTCAACGAAAATATGAATTAATTAAATACATAAATAAAAAGTGCGACTGCTGAGAGAGCAGGCAGCTAGGGACACCGGCCATCGCAGCCAGAAAGCTGACCAGGCCCACTGGGAATTCTCCCCGTCCTCCGGATTAGCCAATCCAGGCCTGGTTCAAACTAAATCACATGATTTTACTGATGCGCATGCTGGAATTTAGTCGGTAAATGTGTTTCCATCATTGTTTATGTGCATTTGGCTTATCGGATAAAACGTTTATGCTACTCAGTTGTGCGTTTTTAAAATGTATGTACATATCTGCCCATCCATAAAGCATTTTTAAACGTGATATTCCTAAGTGTGCACACAGGCTCATTCTGAAAACGTAGCCCTATACAGGTTTCTGGAGATTATATAACCAGCATTATATACCCAGAGGAACGTATGGCTGCTTTTCGTCTTTAAAACGACCGCTATGGGGCGGTGTGACGCCGTTCCTTTTCTCGCTTACCAGCTGACCGCTCGCCGGCTTTTCTGCTGTTAACAGCTCGCCATGTATGTCGGTGTACGTCAAGTCGGTCTGTGCTTTTTAAAATGCTATTGGTTGGGTTTAGGGAAGGGGGAGGGTGGGTCAGTCGATCAGTCGGTCAGTCAACAGTGACCTCTGGTGGATTTCTGTGAGAACAGCAGGAGTGCTCGCGAGAGAAATCTGAGATCTGAAAAAGCGCACACAGTGGCCTCAGGTGGATTCGCGAAAACAAAACCTGCACAAAAACGTAGCTCCTGGGACGTATTTGGCGCTCTCCGGAAATGTATATAGAGATACGTTTTCAGAATGAGCCTGGGTTGAAAAACAGGCAGATGGCAACTGTTCATTCACGTCTGACTCTCTAAACATCTCTCTTCTGCTTTCAGGATGAGGTGCGTGTTTCTCCTCCTGCTCCTCCTGACGTTCAGCGATGGACTCTTTAATGTCACTCTCAGCGACGGTCAGCTGGAGATGTTTTCTAACAGGTCATTCCCCTGCCAGAGAGCACGGCACAACAACGCATTTAATACGTTTGAACGCAGACACATTCTCACAACAAGCCTCAGCAGTAGACAGACACGCGCTTGGGCAGCTTATCTGATGAATAAGAAACTTTGTGGAAGAAACCAACTACAATCCTTCCTCCGTAAAGACGACACCAACAGCGTCATAAGTATCTGCAACGGCCGAGGCGTCCAATACAGACAGAACTTGTGCATCAGTAAAAGAAGCTTCACTGTGTATCTAGTTCGAAGCGTTCTGAGAGACTCACAGTGTGATATTCAAAGCATCGATAGGGAAAAAAGCTATGTGATTGTTGCTTGTGAGGTTATTGAAAACCGCTGTTTGCCTGTTCACTATCAGGGTCAAAATAACACGAGACCATCGAGAAGCACTCAGACATGCAGACCTCGAGACTCCTGAAGAACAACGCAGGAAGTTACAACCATTAAAGGAATAGCTCAGCCAAAATAAAAACGCTGTCATCATTTGCTCTTTCTCTAAACCTTTATGAGCTTCTATATATTTTCTTTATATTCCTCTAGATATTTTGAAGGACGTGGGAAACCTGTTGCCATTGACTTCCTTTGTTTTTCCTACTATGGAAGTCAACGGTTATAGGTTTTCAGCATTCTTCAAAGTATCTTCTTCAGTGTCCAACAGAAGAAAGATGCTCATAAAGCAGGGGTGGGCAAACTCGGTCCTGGAGGGCCGGTGTCCTGCACAGTTTAGCTCCAACTCTAATCAAACACACCTGCTTATGGATTTCTAGTGATCTTAAAGACACTGATTAGCTTGTTCAGGTGTGTTTGATTAGTGTTGGAGCTAAACTGTGCAGGACACCGGCCCTCCAGGACCGAGTTTGCCCACCCCTGTCATAAAGGATTAAAACCACTCAAAGGATGTCTGGGCGGGTAAAAGCAGCTCATTTGCATTTAAAGCCACAGGCTACAAAAACAGCTAGACCAGGGATGGGCAAACTCGATCCTGGAGGGCCGGTGTCCCTGCATAGTTTTGCTCCAACCCTAATCAAACACGCCTGCTTGTAGCTTTCTAGTGATCCTAAAGACACTAATTAGGGTGTTCAGGTGTGTTTGATTAGTGTTGGAGCAAAAGTCTGCAGGGACACCGGCCCTCGAGGATCGAGTTTGCCCATGCCTGAGCTAGACTGTCAGTAAATGGTCTGATGGGTATTTTAAGCTGAAACTTTACAGACACATTCTGGAGGCTTGTCTTACATCTTGTAAAAGGGGTAAAAATAGGAGCCCTTTAACAATTTTTAGGACAAAAGACAAGAAGATTTTTCAAAAATACACAATTTTATTCATGTTTTTTTATTTTGATTAAAGGGGAAAATAAAGGAGAACAATATTAGATTCCTTCCTAACAATGTTTCTGTTTTTTAAAGATCTTTTATATTCAGCGGTAAAAAATAATCCTGAGCATGGGGGGGGGGGGGGCACAGAAGGACTTACTTCACATATTGACAATAATAACAATAATAAAGTAATGAGCTTAAAGTGCTTAAAATACTGGTGAGCTGAGACTGAGATAGACTCTCTTCAGTTATTATGCTCTGCGCCATTTATTTAAAAGTACCTAGTCAAATAAAGTGTTTTCTTCTACACACTAACAAGTGCTTAAATAACAAGTGCTCAAAGTGCAAACTGCTACACTGGAGATTAGAAGTGAAATCAAGGCCATTATCACTTATTTTTTCTTTTTTTCTAGCTTGTAAGCAAAGTCCTGCAAACTCTTTCTTTTTAAGACAACCTCTCAGACAAACATTTTTTGAACTGTAATGCAATTCCATGAGTGTTCATGTAACTCGCATGTTGATTTGAAACTGATGGGTTAGCGCTTCAAGGACCCGCCCCTTCTCTGCTTCTGATAGGCTTGTAACGTTAATTAAAGCTGTGTTTCTCTCTCATGATTGGTAGGTGAAATAAATTGGCTCGAAAATATTAAACCGCATGTGCAGGCTCTGAAATATTTATTTTTTTCCCTCACGACCACACGCTAGAGATCCAGTACGGTGCCGGAATACTTTAAGCCCTGTATATTAAATAAGAGATCACCTGTGGAAACTGTGTTTTTTAAAAACCGAGTTGTGTTATTTGTGCTTGAAATAAATCATTTGAGACTTACTGTCCATTCCCACATCATGGATGGTCAGTATGGCTGGTCTGCGAGCGTTTCCGGAGCCGTGAACCGTCGCATGCAGCACGCCGTGAGGAGTCTCCACAGTGTGTTCCTGCACATACACACACACAAACACCCACTTTATTCATTCATTCATTCATTCATTTATTTATTTGTTCATTCATTCATTTATTTATTTATGTTTTTATTTATTTATTCATTAATTAATTAATTAATTTATTTTGTCATTTATCTATTTATTTATTTATTCATTCATTAATTCATTTATTTATACATTAATTAATTTATTTATTTATTCATTTATTTATTCCTTTATTCATTCATTCATTCATTCATTCATTTATTTATTCATTTATTTATTTATTTATTCATTCATTTATTGATTTATTCATTCATTTATTTATTTATTTATTTATTTATTCATTCATTCATTCATTTATTTATTTATTAATTAATTCATTCATTAATTCGTTTACTCATTTGTTCGTTCGTTCATTTATTCATTCATTCATTCATTTATTTATTCATTCTTTTATTCATTCATTCATTTATTTACTCATTTATGTATTTATTTATTTATTTATTTATTTATTGATTGATTAATTCATTCATTCATTCATTTATTGATTTATTCATTTATTTATTTATAAATTTATAAATTTATTCATTCATTCATTCATTTATTGATTTATTCATTCATTTATTCATTTATAAATTTATACATTTATTCATTCATTCATTCATTCATTTATTCATTTATTTATTCATTTATTTATTTATTTATTTATTCATTTATTTATTCATTCATTTATTCATTCATTTATTCATTTATTTATTTATTTATTCATTCATTCATTTATTTATTCATTTATTTATTTATACATTCATTCATTTATTTATTCATTCATTTATTTATTCATTCATTTATTTATTCATTCATTTATTTATTCGTTTATTTATTTATTTATTTATTTATTTATTCATTTATTTATTCGTTTATTTATTCATTTATTCATTAAATTATTTATTTATTTATTTATTCATTCAATTATTCATTCATTCATTCATTCATTAATTTATTTATTCATTTTTTCATTTATTTATTTATTCATTCATTCATTCATTCATTCATTCATTCATTCATTCATTCATTTATTTATTCATTTATTTATTTATTTATTTATTTATTTATTTATTTATTCATCCATTAATTAATTAATTTATTTATTTATTTATTTATTTATTTATTGAGTGAAAAGAACACAAATGCTTGATATGACAGACATAGTGAAAGACTTTCCACTTTTTCCTTTAAAACTTTGTAACAAGATTTTTTTTTAATTATTACAAAAAAATAAATATTAATAAATAGCACGAACAACAACAATAGTAAATAAAAAGGATTAAATAAAAATACACACTTAAAATTCTTAATCTTATTTGCATATGATAAAAGCTAGAATAATGGACTACACTGAATCTAAACCCGACTAAAATGCTTTCATCATTACAATACATGTAGTTTTATATCTAAATTGCTTCTCCAGATCCTCAAAAAATGCATTAATTTGCCACATAAAACTACAAGAACTAAACTGTATATTTCCAAGCATGTCACCATCCAAACACACTCTGTTCCCTCACCTGGCCTTGATCCAGCAATATTCGGGCTGCGATTTCAGCATCCTGTAGACAAATAATCACACAACATCAGACCTGACAATAACCCAATATCAGTTTGACATGCACGTCCAAAATATCCCAAATCTGATCTGATTTGTTTTAATTATAGCTTTATACATTTTTGTAGATTACATGTATTGATGAATCAACTTTATAAGAGTAAAATTAAAATGATGCAATCAAGAGGCAATTTATACAGCTCTCATATGCAAAGCAGTGTTATTTTACCATCACTGATTGATTATTGTTATGGCTCCTATTTTTAATTTGATTATATTTTTATATTCTGTGTTTTTACTTGGATTTTACTTAAAATGCTAGTAATATTTTGGTCTATTTGTAATTGTATTGTCATTTACAAACTCTGTACATGCTTCAGTAGCTTATAAAAAAATGTAATTAAAATGATGAAGTTGGGGAGTCACGGTGAACGAGGCTAGCACGATCACCTCACAGCAAGAAGGTCGCTGGTTTGAGCCTCGGCTGGGTCAGTTGGAATTTCTGTGTGTAGTTTGCATGTTCTCCCCGTGTTGGCGTGGGTTTCCTCCACAATCCAAATACATGCGCTATAGGTGAATTGGGTAGGCTAAATTGACTGTAGTGTGTGTAAGTGTGAATGAGAGTGTATGGATGTTTCCCAGTGTTGGGTTGCAGCTGGAAGGGCATCTGCTGCGTAAAACATATGCTGGATAAGATCATTCCGCTGTGGCGACCCCTGATTAATAATGAGACTAATGTGAAAAGAAAATAAATGAACGATGAAGTTGACCATTTCTTTTTAATTTCATTTTAATTGTCTTTTTATTTAGAGAAACATTTGTATGGTTTAATAGACATTTTGGTCAATTATAAACTATTGTAAACTATAAAAAACTATTCATAAAAAACATGAAGTTAAATAATAAATTAAATAAGTTGTTAACTGTTATCATAAAGGCAATTTACACAGCTTTCATATGCAAAGCAGTGTTATTTTAGCATCACTGATTTATTAATATTGTTATGGCTCCTATTTTTAATAAGATTTTATTTTTAGATTTTGTAATTTTACTATCTTTTGGTCTATTTGTCATTGTAATGTCATTTACAAACTCTGTACATGCTTCAATTTTTATTTCAGTATTAAATAAATAAATAAAAAAAAGCTAAATTAATGAAAATAGGTTAATTTCTTTTTAATCATAATATATATATATATATATATATATATATATATATATATATATATATATATATATATCATAGTTCATTCACTTTTTTCAGCTAAATGCTTTTATTTATCAGGGATTGCCACCACGGAATGAACCGCCAACGTATCCATCACACGTTTAACGCAGCGGATGCCTTTCCAGCTGCAACCCAACACTGCGAAACACCCATACACACTCATATGCTACTGCCAATTTAGCTTACCCAATTCACCTATAGCGCATGTGTTTGGACTTTAGGGGAAACCAGAGCACCTAACATGGGGAGAACATGCAAACGCCACACAGAAATGCCAACTGACCCAGCCGGGACTCGAACCACCGTGCTACCATTATCTGTAAGAGTAATATATATATATATATATATATATATATATATATATATATATATATATATATATATATATATATATTATATAAATAAGTATATAAAAAAACTATTCATAAAAATAAAAAGTAAATAATTTAAATAAATGAAATAAAAAACTCAATAAATATATAATAATAAGTTGTTAAAGAATAATGTGTTACAATAAGTCAAATCAAAGAGGCTAAATGATAAAATGAAGCAATTATTTATTCCTCAAACCACTACTTTTAAGTTTGTGAAACAGAAAAATGTCTAAACTTCGCAAACTCCACTAATAAATAATAAAACAGTTCATTTATTTACTTTCAGACTGCCTGGCAGCAACTTCACAAATGAATGCAATATAGTTATAATTGTTAATGTTATAGCCTGCTGTATTTCACTTCACTTCATTTACTTATAAAGCACAAATAAACACACCGATATTTGACCACGGTGCTCTACAATGAGACAGAAGGCAAAAAGAGTAATAATTAGATGAAACATAAACCTAATAAAAAACACAAAACACTGCAAACAATATAATACTTTTAAAAGAGACCGATATTTATGAGTTAAATAACCTAGTAACGGTAACTTGGAATGGAGGTGTGTACACTGTATAAACCAGACATGGATAAACTTTCACCATCCCATCTGAAAACACAGGAAAAATGAAGGGTAGAATCAGGGGAATCCTGGAGGAAACCCACACCAACACGGGCAGAACATGCTAACTCCACACTGAAATGCCAACTGACCCAGCCGAGGCTCGAACCAGCGACCAAGAGTTAATTGTGTTAATGGAATTGTTTGCTTTCATTGTCATTCATTTAAATTCCTTCGGCTTAGTCCCTTTTTTTTTTATCAGGGGCCACCATAGTCACTATTCCAGCATTTGTTTTACACACCCAATATTGGGAAACATCCATACACTCTGACATTCATACACTACAGCCAATTTAGCTTATTCAATTCTGATTCAATTCGATATTGATATATTTAGTTTGGGTCCACAGCCCTTGGTTATGTTTGTTTTTAAGCCCTTCATACGAAAAAGTCTGGGCACTCTGGTATAAACGATAGTGTTATGGGTCTATCAGTGTGTGTGTTGGCGTTTGGAGTGTCCAGCAGGTGGCAGCAAAGCATAAACTAATGACAGAAACGTATAACTGTGTGTTTGTTGACCTTGACGGCGTCTGATTGACCGGGCAGTAAGGGCTTCTCCTCCGTGATGGCGATCTCCTGCATCTCAGTGGTCATGGTGATCGGTTTACGCCGTCCTGAAACACACAGAAACACACACAGATGAAGATTATAAACACTGCGCCAAATCTGAGACGCGCATGCGCGCAGACGCTGTTCCGGCGGGAGCTGCGCGTCTCCGCTGGGCTTTCACTCTTCTTAATTAGAAATTACAGCTAGAACAAATTAACATAGAAAGAGAGACAGATTACAGTTCAGACATTCCCTCGCAGAGCACTGGATAAATCACTGCTTCTGCTGTTTGACTGGCTGAGCTAATAAAACCAGTGACAGAAGTTGTTTACTATTAAACATCTGCATGCTAGCGTACAATAGGAATACAGCTAGGCCTGTCACAATAATCAATATATCGACTTATCCTGCAATACTGGGAGATGACCTCAATCATTTCTGTCTTTGCCATATATGAAGAGTTCCTGAAATTGTCTTCTAAAATGACCATTTGTTAAGGCTCCTGTGTGAAGGTTCAGTAACTTCACCTTTATTGTGATAAACAGGTTATTTTAATTGCATTTAAAGTGACATAACTGGAGAAAAAACATGTTAAGAGAAGATTTCAGACAGCACTTAGAGGTTTTTGCATCTGAACTCTTCATATATTTACAAATTCACACGTTAAAGCCATTTTACAGTGACATTTACATTCTACCTCACCGCTGTCAAAGTTTATTATTGGACAGTTACCTAATAGGACATTTAATAGTATATATCAGTGTTTCCCAACCCTGTTCCTGGAGGCACACCAACAGTACATATTTTGAATGTCTCCATTATCTGACGCATTCATTTCAGGTTTTGGAGTCTCTTCTAATCTTCTGATGAGTTGATTCAAGTGTGTTTGATTAGGGAGAGGTTGAAAATGTGGACTGTTGGTGTGCCTTCAGGAACAGGGTTGGGAAACACTGGTATATATAATAGGATATTTACCGTTTTAACATCAAATTATAGAATCTAAATGACCATAAGAAAGATACATATTTTAAGGTGTTTATGGCTATTTGCATTATGATGCTGTTATATAATAATTATATAATCAGCGGCATGAAATGATGTCAAAATGACAATACTATCACTTATTGCAACAATTTCTGTGACAATATATCACACAACAAAATTCCTTATCATGACATGACAATATGAGCCTGAATATAACCTAAATAAGAAAACACAATATATGAATAGTGTTTCTTACAATGTAAATAAATAAATTCATATAGCTATACATGAACATACCTCATACCTCGAGTAGCGCTGCTTGAATATTTTAATTTGATCAGTGTTTTTAAAAAAGAAAATCCACATTTAATCAACAAAATGAAACTAATCTACACAGCAAAAATGTGTTTATAGCTTGGTTTCTTTGGTACAAATAGCTTGGGCTATCAAAATATGTTTGAATCAAGAAATATTCACTGGAGAAGAAGCTAAATGATATGATATAATAAATATCTGTCACTGAAACATATACATACATATATACATACTACATACAGATAGATAGATAGATAGATAGATAGATAGATAGATAGATAGATAGATAGATAGATAGATAGATAGATAGATAGATAGATAGATAGATAGATAGATAGATAGATAGATAGATAGATAGATAGATAGATAGATAGATAGATAGATAGATAGATAGATAGATAGATAGATAGATAGATAGATAGATAGATAGATAGATAGATAGATAGATAGATAGATAGATAGATAGATAGATAGATAGATAGATAGATAGATAGATAGATAGATAGATAGATAGATAGATAGATAGATAGATAGATAGGATAGATAGATAGATAGATAGATAGATAGATAGATAGATAGATAGATAGATAGATAGATAGATAGATAGATAGATAGATAGATAGATAGATAGATAGATAGATAGATAGATAGATAGATAGATAGATAGATAGATAGATAGATAGATAGATAGATAGATAGATAGATAGATAGATAGATAGATAGATAGATAGATAGATAGATAGATAGATAGATAGATAGATAGATAGATAGATAGATAGATAGATAGATAGATAGATAGATAGATAGATAGATAGATAGATAGATAGATAGATAGATAGATAGATAGATAGATAGATAGATAGATAGATAGATAGATAGATAGATAGATAGATAGATAGATAGATAGATAGATAGATAGATAGATAGATAGATAGATAGATAGATAGATAGATAGATAGATAGATAGATAGATAGATAGATAGATAGATAGATAGATAGATAGATAGATAGATAGATAGATAGATAGATAGATAGATAGATAGATAGATAGATAGATAGATAGATAGATAGATAGATAGATAGATAGATAGATAGATAGATAGATAGATAGATAGATAGATAGATAGATAGATAGATAGATAGATAGATAGATAGATAGATAGATAGATAGATAGATAGATAGATAGATAGATAGATAGATAGATAGATAGATAGATAGAGCCCCCCTTTGAATTTTTTTTAATATTTCCCAAATGATGTTTAACAGAGCAAGGAAATTTTCACAGTATGTCTGATAATATTTTTTCTTCTGGAGAAAGTCTTATTTGTTTTATTTCGGCTAGAATAAAAGCAGCTTTTAATTGTTTCAAAGCCATTTTATGGACACAATTATTAGCCCCTTTAAGCTATATTTTTCAATAGTCTACAGAACAAACAATCGTTATACAATAACTTGCCTAATTACCCTAACCTGACTAATTAACCTAGTTAAGCCTTTAAATGTCTCTTTAAGCTGTATGGAAGTGTCTGGAAGAATATCTAGTCTAATATTATTTACTGTCATCATGGCAAAGAGAAAATAAATCAGTTATTAGAGATGAGTTATTAAAACTATTATGATTATAAATGTGTTGAAGAAATCTGCTCTCCGTTAAACAGAAATTGGGGAAAAAATTAAACAGAGGGCTAATAATTCAGGCGGGGCTAATAATTGTGACTTCAACTGAATATATATATATAATTTAATTTTATTCAAAATTGACCCAAATTTTTGTGAATTTTTTGCCACAAACTCAGAAAAGTCATAATATTTTATGACATTTTCTTTCTCCAGTAAAAGTGTCTTTATATATTTAACTTTTTTTTATTTTTAACAGTGTAAACATGAAATAAGCACAGACGACACTGCTTCTGCTGCTCCACTGAATTACTCAAACAAGTGACGAGAGTTGGTTTATAATTTAATAAAGAAACATTTTTGAATACCTATGCATATACCGTGCATTAATAATGTTTCTTACAACGCTGTGACTAAATAGATTCATATGCACAAACTTGAATATTTAAATGTGTATCAGTGTTTTAAAAAAAGAAAATAAACATTTAATCAACAAGATTTACTAATCTACAGTGCAAAACATCATTCTTCCTTAGTGTTTATGTTGTGTTTTCTTTTGGTACAAAAAGTTTAGACCAGGGGTGACCAAACTTTTTCGCATGAAGGGCCAAAAACCAAACATCACTGAGAGCCGTGGGCTGAAGGTAAATATACCAAACTATATTACATTAAATTTGCCATGTTTCCCAGTTTTTTTCCTTATATTTAAAAATAAATAGAAATCATTACTTTGAAGCATATCTATAACGCAGTATAACTTTTTAATTGATAACTTATGGCATTAGAAACATAATCACATTAATATCACAGTGGAGTTCAATGCTGAATACACTGGTCAAGCAGAATCTGCCTTTGCCTTGATTTGCTCACCAAAGTCTCTGCATTGTCCTCTATCTGTCAGGTGACTGTATGTACATGTTAAACTAAATTACAGCATTTAAAATGAAACACTTAATTTCCATTAGCTCTGAAGCGTCTCATCATTCTCCCTTTTATCTCAGATGTGACGGCGGGTCAAATCAAAGGTTACCATAGGCCAACTTTGGCCCGCAGGCTCTAGTTTGAGCCTAGATTATCAATATGTTTAAATCAATATACATTTACTCCAGAAGCAAAATGGCATGATGTATTAATATCTGTCATTGAAAAACATGCAGGGCAGCATTATCAGATTTCTCTTCTCTTGTTTTTGTCACAATTTATGGTGCTGTAATATATCATATGACAGAAAACTAATCTGAACACACGCCTCAACTTATAATATGGCTTTGCACAATACTAAAGGAAACTAATGTCTAAACGTTATTGAAAAACTGTAATACAATTAAATAAACAAAGTAAAAGAAATTAATTTTGACTCCAATATCAGATATTTATTTATTTATTTATTAAAATATTTATTCATTCATTCATTTATATATTTATTTATTCATTCATTTATTAATTCATTTATTTATTCATTTATTTATTTATATATATATTTATTTATTAATTTATTAATTCATTTATTTATTTATTAAATTATTTATTCATTCATTCATTCATTTTTTAATTTTTTTATTCATTTATTTATATATTTATTCATTAATTTATTAAATTATTTATTCATTCATTCATTCATTCATTCATTCATTTTTTATTCATTTATTTATTTATATATTTATTTATTTATATATTTATTTATTTATATATTTATTTATTCATTTATTAATTAATTAATTAATTAATTTATTTATTTATATATTCATTCATTCGTTTATTTATATATTTATTTGTTCATTTATTCAATCATTTATTCATTCATTCATTTATTTATATATTTATTTATTAATTTATTTATTTTTTATTTTTTTATTTATTTATATATTCATTTATTTATTCATTCATTTATTTATATATATATATATTTATTTATTCATTTATTAATTCATTTATTCATTCATTCATTCATTCATTCATTCATTCATTCATTTATATATATATATATATATATATATATATATATATATATATATATATATATATATATATATATATATATATATATATTAATCATTCATTCATTTATTTATTTATTCAATTATTCATTCATTCATTAATTTATTTATTTATATATTCATGTATTTATTTATTTATTCAATTATTCATTCATTCCATCATTCATTCATTCATTTATTTATTAATTAATTTATTCATTTATTCGTTTATTTATTTATTTATTTATTCATTCATTCACATATTCATTTATTTATTTATTTATTTATTTATTGATTGATTCATTCATTCATTTATTTATATATTTATTTATTTATTAATTTATTATTTTCTTAATTCATTAATTTATTAATTTATTTATTCCTTCATTCTGTTATCGCCACAAACTCACAAAAGCCATAACATTTCATAACATTTTCTATCTTATTTTTCTTTTTTCTTTCTTAAAAGAGGAAGAAAACTAGTTATACAGTGTAAACATTAAATCAGCTCAGACAACAACATACAGGATGTATTTTTTAGTCTATGTAGTTTATGTGGCCAATAAATGCCTATTTTGGTATCTGAAGATGAATTTTAGGTGTAAAACCTCATGTACTGTAATGATGAAAACAACATAAAACTAACGACTCTTCTGACGAATCTCTGAACGCATAATGAATCTTTACTGATGACTCGAATGACTCTAGTGAATCCGCTGTTCAATAAACCACACAGAATAACTCCTTTTCCATAACTCTCACTCCAGCCACAACATCTGGTGCTTATAAAGGCCTGACAACATGTCTGACCAATATATACACAGACATAACCAAAAAACAATTCAGCAGTGAAATGTGATGGTAATTCTGTATTTAAAACCAATTATAGCACAATTATAAACCGGAACAGATGGAGACAAATCAAAAGAGCATCTGATTTCCTCACAAACTATTAAAACAAGCAAAATTACTGGATTTCCAAAGGTATTATGACAGAAAATACATCTAAACACACAGTTTTACTCACACAATTCCTTCAAATGGCTTAAGTTGATTTAATAGTTTGTACAAATTTGCGACAAGGTCACAAGTTCCGTCATTACAAGCATAGTTTGTTGATTTGCCGTTTCCCAAATCCGTCGCTCCAATGAACATTCGCAAACTTGAGCACTCGCAACCACACGTCTGGAGCTGTCGTTAGAAACAGTTCCTGGCTGTGTTCTATTCCCAGTTATCCCCCCTATGCCCTATTCATTTAGAACATTCTGACATTCAAAGTTGGAATAATTAAAAATAAAAAAGCATTAAGGTCATCTCTCTTAGGTGTAATTTGCTTTCAAACTATTTTACAGTTCAGTTTTAGCGATCTTCATGTTTGCAATTGCGCTCCCTTAGCAGTGCACTTTGAAAACATTGATGTCATTTTGAACACAGCCTCAAGCGAAAGCTATAGGTGACCTATTATTGAAAAGCAGCATTTATGTTACGTCTCCAAAGCTTGTGAAAAGAAAAAGCATACGTTGATGCTTTTAATTTATAGTAGGTTATTTATTAAGTATCTGTACTGTATATGACCTGGGCCTGCTAGTTAGAACTTTCTGCTGTGGTTTACAAGCGTCAAATTGTAAAAGTAGACTATTCTAAAAAATAAATAAACAATACCCTACCTAATAATAATAATAATATTAATAATAATAATAAATCATCATCATCATCATCATCATCATCATCATCATCATCATTAGTATTATTAATATTGTTATTAAATTAGGATTTTGTTTTATTACTCATACATAATAATAAAAATAATAATAATTATCATCATCATCATTAGTATTATTAATATTGTTATTAAATTTTGATTTTTTTATTACTCATACATAATAATAAAAATAATAATAATTATCATCATCATCATCATCATTAGTATTATTAATATTGTTATTAAATTAGGATTTTTTTATTACTCATACATAATAATAAAAATAATAATAATTATCATCATCATCATCATCATTAGTATTATTAATATTGTTATTAAATTAGGATTTTTTTATTACTCATACATAATAATAAAAATAGTAATAATTATCATCATCATCATCATCATCATTAATATTATTAAATTAGGATTTTTTTTATTACTCATACATAATAATAAAAATAATAATAATCATCATCTTCCTCATCATGATCATCATTAATATCATCAATATTATTATTAAATTAGGATTTTTTTCATTTCCTAATATATAATAAAAAATAATTGTATAATAAATCGCCTCATTATTTATTTATTCGTATGATTTATATATGATATTAGAATACGTGTTAGATTTTGTAAGTGATTTGTTTTAGAATAGGATATGTCAGCCTGATCTCACGAGAAAACGTAAGTATTACAAGTATTACAATTATGAACAAATGAATTATCAGATCAACCTAAACCCCTCTGGATGTTTTCAGTTGGTGTGAATCACAAACATGAGTTCAGACTATAATCGTTCACTCTTTTTTGGGGGGTTATTTCATAGTTACAGTTGTTTATATTTTTCATTGTTTACCACGAAAGAGAGAAAACAAAATGTGACGGTGCGCGTACATATCAGCACCTACAGTAACAGTAGGAAAGTGTGCTATTCTGCTGCAGTGTCAGCTTCTGAGTGTCAGATCATCCCGGCTGAACTCCGGATGTGAGGGACTGATCTGAAGCTGCAGACTCAAGAAAACTCTTCAACTAGTTTGATGTGCTTCACCTTCAGGCATTCGGTAACGCTGCATGTCTGTGTGTGTTTGAGTGTGAGTTTTGTGTGCATGAGTGTTAGAGACTCTAGTGTTTGATAGTGTTTGAGCGTGTGACTGAGTGATTGTGTGTGTAATGTGTTTGTGAGATGTGATTCTGTGTGTGTGTCTGTGTATCTATGCGTTTCTGTGTGTGATGTGTTTAGACCTCAGTGAGTTGTTTCTTCTATACATGTAGTTTAACCAGAAGTGGTGATCAGTCGCACAGAAGCCCTTATCTCTCTCTCTGATGCATGAAATCTCCACTCTGGAGTGTGTGTGTGTGTGTGTGTGTGTGTGTGTGTGTGTGTGTGTGTTCAGAGGAATCACACGAATGCTTCACCCACAGTCTAAAAATAATCCTGACGAGGAGCAGCGATGGCCAACTACACAAACACACAGAGCCCCTGAGAGAGAAGTGACAAATAAAACTCTCTGAGGACTGAAGGCCATTACGCTCCATTAACGCCACACTGATGCCATACAGTGAACCACCAGACACTGCAGGGATTAAACATGCTTATCAAAGCTTTTCCCCATAACTTCATAACTATGGCAAACTGATCAACACCGGCATTCAAACAGACTGTCCTTCTGAAAGAGAAGTGCAGTTCATTGTGCTAAATCCACCCGTAGTGGACTTAAAAGATCTTAAAAGTACATTAAAATATAATTTAAAAGAGGGCAACATATAACAAATAAGATGTTAACATGTTTAAATACATAAGATAATACTACTAAAATAAAAGATTAGTAACACTAAATATACATATACTGACTTTCCAAACACACTTAAGCACACTTTAAAATCACATTAAATTAAAGTATTTTAACGTACATTTAAATATTATATTTAGGAAAATGTGCTTGTAGGCAATTTAGCGAAGTAATAAAAAAAAACTTAAAATAAATGTTATGTTTCTTAACACACTTAAGTACACTTTTAAATAGCGTCAAATTAAGTGTTTTAAAGTACATTTTAAATTCTTTATGTAAGAAAATGTGCTTGCTGCAACAGTATTAGTGAAATAATTAAAAAATACTTAAAATAAATGTTATGTTTCTTAACACACTTAAGTACACTTTTAAATAACGTCAAATTAAGTGTTTTAAAGTACATTTTAAATTCTATAATTTAAGAAAATGTGCTTGCTGCAACAGTATTAGAGAAATAATTAAAAAATACTTAAAATAAATGTTATGTTTCTTAACACACTTAAGTACACTTTTAAATGACGTAAAATTAAGTGTTTTAAAGTACATTTTAAATTCTATAATTTAAGAAAATGTGCTTGCTGCAACAGTATTAGTGAGTTAAAAAAACGAAATAAATGTTATGTTTCTTAACACACTTAAGTACAATTTTAAATAACATCAAATTAAGTGTTTTAAAGTACATTTTAAATTCTTTATTTAGGAAAATGTGCTTGCTGCAACACTATTAGTGAAATAAAAAAACTTAAAATAAATGTTATGTTTCTTAACACACTTAAGTACAATTTTAAATACGGTCAAATTAAGTGTTTTAAAGTACATTTAAAATTATTTAAGAAAATGTGCTTTATTGCAACAGTATTAGTGAAATAATTAAAAAATACTTAAAATAAATGTTATGTTTCTTAACACACTTAAGGACCCTTTTAAATAAGGTCTAATTATGTGTTTTAAAGAACATTTTAAATTATTTAAGTAAATGTGCTTGCAGGCCACAGTATTTGTGAAATAATAAAAAATAATTAAAATAAATTGTATGTTTCTTAACACACTTAAATAACGTCAAACTAAAACTATCTTGTATTTGTGAGTATTAGTGAAATAGTATTAGTGAAATAATATTAAAATACTTAAAAGAACTTTCATGACTTTTTCTTAACACATTTAAGTACACTTTTAAACAACGTCAAACAAAGTTATCATATTAATACAACAAAAAGTGTACGTAAGTGTATAGGAAAATCAAGAGAAACGTTTTGTACGCTTAAGTACACTTTTAAAACATTCATTCAATGTATTTATTAAAGCATGAAGTCATACTTAAATGGTTCAAAAGAATACTTAAACTACAATACATTTGCATTTGTAATATTATGCAATTAAATGTTTAAAACATTTGATTCAGATCACACTTAAGTGTGTTCTTTTTATGTGTATTATTGCAGGCACACAAATATGTTCTCCTTGTAAAAGAAATGCGCAGTTCATTGTATTGAATGCACCATCAGTGTAGTTCAAAGGTTTTAAAAGTATATTGTGTATAAGTCAATAAAAGACTATTTTAAAAGTGTACAATATTTAATAAATATGTGTAGATAAACAAAGTATTTGTGACTTCTAAATAATGTCGATAGCTAATGTTTCTCATAAGTTTCCTAACGCACTTAAGTGCAATTTTAAACATGGTGAAATTATTGGTTTTAAATATTTATATAATAAATTTTACTTGCAGGCAACAGCATTACTGAACTTAAAGATTACTTAAGAGTGCATAAAAAGAGTGCTTTCATGAATGTTTCTTAACACACTTAAGTACACTTTTAAATAAAGTGAAATAAAAGCTTGAAGGAAAACAGCTTGAAGACAATATCATATTAATAAAACAAAAAGAATATCAAGAGAAAGCCTGTTTTATGTACACTAACTACTTAAGCACACTATTTAAGTGAAGTAAACTTAGTCAACTTTTAAAATATTCCAAATGAAAGGCTTTAACTTACAGTATATATAAAGTACGAACGTACTCGTAGTGTACTTAAAAGCACATTACATATACTTTAAAAGAGTAAAATGTAATAAGTGTCTTTTGTGACTTCTAAATAATGTGATATAAATTAAACTTTCCAACACAATAATAAATACATAAAATTGTATTAATAAAAGAGGTTACGAATAAAGTATTCCACAAGTTTCTTAACACACTTAAGTACTTTTAAATTCAAACTAATGGTTTTAAAGTATATAATAAACTATATATTTAAAGAAAACGTGCTTACTGACAACAGTATTAGTGAACAAAAAGAAAACTGCAATAAAGAAAGTGCTTTAATGAATGATTAACACACTTAAGTACACTTTTAAATTATTTCAAATAAAGTATACATTTAAAAGAAACAGCAGGAGGACAATATCATACTAATATAACAAAAAATGTAGGCATACATAAAGTTATTTTCTTGACTATCTTACTGCACTTAAGTACATTTTTAGATGCAGTAATGCCAAATTATAGGCTTTAATTGAAAGTTTACATTAAATATGCATAAAAAATTCTACTTAAGTGGTTCAAAATTAACTTTTAATTTATACCAATTGCATTTAATGTAAACTACAGTACATTTTTATTTGTAATATTATGCAAATGAGAGTGTAAAATCTTTTTTTATTATTGAAGAGTGCAACATATAAGTGTCCTTAAATAGAGCTTTTGTGAATTCAAAATAATGCCAAACTTAACCTTGAAAAGACATTAAATACATGAAATAATAGCAATAAGAATACCTCAAAAGAGTGCTTTCATGACTGTTTCATAACAATTACAAGTACACGTTTAAAATGTCAAATAAAAGGCTTTAATTTTAAGTATATATTAAATATGCATACAATGTACAGCTTAAGTGGTTTAAAAGACACTCTTAAGTGCTGTTAATTGCATGTAACTTAAATTGAACTAAATTAATATTGCAATACTCATTTAATTGTCCAAAACAACACTCCCTTGAGTTCACACTTAAGTATGTACTTAAGTGTATTATTTGCTGTATAATCAGTCTGTTTATGTGTGCAGATGTACTGTAGTAAACAGCAGCTGTGTTTCAACTGAGCTGAAGTGTGTTTTCAGACAGTGTTTATTGATGTACGGATCGATACGACGCCAGCCGCTCTCATGCATGCGGCCGTCTGACACACTGACAAATGCCTGAAGACGACAGAGAAAGAAAACCAGACCACGAGCATGAAAATAAATGACAGAAAAAGGTGTGAAGGAGCGTTGGAGGATTGAGAAGAAAAACCTGTCAAGATCATGTTCAGGTCACAGCTATGCTGACAGAAACACAATTAGCAGATTCTAGAAATCCAACTGGATATTTAAGAGTCGTTTATGTGTTTTAAAGGGATTCAAATGTTACGCTTTTAAAGTTTGAGTGATATGAAGTGTGTTTTATAGATGTCAGTTTTTGTAGTGATATAATTGAAGCAATTAATAATCAATGAAGAGAAATAAAGCAGTGAGAACTTGAATGCAAAATGTGGATTAGGTGTCATAAAGAATTGTAATTAAAAATAATAATACATAGGGGCGTTGTGGTGGCTCAGTGGGTAGCACTATCGCCTCACTGCAAGAAGGCCGCTGGTTCGAGCCCTAGCAGGGTCAGTTGGCATTTCAGTGTGGAGTTTGCATGTTCTCCCCGTGTTGGTGTGGGTTTCCTCCAGGTGCTCCAGTTTCCCCAACAGTCCAAAGGCATGTGTGTGTGTGAGAGAGATTCCCAGTGTTGGGTTGTGGCTGGAAGGGCATCCGCTGTGTAAAGCATATGCTGGATAAGTTGCCGGTTCATTCCGCTGTGGTGACCCCTGATTAATAAAGCGACTAAGCCGAAAAGAAAATGAATGAATAAATGAATGAATAATAAATAGGGCTGCAGAATATAGCAATTCAGCATCGTTATTGCAATGTTGAGTCTGAATTGATGTTGATCAGGAGCAACAGAATTGTATTTAATCACTGTATTATATATGATTTATGCAAAAAATAAAACATCTAAGAATTTTTGTCTTGTTTATAATCCAAATATCTACATTTCAGAGCAAAAACAAGGTTGTTTCACTCACCCCAGTAGCAGATCATTGAGCTTGTTTTAAGGGAAAAACTCTTCATTTTGACGTATTTCTTCTCACGGTGAAAACACTACATGTTTACCTGATCTAGGTATTTTTTCGATGTTTGGACTAGCAATGAGACAAACAGTAAGAAAAGCATTTTTATTGCATTGTGATTATTAAATCTCTGTACCTGAATCCTCTCTGTTAGACTCCACAGAAAACCGTCAAGTAGTGCTGTTCGAAATATCTTGTGAAACTGTATTCATATCAATATTTAATCGCAGAACATTTTTATAATCGCAATATTAGATTTTTCCAATATTGTGCAGCTCTAATAATACACACATTTTTAAATCACTTTCATATTTTAATACACAATAGGATTTCAGATTTTCTCTTGTGTTTTGTCTCACCCAGTATTAAACTCAGAAGATAACAATAAATAATTTGAAAATAACTATAAAAATAAACAGCTAAAACTAAATATTTTAGAAATTATTATTTTTAAAAAATCTGTCTCAAATTCAAAATTATATTTCAAATTTATATAAATATTTTTTATCAATAATTGCTGTATAACAATATGATTAGAAAATGTTTCTTTGAATAAATGATTTAAAATGTTTAGCACATTTAAAAACAACAAATGTGGACAAAGGGGCTTTACAAATCAAACAACACGCAAAATCTATACTCACACATATAAACAAAAGGTAAAAATAAATAAACAAATAAAAAACAAACAAACAAATAAATAAAAGTTTTGCAA
>NC_079441.1:3037140-3079640 GCF_903798145.1 Danio aesculapii
CCAGCATATGTTTTATGCAGCGGATGCCCTTCCAGCTGCAACCCATCACTGGGAAACACCCATACACACTCATTCACACACTACGGACAATTCGTAGCTTACCCAATTCCCCTATAGCGCATGTGTTTGAAATGTGGGGGAAACCAGACCCAGAGGAAACTCATGTGAACACGAGGAGAACAGGCAAACTCCACACAGAAATGCCAACTGACCCAGCTGAGGCTCAAACCAGTGACCTTCTTGCTGTGAGGCGATCGTGCTACCCACTGCGCCACCGTGACGCCCTAAATTTGATTGTCATGAACAAATCTTCTTTGTTTTCGCTTGTTCAGGATTCGTTCTCATGCATGTTTGATTTAATCATGATATTAAACAGCTAAATGTAGACTGAGACTTCAACTTTACACTCACACTGCGTGTTTAAAACAGCTCAATCATCCTGCATGATGGTTTTAGCTGCGCAGCCAAACACAGTTGAGCAACATCTGATCCTGACAAAGATTCCTCTGTTCGAGAAACTTACGAGACCCGAGTGGCGCTATTAAGAGTCCAAACAACATTAAAAGCCATCCAAAACATCCCAAACACATATGACTGAAAACTTTCCACTGCAAACAAGCCAACATATGCTGCTCTTCTGACAGTAACCGTTCTAAATATTACTTTAAAGGGCACCTATTATGCAGAAATCACTGTTATAAGGGGTTTAAACTAGGGGTGGGCGGTACACCGGTGTCATAGTCATCAACGGTGTGACATTGAGCCACGACATGGATCTTCTAATACCGTCAATACCGTAATAAATCAATTATGCGCCTTGAACGACTGCATTTACATCAATATTAGCTAATTCTAAATAATAAGGCATTCAATTTTCTTCAAACGTTCAGTTGTGGTCTGAATACCTGTCCTTATACTACAGATTTGATTTTCTCTAAATCTTGCTTAATCGCTCTACCCTGCCGCTGTATTGGTTTATACGGATAACTATTGCGAGAGGTCCCGGGTTCAATTCCCGGACGAGCCCCCAAATATGTTACGGCCCAAAACTCAAAACTAGCTAAACCAAGGTTTGAGCCGAACATATGAAAGTCACAGACGACTGAATTAATAACTTGACGTTGCGTCAATACTCTTTAATTCACATAAATAATAAACAAAACAAAAATCTAGTAGACAGGTAGGGCAGCTAAGGAAACAGGTCTCTGACTATACTGTTTTTAAATGGACAGATCTTACCTACAACTCCCATAAAAGGAATAAAAACAGGTGAGTCTTCCGGGCCACTGCTTACCTTCACTAAACTAAATAAACACCAAAACGTGACTATGAAAAATTATCCACTACCTGCTATGTGCAGAATCCACCTGGATGACGTGATGGCAGCCATATTGCGCCAGACTGCACACCACACACCAGCTGAATGGTGGAGAGGAGACAGATGCTGCATCCGAAACTGCATACTTTCATACTATATAGTACGCTAAAATCAGTATGCAAGCCGAGTTGTATGTCCGAATTCACAGAATTCGAAAATCAGTATGCGAGAAGTACCCGGATGACTTACTACTTCCGGCGAGATTCTGAAGTGTGCATTCCATGCATGCTGCGCTTTCCCATGATGCCCCGCGAGAGAATTCATGAATGGGAGTGATGCGATGCAACTGACGCAGGTAGGTCATGTGACCAAGACAAAATGGCGGATGTAGTATGTCCGAAATCCATCCATACTTCTTACATTCATACTGTATAGAACAAACTTGTCTAACGGCCGAGTAGTATGTTTAAAATCAAAAGGAGTACCTACTGAGTAGTAGGCGGTTTCGGACGCACCCAGAGTGATGAAGCCAATTATGATGGCTAGGAGGCCATGAGGGACAGAGGCCAGTGAGCAAATTTGGCCAGGACACCGGGGTTCAACCCCTACTCTTTTTTCGGAGGACATCCTGGGATCCTGGGACCTTGCTTTAACGTCTCATCCGAAACGGAGCAGTGTAGGATCCCCATAAATATGCTAGGGCGTTAGGACCCACACAGACTGCAGGTTGAGCGCCCCCTGTTGGCCTCACTAACACCACTTCCAGCAGCAACCTAGCTTTCCCATGTCATTGTGAATTCTTCTCCTTTAAATTTAGGACCTGCGATTTACGTGACGTTCACGTAAGGACTTGCGTAAAAAACGTAGCGCAATGCCTACACTCTAAAAAATGTTGGGTTATTTATTTAACCCAATGGTTGAGTTAATAATATTTGGTGCTTTGTTGGGTTATTTTTAACCTTTATCGGGTTATTTATTAATAATTCAACCAGTTGGGTTAAATATTTGGTGCTCAGTTGGGTTATTTTTAACCTTTATTGGGTTATTTGTTTAATAACAACCAGTTGGGTTAAAAATGTTGCACTGTGTCTGTTAGATCAGCAGATGGCATTCGCAACACTGGAGTAGAGAGGGTTATTACCTGCTCTTTACACACAGAGTAGGCCTACCTGACATTTTAAATTAGAAAAGGCTCAATAATACAACGGACAGATCCTCAACACTGATTTCTTCCTTTGTACTGCTGTTTTGAAAGTGTCTGCAGATACCGGAGGGCTGTGTGCTGTGTCTTAGTGAAGCATCAAGCGCTTTATTCACAGGCTGTGCGCCTATCCGTAAAATGAGTTTACGTTCTCTAAATCCTTCTGACTGCAATAATTCTTCTGAGGGGAATACTTTCAGTGCTGGGAATAGTTTGTAACGTCGGGCTCATTGTGGTCAAAGTAGTTAATTAAATTAATAAAAGTGAAACTAACAGCGCAAAATGGATCGTCATTAACAGAAAATGATTTAGCCTAATATAATCTACTCTTAAACTAATTTTATTTATATCAATATTTTATTTAACAGGCCAGTTTGTGTCTTGGCGCAGAAGCATATACGTGGACCTTGTTTTACGGCCAGTTTAGGTGAGGGAATATTTATTCAGTAAAACTGGCATCAGACAGTTTATTTTAGTCTGCATCAAACCTGCAGGAAAATATCAGGCTTTGCTAAAAGGCCGATTATTTTACCAACGATTAGCGTCAATAGAGGCAGCCTATTACAGATTTCAAAGAAAAATCTTAATATTACAAAAGGAAACATAAGCTGGACCAGGGTTTCTGCAGATATCACAATGTCAAATTTAAGACTTTGAGCATTAAGTATTAAATTTAAGACCTCTATCATTATTTCAAAAACACGCATACACATAAAGAGAAAATGCAAAATCACAAAATTAGTGGTAAAATAAATGTATTTAAATTGAACAGTACTAAAGACAGGTTAGATGCACCACTGAACTACAGAAATAAACAAACAAACATCTTAAGGCAAATTTCTACTTTTGCCTGGCGTTGCATCACGCATCTCTCGAAACGGACGAGGCTTACTTGACACGTTCACCATTGAGATCTTCTTTTAAATGACAGGGGGCGGTCAAAAGAAACCCACTGTAAAATCAGATGGATTAACACAGAAGTAGGAAGTATCTACGTCATATCACTAATATCATTAAACATTTTTAAACTAATTGTTTTTTATTACTTTTATAATTTATTATAATGATTATAAAGATTTTTATAACCATTCAAGATTTGTTAAAATCAAACGTTGATGCATCACTTGCTTTTGTTCATATCTCAGACAGTTTTACCTATTAAAGTTAAATATTAATGGCAACTGAACGTGTTGCTCTACAAATATACTTTTATTATGGCAAGAATAAAAAAAGTACACTTACTAAAAATACTGACGTTTATTTTGCCCACACAATACCTCACACATTACTGTCTGGCTAGTTTCGGTCCTCTACTTATAAACTAAAAAGGCAATAATGGTATAGCATTCCTGACCATTATCACCAATAAAGCCTAGAAATTGGGCATCAGTATATTGTAATCTGATGGGTTCAAATATTCCTTTCCAGTTATTAAAGACATCATTTGTAATTTTATTTTTGTTTGTAACTTGTAAATCATTTTAAATTCATATACATCAGTGTAAAACCTATAAATGCTGGAAAAACATATTCTGTAATATTAAAACCACATGGGTCTCCACTTTTATCATGGCCTCTTTTTTTGTTTTAACAATCTTATCCTTCAGGTTTTTCCAAACTTTTACAAAACCTTTCCTCCTTTCACACTGTTGTTGCAATTTCTAGCCAAGAATTATTGGTCATCTGGTCATCCCTATGATCACGCATGGATGCAAGACCCAGCGGAAACTCTAATAACAGATCATACCAATGTCATGACAAATGCTCAAAATATCTTGCCTAGTTTATTAGGTCTGTTATGTTTACTAAAGAAGATATGTTATTTGAGGTTATCACCAGACCTATAGAAACTGTATTATGTTTAAAAAAACAAACAACAAAAAAAATGGCACAGTATCGAGATCAGATCTGTATCGGTCGATACTCTGAATTTTGGTATCGGGATCGGTTCCAAACAAATGGTATCGATGCATCCCTATTTGTGCCTCAGTGACTTCCATTACAATGACTTTTTTATTGCAAAGCCATGACAGCATATAATCATGCATTCCTGATGGCTGGTGATGAGTAGTTTTACTGTTGATCATTAATTGTCAGCATTAACCCTTTAGATAGGCCTGTGCAGAAGAGTTTCTGACTTCTATACGGAGTTCACTGGAGTAAAACAGCAGTTTATAGTGTGTGCGCAGAAATGCAGCTGCCAGAGTTCTTACCAGGTCTAGAAAATTTGATCACATCACCCCAATTTTATCCTCCTTACACTGGCTGCCTGTTAAGTTTCGTATTGAATTTAAAATATTGCTTCTTACATATAAAGCTTTAAATAATCTAGCTCCTGTTTATCTAACCAATCTTCTGTCTCGCTACAATCCAACTCGCTCTTTAAGATCTCAAAACTCAGGGCTTCTGGTAGTACCTAGAATAGCAAAGTCGAGTAAAGGAGGTCGAGCCTTCTCATTTATAGCTCCTAAACTCTGGAATAGCCTTCCTGATAACGTCCGAGGCTCAGACACACTCTCCCAATTCAAAACTAGATTAAAGACCTATCTGTTCAGTAAAGCATACACTTAGTGCACCACTTAGCGGGTTTCCACACAGGTTCTGCATCTTGTTGATATACACTATGAACAGCAGCTACGCTAATTATTTTCTTTATTCTCCATTTCCACCTGGGGATACTCTTCCCGACACCCTCAGACTATGCAGAGTCACTGACTCGATCCAAGACCAACGACAAGATGATCCCAAGGTTTCCATATCCTGGACCAGGCCGTATCCTGAGCAGCTACTGTGGTGGTCATGGAGGAGTGGAGAACATGAGACTGATTCCTGTGACGCTCCAGGGACAGACGAGTCTTCGCTGAGGCCAGCTTCCAGCCTCCGCCACTGAGACTGCAGCTCTGCACAAGACGTTTGGCCAGCGGAGAAATTAAAATGGTCGTGCCCAACTGAGCCTGGTTTCTCTCAAGGTTTTTTTTCTTCACTTCCGCCTTTAGTGAAGGTTTTTTTCCCTCTCCGCTATCGCCTCTAGCTTGCATGGTTCGGGATCTGTAGAGCTGCGCAACGTTGGATTTGCTCTTCAGTATTTGGACTCTCAGTAGTGTTTATTAAACCACACTGAACTGAGCTAAACTGAACTGAACTTAAACACTACAAACTGAACTACACTGTTCCTATTTACTGTGACCTTTTATGTGAAGCTGCTTTGACACCATCTACATTGTATAAGCGCTATACAAATAAAGCTGAATTGAACTGAATTGAAAAAATACACTTACTGTGGTAACTGTGAGCTGAAATGCTGATTTTGTATTTGCTCAAACATATCAAGCGCGTAAAGGTCTCTCTCACACACACTATACTCCATATAACTCCAGAAACTAAGCTTTTTTTGCACTGTAGCTTATGATCAACAGTACAAATGACAAATTGTCCCTCTTCCCAACAGGGAAAACCAACAACAATCAAGAATGCATGATTATATGCTGTCATGGCTTTGCAATCGAAAAATGTCATAATAAATGGAGGTCAATGATGCAAAAACAGCCCCCAACATAACCAATGGGGAGTCATTTAGCCCAGAGTGTTGAGGTTTTGAAAAGTTTCAAAGCATTTTTCCATAGCATGTGTCGAAATTAGATTTATCACCAAAAAAATCATTCAATTTGCTGAAAGACAGAGAAAGTTATGGCCAAATTAAGACTTAAAATCACCCCAGAGTTGAGGAAAACATCTCCAACAGCACGCAATAAAACTTTTGAAGAATATAGTGCCCCTTATCTATTTCCACATTACGATGCTAAACACCAAGTAGTAAAGCTATAGTTTAAAGTATAAAAATGCCACTGTAAAGCCTGTTTATAGTATCAGTGACGCAGAGCTTATATAACCACCATCCACATTTCGCTCTCTCTAGTGTCCTGCTGCATTGGAGACTGTAAAAGCGTGAAGAAATAAAGTGATAAACAGCTCGGCTGGCGAACACACTGATGTTTTCATGTCTTTCTCTGGGTCCTGTGCCAGAAACAGCCATCCTTCCTTATAAACGGCAGCCAGAGCCACACTAAACCCACTCTCCATCATTTCCCACAGGACTGCTCTGAGATCAGCTCGAAGCATAAACAAACCAGACCAAAGTTAGCAGCTGAAGCTAAATTTGGAAAACAAAACATGAGAAAACTAGGAAAATCAGATCGGACTCAAAAGGGAAACACATTTATATTTCTGACAGATGCTTTTGCTTGGTGCCACTTATGTTCTGTGTAGTTATTGAAGATATTACAGTTAATTATTCATAATTACATATGACTGACTGCATAAATTGTAACACTTATCATGTAGTGAGGACATAATTAATATGAATTAATATTACTCAGTAGTTAACAAGGACACCTTAAAATAAAATGTATCATTTAGTTTTAACTATTCATGTTGATGAACAAGACTTTTTATCGTTTAATGTGTTCAAAAACCACTTTTAATTTAGTAATTATGTGATTATTTATGATTAAATAGCAATAAATTATCCCTATTATGTAATGAAAAAAAAGTACGGCATAAAAGTCAAAAGCTAAGTCTATTGCGTAAAGAAAGTGTGACAAAATACATTATGAGATCAAATATTCTGAAATTAAATGATACATTTATAACAATTAAAATAAAAGAAATTATTATTTTTTTGCAATTTCACACACACTATTTTCAATTCATTCACTTTCCTTCGGCTTATTAATGAGGGGTCGCCACCAGTGGTGTAGTCCTAAAAAAATAGGTGGTATACTATTACCCTCCCAATCCAAATATTAAAAGTATATGCAAAGAAACAACGAAAGTCAATGTATCTTTGATTAATTTAATTTAATTTATATATATATATATATATATATATATATATATACATATACAAACTCGTTTTTAGTTAGTCAGCAAACCACAGCTGTGCAGTGTGTGTATGTATATATATATATATATATATATATATATATATATATATATATATATATATATATATATATATATATATATATATATATCTATGTATATATATATACATATAAATGTATACACATATATATATATATATATATATATATATATATATATATATATATATATATATATATATATATATATATATATATATATATATATATACACACACATACATACATACATACATATATACACATACATATATATATATATATACACATACATATATATATATATATATATATATATATATATATATATATATACACATACACACACTGTGGTTTGCTGACTAACTAAAAACGAGTTCGGGAGCGGGATTCTGCCGCCGTTTTTATATCAAATTTAAAGGGGACTGAGGCAATCATTTAGTAGTGTACAGGTAATCGCAAAGGTGTTAGGGGGGCTGAATGGAAATATAGGACGGCTAAATCCCATGCTGTTTTATAATTTTACTTGAACGTTTCAGCGAGACTTCATTCAGCTGATTTGTTGTGATCTTCGAAAAACTCAAATACTCAATACACAAAAATTAGGGAAGTCCACTCACCAAAACAAGTGAGTATACCGGGAGTATGATCCTCAGAAGTCGTAATACCCAAACAGCTCGTGGAAAAAAGTAGCCATACTGAGTATACGTGCGTATAGCAAGGACTACACCACTGGTCGCCACAGTGGAATGAACTGCCAACCTATCCAGCATATGTTTTACACAGCGGATGCCCTTCCAGCTGCAACCCAGTACTGGGAAACACCCATACACACTCATTCTCTCACACACACACATATACTACAGTCAATTTAGTTTACTCAATTCACCAATAGCGCATGTGTTTGGACTGTTGGGGAAACCAGAGGAAACCCACGCCAACACTGGGAGAACATGCAAACTCCACACAGAAATACCAACTGATGCAGCCGGGGGTCTAAGCAGCGGCTGGCTTGCTGTGGGGTGACCGTGCTAACCAATAAGCCACTGTTGTCCCACACACAAAATATGTTAGATAAAACTTAAAATGTTATTAAAGTTTATATTTTAATGTGTACAAAAGCCGTTTTCTAATAAAAAAAAGATGAAAAAGTAGTAATTATGAGATTAAAATGTAATTAAATTATATCTATTATGAAATATAATATATGAAATAATCGTTGGCATTAAAGTCAGAAAGTGTGACAAAATACATTATGAGATTAAATATTCTGCAATTAAAAACTTTGAAGATACACACAATAAAAAGACTGAAGATGTTTTATAATTATGAGATAGAACGTAATTATTATTTATAATTATTATTAAGAAAAAAAGGGAAATTTTGGAAATGTCATTATGAATTATAAATGTTAATTAAAACTACTATGTCGTGACTGAAAATATAATAAAATAGATAAAATTGTGAGATAAAAAGTAAAAAATACAACAAAATGTCAATAATTCAGTCAAAATTGATAATTTGACAATTTAAGTCATTGTAATGAATCCATAATTATGAGATAAAGGGTTAGGACAAAATAAATAACCACAAACAAAAAGTGAACAGTTTAAAAACTGAAATATACTGGAATTCAAGTCATAACTGTGACAAGATCAATTTATGACCACACATGATTCACAATAAGTCTAGATTTTTGGCAGTTATGAACTGTATCTATCAATAGAGACATTTTATCTCATAATTTTCTACATAATATTTTTACTCTCATAATTTCTCAAACTTTTTGTCACAATTACCTCATAATACAGTCTCAATTTTATCTCACTGTCATTACCTCATTTTTATCTCATACTGTCAACAGTTTTTAATCTCATTTGTATCTCATACTGTCATTTTTATTTCATACTGTCATTTTATAAAAATTTTATCTCATACTGTTATTTTTATCCCATTTTCATCTCATACTATCATGTTTTAAATCTCATACTGTCATCATTTTATCTCACTGTCAAGTTTTTAATCTCGTTTTTATCTCATACTTTCATTTTTATTTCATACTTTCATTTTTATCTCATACTGACAAATTTACCCTAAATGTAAATTTTTTTTTAAATCTAATTTTCCCCGTACTGTCAAAATGTGTATCTCATACTGTCATTTTTTGTCTCATAGTGCCAAAATTTGTATCTCATAAATGTCGTTTTTTAATCAAATTTTTATCTCATACTTTCAAAAAATGTGTCTCATACTGTCAATTTATCTAATTGTTATCTCATACTATAATTTTTTTTATCTCATATTGTCATTTTTATCTAATTGTTATCTCATACTGTCATCATTTTATCTCACTGTCATTTTACATAATTTTTATCTCACACCGACAAAATTTCACTCAATGTATTTTTTTAAAATCTAATTTTTATCTCATACTGTCGAAATGTGTATCTCATGCTGTAAAAAATGTTATCTCATACTATAATTTTTTTTATCTCATATTGTCATTTTTATCTAATTGCTATCTCAACCTATACACTTTTTTTTTATGTCATACTGTCGTCATTTTATGTCACTGTCATTTTTTATAATTTTTATCTCACTGTCGAAATGTGAATCTCATGCCCTAAATTTTTTTATCTCATACTGTCATTTTTTTTATCTTTTTAGTGCCAAATTTTATATCTTATAATGTCAAGTTTTTGAATCTCATTTTTATCTCATATTGTCAGAAATTTTGTCTCATACTTAATCAAATTTTTTTTATCTCAAAGTGAATTTTTGCATCTTATACTGTCAAAAATGTTCTCACAATGCCATTTTTCTCATTATAATGCCATTTTGTGTCATTTTCCCCCTCATACTTTGAAATTTGAGCTCATTTTTATCTCATACTGTCAAAACGTGTATCTCATAAAGCCATTTTTTCTCCATATAATGCCATTTTGTGCCATTTGCCCCAATCATGATGTGGAAATTCTTTGAACATAAATATATCTTGATTGAGCAATATCAATTAAAAACAAAGCAGAATTCGACTTTTGCAGCGCGACAGTTGATCGGTTTGCTTTAATTATTACACAATAATAATATCAGTGATAAGAGTAAAGCCAGAAGAGGAGGAACAGAGCAATAATGCTGTATAAACTGAAAAGAAACAGTGTGCTGATCTGAGGTCAGCCCTCCTGAGCCTCATATTATCACTGATGATCAGATCTGAGAGTAGCTGTTCTGAGATCAGACGGAAAAATCCGGATATTGAGGCTTTATCTGCACCTGAAGAGGATTGTGATCATGATTCTGCTGTTCATGAGCACTAATATCTGCAGGATTACAGTGAGAGTGTGTGTGTGTGTGTGTGTGTGTGTGCGTGTGCGTGTGTGTGTGTGTGAGTGTGTGTGTGTGTGTTTTACACAGATTACATGCTTAATCGCAGAGTCAAATGACAATTACTGAGATGAGAGACGGACAACACAACGTTTCAAATCAATTCAGCTGCAGCTTCATTTGACAAATACTGTTCAGATCGTGGGTGACGCGGTGGCACAGTGGGTAGCGTTGTCGCCTAACAGCAAGAAAGTCGCTGGTTCAAGCCACGGCTGGGTCAGTTGGCATTTTTGTATACAGTTTGCATGTTCTCTCCGTGTTGGCTGGGGTTTCAACTGGGTGCTCCGGTTTCCCCTACAGTCCAAACGCACGCGGGACCCAGCCGAAAAGAAAATGAATGAATGAATGAATCAATCTCTTTGATTAAGGGATTCGCCTCAACCTTCCCCATCATTTGTCTATCTCTTCACTGATTGGTTGGGGGGCCAAGTCAAAGGATACCATGGGCGAACTTTTCCCCACAGGCCCTAGATTGGACATTTCTGCTCTAAATAAATCATTTGAATCAGTGAGTTGTTTACTGGAGACTCACTCTGAATGGATCATTTGAATCAGCGAGTTGTTTGCTGGAGACTCACTCAGAATGAATCATTTGAATTAGTGAGCTGTTTACTGGAGACTCACTTTAATAATTTGAATCAGTGAGTTGTTTACTGGAGACTCACTCTAAATTGATCATTTGAATCAGTGAGTTGTTTGCTGAAGACTCACTCAGAATTAATCACTTGAATTAGTGAGTTGTTTACTGGAGACTTACTTTAATCGTTTGAATCAGTGAGTTGTTTACTAAAGGCTCACTCTAAATTGATCATTTGAATCAGCGAGTTGTTTGCTGGAGACTCACTCAGAACGAATCATTTAAATCAGTGAATTGTTTACTGGACACTCACGCTGAATGTATCATTTGAATCAGCGAGTTGTTTGCTGGAGACTGACTCAGAATGAATCATTTGAATTTGTGAGCTGTTTACTGGAGACTCACTTTAATCATTTGAATCAGTGAGTTGTTAACTGGAGACTCACTCTAAATTGATCATTTGAATCAGTGAGTTGTTAACTGGAGACTCACTCTAAATTGATCATTTGAATCAGTGAGTTGTTAACTGGAGACTCACTCTAAATTGATCATTTGAATCAATGAGTTGTTTACTGGAGACTCACTCTAAATTGATCATTTGAATAAGTGAGTTGTTTACTGGAGACTCACTCTAAATTAATAATTTGAATCAGTAAGTTGTTTACTGGAGACTCACTCTAAATTGATCATTTGAATCAGTGAGTTGTTTACTGGAGACTCACTCTAAATTGATCATTTGAATCAGTGAGTTGTTTACTGGAGACTCACTCTAAATTGATCATTTGAATCAATAAGCTGTTTACTGGAGACTCACTCTAAATTGATCATTTGAATCAATGAGTTGTTTACTGGTGACTCACTCTAAATTGATCATTTGAATCAATGAGTTGTTTACTGGAGACTCACTCTAAATTGATCATTTGAATCAATAAGCTGTTTACTGGAGACTCACTCTAAATTGATCATTTGAATCAGTGAGTTGTTTACTGGAGACTCACTCTAAATTGATCATTTGAATCAATGAGTTGTTTACTGGAGACTCACTCTAAATTGATCATTTAAATCAGTGAGTTGTTTACTGGAGACTCACTCTAAATTGATCATTTGAATCAATAAGCTGTTTACTGGAGACTCACTCTAAATTGATCATTTGAATCAGTGAATCGTTTGCTAGAGACTCACTTTTCCAGCCAAACTACAAGTAGTAAGACTTTCACCAGAAGAAAAACATTAAAGGAAGTACATCAAACTATATTTTGAAAAAGAAAATAAATTTCAGCTAACAGTTTTGCCTTCAGCTCGACCTCTTTTTTACAGCTCAGTTCTTTTTCAGCAATATGCAAAAATCTGAATTATTTTCCATGATGTTTTCCCCCCTATCGCCTCATTGAGCTCCTCTTTCAGGGTGTTTTCTGAAGCAGCAGCAGGTCTTTCAGGCCATCTCATCTCAACATAGCTGAACTCTTGAAATAGACACAGTTAACACACATTTACCAGTAACGTCACACTACACCGCACTTAACTCTAGGTCATACGGCAAGGACGAATCTCCACACACACACTTCTGCTCAGTTTTACACTCCAATCCCAATCAATGTGCTCTTAAGTGACTGTATGAAGCTGTAAATGTGAAATGTGCAATGTTTAAATGTTATTTTCTTGTGTTTTCCTCCAGTGTTAGTGCATCACATGAGGCCCGATGTCTTCAGGAATGTAATCCACACCGATATACAACTGCTGGACTGAGAATAGCACGGTCGCAACGTATCCCAGTGTCCTTTAGTGTAACCCCTAAAAATACTGTCAGACTGCTAAACGTGTCCCACAAACACACTGGAGCTCACCAGGCAGACTTCGAGGGGGTTTGTGGAGTATTTCTGGCTTGTTTTCCAGTGGAAATACTTTCCAAACATGCTGAAATGAGGACAGCTCCTTTGACACAGTCCACATTGTAAAAAGTTGAATTACCAAAACTTGTCATGCTCCAAATAAACACACTGATCATTCATGATGATTCACTCTGAACAGATCATTCGAAACAGTGAGTTGTTTACAGCAGACTCACTCTGAACAGAGCATTCGAATCAGTGAGTTGTTTACAGCACACTCACTCTAAACATATCATTTGACTCAGTGAATTGTTTACAGCAGACTCACTCTGAACAGATCATTTGAATCAGTGAGTTGTTTACAGCAGACTCACTCTGAACAGATCATTTGAATCAGTGAGTTGTTTACAGCAGACTCACTCTAAACATATCATTTGACTCAGTGAATTGTTTACAGCAGACTCACTCTGAACAGATCATTTGAATCAGTGAGTTGTTTACAGCAGACTCACTCTGAACAGATCATTTGAATCAGTGAGTTGTTTACAGCAGACCCACTCTGAACAGATCATTTGAATCAGTGAGTTGTTTACATCAGACTCACTCTGAACAGATCATTTGAATCAGTGAGTTGTTTACAGCAGACTCACTCTGAACAGAGCATTTGAATCAGTGAGTTGTTTACAGCAGACTCACTCTGAACATATCATTTGAATCAGTGAATTGTTTACAGCAGACTCACTCTGAACAGAGCATTCGAATCAGTGAGTTGTTTACAGCAGACTCACTATGAACAGATCATTCGAATCAGTGAGTTGTTTACAGCAGACTCACTATGAACAGATCATTCGAATCAGTGAGTTGTTTACAGCAGACTCACTCTGAACAGATCATTCGAATCAGTGAGTTGTTTACAGCAGACTCACTCTGAACAGATCATTTGAATCAGTGAGTTGTTTACAGCAGACTCACTCTAAACAGATCATTTGAATCAGTGAGTTGTTTACAGCAGACTCACTCTAAACAGATCATTTGAATCAGTGAGTTGTTTACAGCAGACTCACTCTGAACAGATCATTTGAATCAGTGAGTTGTTTACTGGAGACTCACTCTGATCAAATCATTTGAATCAGTGAATTGTTTACCAGAGACTCACTTTGAATGGGCCATTTGAATCACTGAATTGTTTACTGCAGATTCAATCTGAACAGATCATTTGAATCAGTGACTTGTTTACTTGAGACTCACTCTAAATGGACCATTTGAATCAGTGAGTTGTTTACTAGACACTCACTCTGGTCAAATCATTTGAATCAGTAAATTATTTACAAGAGATTCACTTTAAACGGGCCATTTGAATCACTGAATTGTTTGCTGGAGATTCACTCTGAACAGATCATTTGAATCAGTGAATTGCTTACCGCTTACCGATCATTTGAATAACTTAGATTTGTTTTTTCTGGAGACTTACTTTAAATGAATCAGTGAGTTGTTTACATAAATACTGACTTTGATACTATACTAAGAAACATAAACAAAATTACTAAGAAATTATTTTAGGCTACACTTTAGTTTTATTATTTGGATTAAGCAACCTTGAAATTAAGCATTACCCAATACCATAATGACATATAAAAACAAATCACTGTGAATAAGAAAACCCTGCAAATGAGGTACAGCGTCTCCATCCTGCAGTTGCTGCATATTCAGCATTTTCTCTGCTGATGAGACTCAATAATGTGGAGCTGCAGCTTTAAACATGTCCTACTTATTTTAACGATGCACTGCCTGAAGAGGACGAGTGAAAAACTTCAAAACACCGTTCCTCCATTAAACTAGAGCTCCGCATGGGGCAACACACACTCAAACGCAGACTAAAACCGCAGTAAACCATGGAGACTCTGCAGGTATCAGCTCACATTAAAGCCTGAATGAAATAAACCAAGGATCAGTTTTCCTTCCTGAAACCCAACTCTTCGACAGATCTCTGATTGCGAAGGTGAAAAACAAAGCGTAAAATACTCCAACTTACGACTACAGAGATCTATTTCCTCAAAAACATGCTTTTTTCCCCTTTCTTCTATGTAACGTAATATGCGAAAGCACTGGAAATTGCAGTCATTAGGGCGATTCAACTTCGGTTTGTTTACAAGAGAACAGTTTGGCCTGGATTGATAAGGTGTGTTCAGGAAAGTAAAGTGACACACCTGCTTCTTTGTGATCCCTTCATTTTCTGCTCAAGTATTAAAGGCTGAAAAACACAGTGAGCATGACTGAACTGGCCAAACAAACACTCAATGAAAAGAAGAAAGCATTAAAAGCAACCACATAGCAGATCTGGGTGTGTATGTGTGTGTGTGTGCTGGTTTAGCTATAATTGTGAGGGCTCACGTATGTCAAATTGACCCACTAATATTTACATTTACCTGGTCCTCGCTAATTAAAAGTGCTTATAAATCAGCAATAACTTTTTTTTGTATTAGTATTTAATGATTGGTACTTATTTTTTTGAGGGTTAGGGCTAGGGGTAGGCCACAACCTTAAACGTATATAAAAACAATGAAACTATGTCCTCAATAAGATGGTAAACAACCAAAAACTCACTTCGCTTTCAAAAATGGTCCAATAGGTGCAGATGTAGACTAAGAAATCCCAAATGAAATTAGTATTTAATGATTGGCACTTGTTTCTGTGGGGGTTAGGGCTAAACGTATATAAATACAATGAAAGTCTATGTAATGTCCTCACTAAGATAGTAAACAACCAAAACTCACTGCGCCTTCAACAATAGTCTAATAGGTGCATAAGCAGACTGAATCATTTCAAATTAAATTAGTATTTATTGATTGTCACTTGTTTCTGTGAGGGTTGAGGTTAGGGCTAGGGCTAGGCCACTATCTTAAACCTATATAAAACAGTGAAAGTCTACATAATGTCCCCACTAAGATAGTAAACCACCAAAAACTCACTGCGCCTTCAAAAATAGTCATAAGCAGACTAAATAAGCAGATAGATAGTAAGACAGTAAGATAGTAAACAAGATAGTAAGATAGTAAACAGGATAGTAAGATAGTAAACAACCCAAAACTCGCTGCGCCTTCAAAAATAGTCCAATTTGTGCATAAGCAGACTAAATAAAGTCCAAATTAAGTTAGTATTTAATGATTGTCACTTGTTTTCTGTGAGGGTTAGGGCTAGGGCTAGGCCACTTTCTTAAACCTATATAAAACAGTGAAAGTCTACAAAATGTCCTCACTAAGGTAGTAAACAACCAAAAAAATCACTGCGCCTTCAACAATAGTCATAAGCAGGCTAAATAAGCAGATAGATAATAAGACAGTAAGATAGTAAACAAGATAGTAAGATAGTAAACAAGATAGTAAGATAGTAAACAACCAAAAACTCACTGTGCCTTCAAAAATAGTCCAATTTGTGCATAAGCAGACTAAATAAATTCCAAATTAAGTTAGTATTTAATGATTGTCACTTGTTTCTGTGAGGATTAGGCCTAGGCCACTATCTTAAACATATATAAGTACAAAAAAAGTCTATGTAATGTCCTCACTAAGATAGTAAACAACCAAAAACTCACTGCGCTTTCAAAAATAGTCCAATATGTGCATACGCAGACTAAATTAATTCCAAATTGAGGGTTAGGGTTAGGGCTAAACGTATATAAATCCAATGAAAATCTATGTAATGTCCTCACTAAGATAGTAAACAACCAAAAACTCACTGCCCCTTCAAAAATAATACAAAAAATGCATAACAAACCAAAAAAAATCCCAATTAAATTAGTGTTTAATGATAGTCACTTGTTTCTTTGAGGGTTAGGGTTAGGGTTAAGGGTAGGCCACTATCTTAAACATATAATAAAAGCGGTGAAAGTCTATGTAATGTCCTCACTAAGATAGTAAACAACCAAAACTCACTGCGCCATCAATAATAGTCTAATAGGTGCATAAGCAGACTAAATTAATTCCAAATTAAATTAGTATTTAATGATTGTCACTTGTTTCTGTGAGGGTTAGGGTTAGGGCTAGGGGTAGGCCACTATCTTATCATATATATATATACATACATATGTCCTCATTAAGATAGTAAACTACCAAAAACTGACTGCACCTACAAAAATAGTCCAATAGGTGCTTAGACTAAAAATCCCAAATGAATGGAAAGACTGAAGAAAACTCCACACACTCTCAAACATCAAAAACCAAAAAGGCACCAGTGCACACTGTGTGTGTGTGTTTGCTCTTGGCTTTGTTCTTGTGTTTATTTATCTGCAAAGTTTAGATGACAAAAGAAAAGAAACGAGCCGCCATGGAGACACAGAGAGACGCCAAAACACTCGCTGTTGTTTTCCTGAACCTTCAGTCCAGTGTTTCCCACAGCGGTGCAGAAACATTCATCACTCCAGCTGGAGAGGAGCGGTGCACAACAGGCAGACACATCACAACCTCCACAGTGGTATAAGATAGGGATAAAGTACATCCAGGAGGATGTCACCACAGAATAAAGCCTGACAGGTTTATCTGGTTTAAAGTTGAGCACTGTTGTATAACAATGAAGGGATTTATTCTGAAAACAACTGTCCTGGATGTACTTTATCCCACGTATCGCATGGCTACTTGAACAATGAAACACTAAACACTCTTCTGAGCTGTAATAGCTTATTAAGTCTTACATTAAATGCAAAGCTGACAGACGTGAGAGCAGCTGATGGGGTATACACTAACCTGCGCATTATCTATCTATCTATCTATCTATCTATCTATCTATCTATCTATCTATCTATCTATCTATCTATCTATCTATCTATCTATCTATCTATCTATCAGTAAGAGCAAAACTCCTGATTACACAGAACACAAAAGCTTTGATAAAAACAGGCACCCCGCAACAAAACAGCCATTCTTCAAATCAGGAAGACAGAAAGGTATCGAGGGCCCAGAGGGTCATTTGTCACAGCCTCTCTGTCCGCTCATGCCGAACCCACTCTCTCCACTAAACAACCTTTCACACGGAGCGATGATCCCAGAAAACTGCAATAACATTACTGGAGCGTCTTCTGCGTGAGCTCAAGCATGCGCTGGGATTGATCTGTGTGAACAAAAGGCAGGATCAATGCGTTTATGGGGTGTGTGTTGTAGTGATTGAGAAGCTACTGTGGTGTTTTTTCTTCTCTAATAAATGAGTTGCGCCTCAGAAGACAAACGCAATTAAAGCGGATTTTAATTTGTCTTCAAATTCAGTAGGTTTTAATTAGTTTTTAAAAGCAGATTTACTCGTTTTTATTAGTTTCTTTATTTTGAAATGGCTTAGTTTTAGTTAAGTTTTAATATTAGTTTTAGTTTTTTTATAAATTAGAATATTTGTTAGGTGCATAATACAAAATCATCAGAACATAGTATAATAACTCAACCAAAGGTATATTTTTTAAACCTGTATTCAGAGGACATGAACACTACTATACCTGTCAACCCTCCCGTTTTTCCCGGGATTTTCCCGTATTTTACAGTTCTATGCCGCTATCATCTCGTAAAGGTATTTTCCCATATTTCTCCCATATTTTCAGTCTTTCTCTGAAGGGTGGCAAATAAACCTTAAAGAGCCGAGCCTCCCTATATGCAACCCATACAGCCGAACCACCAGGGGCCGCCCCTTGCTCTTAAATGCGAGTCTGTTCTGTGCTTTCGCTTTGTTTATGGCGGGATTCCCTTTCCTTTTCATTACAGGTGCCGTCTCCCCTTCATATGCAATCCTGAAAACAGTCATATAGCGGTGCGTGACAGTCAGCTGACGCACTATATAGTAATAAACAGATGCTGTTTCCCAAACGGATTCTGTACACGCGATTTGAAGCGGAGTGAAAGTCTGGGTTTTGGGTGCGTGTTTGAACAGACATATACACATAATTAATAATAATAATAATAATAATATAACATCTAAAGATGTCGATCTTGGTGGGTTTTTTTTACACAACTAATTTCGTCCTAAATGAGCATAAAAAGTCGGGAAAGCAATCGAAATCTTTCATTATAACGTTAGATCTGTGCATTTTTAAAGTGACACCTGTTATTTAATGTAATGAAAAGAAAAAATCTAAATAAATAAGAGATTCATTCGTTGCTCTTTAATCAGAATGTGTAAGTTATACAGTGAAGAAACGGCTCATGAGATTTGATAGCTTGAATCTATTTCATTATAATAGCTATTGATTTTAATAAGCTGAACTGCTTTCTAATGTATTTGCTGCTAATGTATACTATTTATTTTTCCTTTGTAAATAATAATAAATGGTCAGTAATATGTTTTATTAACGGTTTATTTACAATGAAACAGCCCAAAATGAACATATTTAGTAATTTGGGGATTTTTTAAAGGGGGGGGGGGGGTGCGGCATGTCCCTTATTATGGTGGCATATCCCTTATTTTTTATGGCATATCCCTTATTTTCACATCCCAATGTTGACAGGTATGCACCACCCATCACTACCCACTACCCATCCTCTAATTCAAATACAACAGCCGACAAGATCGCAGCCTTAAATACTGTTTAATATGTTTGCAAGGCTGCTTCTGGGGTTAGATGCACAGTAGTGGTGGGAAGTTCAGATCTTTTCCGTAAACCAGATTTTTTTGGACTCAACATAACAAAAATATGTAGTCAGCAATCAGTCAGTAAAAACATCAGCATGATCTGAAAAGCTTCTTACAATTCTTTTTTGCAACGCAACTGAAGCATGATTCACTTATTAAAATCCATTACCAATTTCTGTTATCAAATAAACTGACGTTTTGCACAGATCCCCTCATTTAAGCCCTCGGTTTAGCCACGCTGCAGTTGTTCAAGTTTCAATCACAGTAGGCTGTTGAGTACTGTTTGTGCTCGGTTCACTGAACCACACATGCACATGAGTTCACCAGTTCTTAAATCCGATCTCTGTGTACTGTTCTAATAACCGAATAACTGGGGAAATTGGTTTATTTCGAGTGAGAGGGGGTATCAGGCATGTTAGAAAGTAAGTATTTGTGGAAAAGTGCTTACTGGAGGCGCGAATCATTTCAAATGATTCAGTTCGATTAAGTGAACTAGTTCAACCGGTTTACTTAGAAGATTCGGTTAAAGAGAATGATTCGTTCGTGATCAGGATTACTAATACGGAAATAAAACCCATTATTGGACTCAAATGTGTTAAATTCATACTTTTAAGTGTCTGCTCGGGTCGTATTTAATGTGTCACCGTGCTGCTGTCATGTCCAGTCATAGTTTTTTTCACTGGAGCAACAGTGAGGACTGACTGGAGGAGGACCAGTTTGATCTGGCCAATGGCAGCAGGATTACAGACTCCGAGGTGCTGTACGACTCAAACACCCGGAGTAAAACTTAAATCGTGAGGTAAATAGATTTACCTCTAAAAGGCTTACGTATTAAATACATTTAGAAACACTAAAACGAAGGATAATTTTGCTGTAATTTTAGCTAGTTTTGTATGTAGACGATACAGTTTTAGCTAGTTCTAGTTTAGTTTTTTTTATTTTTATTTCAGTTAACGAAAATGTTTTTTAAATTCGAGTTTTCGTTCGTTTTCGTTAACTATAATAACCTTGTATCCTACTCAGTTGAGTTCATTTTCAAAATCTTGCATCTTAGGATTTCGATCAAGCATTTTTTTCATGTGATAATCTATTTCTGTGTGAAATTTGGATGGATGGAAACATACTGATGGTTTTAAAAGCAGATCAACATCGACAGCATATATATGTCTGCAAACTGGGCAGAGGCAAACCTGTTCAATCTGGAACTCAGATTGTTTGCCTGATTGGTGCAGTGATACACAATGAGCTAGTGTGTGGTCAGATTCTTGAAAATGCAGATCCTGATATCATGTGTCTTTACGGGAGGTGTGTGAATGCACGTATAGACTGCAGAAAATCCGTTCGTTCAGCGTGAATGAATGAAATCAAATGATCCGGTGACAAATCCCGGGACTAGGGCTGAACAACATATCATTTCAGCTTCGAAATCGTAACGTGCCAATCTGCATTAATCACATCTCAGGATCCGCAGTGTCAAACTGGGATTAAAATAAAGCAGAAAACACAGATCAGAGTGCAGGAGATCTGTGGAGCTCAACTCTTATCTAACACTATGAAAGATGTTTTATTTCGATGTTTTTAAGGCCTGTGACTAAGATTTCAAGTGAATTTAAACCATTTGGGCACAAGAAATTATAAAGTTTACCACTTTTTTTGCAATGAAACATACCCAAAGCAATGTATTTTGTCTTTTGCAAAAATGTAGACTGAGGTACGCACTTTCAATAATCCTGGACTGGACCATAAGGTCAAACTCGACATAAAAAAAAAAAAAAAAAAAAAAAAACTTCTTAGACTGTTATTTAGGTCATTATTATTAATAGTTATCATTATTTTCTGAATCGTCAACTAACATGTTATATTTGGTTTATGTTGTTCTCTCGTGAACATGTTATGTCTGCTAGATTACAGTATGTGGAGGCTGATATCACTAATCTGTGTCCGTGATGGCCATGGGGACTCTTCTTCATTACACTTTATGATTCCTATCGCTTATCAAGTCGTATGAATTTGACTAAACAAACTACACTAAACAAGCAGTGGGATATTTAGAGTGATCGCATATATAAATTAATACAAGATTAAATACACTGTCTTTCCATTTGTTCATTCATCCATGTATGGATGCATTCATAAGTTCATCCATCCATAAGTTTATCTATCCATCTGCTTATCCATTCATCTAATCACTTTGACCATCAAGGCATTGACAAGTATCTATTATCTGTCCATCCATCTATTCAATGAAAAACCATTGGGCGGGTGGCCGGGTGGTGGTAGGTGGAATTCCGGAAGTTTTCCGGGAGACAGTACAATACGGAAGATGGGCAGGAGATGGGTCTGAAATACGGGAGACTCCCGGAAAAAAACGAGAGTGTTGGCAGGTATGATCCATATGCACATTAAATCCATCTATTTATCCTATTATTCATCCATCTATTCATTCATCCGACCATCCATGAATACATTTAAAAGCCTATCCATCCATGCATTCATCCAACCATTCATCCATGCATTCATTCATCATGCACGGACAAGTTTATCTGTTCATGCATTCATAAGTCTGTCTGTCTGTCTGTCTGACCATCCATGCATCATCCATGCATCTTTGAGCCTATACATCCATGCATTCAACTGACCATCCATTCATTCATCCATCCATCTGTCAATCCATGCATTCAAGTCTATCTATAAGCCATCCATCTATCTTCCATGCATGCGTCCATTCATCTATCTATGTGTCCATCTATGAATTCACAAGTCTATTTATTAATCCAACCATCTATGCATCCATCCAAAAGCCCATCCATCCAAAAGTATAGCTATTAACCCATCCTTCTGTCCATCCATCTGTCTATCCATTCATCTATACGTTCAGAAATATATCTATGCATTTAACCATCCATTCAACCATCCCTCTGTCCATCCATGCATTCACAAGTCTATTTATCAATCTGAGCATCCATGCATCCATTCATAAGCCTATCCATCCATCCATCCATCCATCCATCCATCCATCCATCATTCTATTTATCTATTCATCCCTGCATTCATAAGTATAGCTATCAACCCATCCATCTGTCCATCCATTCATTTATTCATCTATACGTTCATAAGTATATACATCCCTTCAACCATGCATTTATTCATCCATTCATAAGTACACCTTTCTACCCATCCATCCATTTATGCGTGCACTCATAAGTATATCTAGCCATCCGAACATCCATTCATTCGTCCCTAAGCCTATCCATTCATCTGACCAATAATCTATTCATACATGCATTCATAAGTTTGTCTATCCATCTGACCATCAATTAATTAATTCATCCATCCATCTGTCCATCCATGCATTCATCTATTGATCCATGCATCAATAAGTATATCTAGCCATCCGACCATCCATTCATCCTATCTGCCCATCTATTCAGCCATGCATTCATAAGTTTATCTGTCCATCCATCCAATCATAGATGCATCCATCCACTGGTCCATCCATAAGCATATCCATTCATCCATCCATCCATCAATCTATTCATCCATCCAACCATCAATCCATAAGTATTGCTATCCATCCATCCATCAATACAATCATCTATGCATGTATAGCTATGCACTCATCCATACATCCATCTATCTATCCATTCATCTATTCAGCCATGCATTCATACGTCTATCCCTGTATCCGTCCATCCATTTAACCATCTATAAGTATAGCTATCCATCCATCCATCCATTCATCCGTCCATCCATTTATCTATTCATCTCTGCATTCATAAGTCTATCCATCCAACCATCCATGCATCCATCCACTGGTCCATCCATCCATCCATCCCACCATATATTCATCCATCCATAAGTATAGCTATCCATCCATCAATTCATCCGTTCATCCATTCAACTATTTATCTATGCATTCATAAGTCTATCAAACCATCCATGCATCCATCCACTGGTCCATCCATAAGTATATTCATCCATCCATCCATCTAACCATCCAAACATCTATTCATCCATCTATAAATTTTGCTATCCATCCATTCATCCATCCAATCATCTATGCACCCATCCATTCATGAGTATAGCTATCCACTCATCCATACATCCATCTGTCTATCCATTCATCCATCCATCCATTTATCTATTCATCTATGAATTCATAAGTCTATCCATCCAACCATCCATGTATCCATCCACTGGTCCATCCATCCATTTATCCATCCAACCATCTATTCATCCATCCTTAAGTATAGCTATCCATCTATCCATTCATCCGTTCATCCATTCAACTATTCATCTATGCATTCATAAGTCTATCTATCCAACCATCCATGCATCCATCCACTGGTCCATCCATAAGTATATCCATCCATCCATCTATCCATCCATCTAGTCATCCATCCAACCATCTATTCATCCATCAATAAGTATAGCTATCCATTCATCCATCCATCCATTCATCTAGGCATTCATAAGTCTATCCAACCAACCATCCATGCATCCATCCACTGGTCCATCCATCTATTCATCCATCCAACCATCTATTCATCCATCCATAAGTATAGATATCTATCCATTCATCCGTCCATCCATTCATCTATGCATTTATAAGTCTATTCATTCAACCATCCATGCATCCATCCACTGGTCCATCCATCCATCCATCCATCCAACCATCTATTCATCCATCCATAAGTATAGCTATCCATTCAACTATTCATCTCTGCATTCATAAGTATATCTATCCAACCATCCATGCATCCATCCACTGGTCCATCCATAAGTATATCCATCCATCCATCTAACCATCCAAACATCTATCCATCCATCCATAAGTATTGCTATCCATCCATCCAATCATCTATGCACCCATCCATTCATAAGTATAGCTATCCACTCATCCATACATCCATCTGTCTATCCATTCATCTATTCAGCCATGCATCCATAAGTCTATCCATCCATCCATCCATCCAACCGACCAACCATCCGAACATCTATTCATCAATCCATAACTATAGCTATCCATCCATCTATCTGTCCATCCATCCATCCATCTATGCATTCATAAGTCTTTCGATCTATGAGTCCATGTTTTTTTCCTCCAGTAGTATGCAGGAATCTCATCAGTCTGCATTTCCTCAAATGAATTCTCCCTCAGTCATTACATCTCATTGATGTTTCCTCGTGACCCCTCAGTAAAGCACAATGACTCGCTTCATTACAGAGAATCAAATATTCCCACTGATTAAGTGTCCTTGCATAACCGATGTGCATCATTATCTGAAAGACAAGATGTTCCCTTTCCAGCACACACTCATTCCTGGATTGACCTTCACACTGGAGCCTCGCCGCCATTTAAAAGATGACACACACACTCGCAAAGAGAGAAAACGCTCCAGATCTTATGATGCACATGTAATCTATGAGCATGTGACGTCACTGAAGCGCCTCAAACTCCTTCTCTTATGTAAAGGCTCTCGGTTTACCCAGAATCCTGCAGCAGTGTTTCATAACGTAACATCAGCCAGCACACAGTCCAAAAGAAACAAGACATAACAGGAAAGTGTTTTCAAGCAAGTGTTGCATTGAAATGATATTACATACCTATACAGATACAAACCGCTCTATAGCTGAAAGCAACATGTGGGCGGAGTCAAAGCTGCAGCTCAACACTGTGGTTTTCTTGATGTCAGTTACACTAATTAATGACTGGTTACAACAAGCCTACGTGATAATGGGTTATTTCTCAACTAGGGCTGAGCTATGAAACTGCAGGAGCATTTACGTAACCATAACACTAATAATATTTGTAAATTAAATAAATAAAAATTATACATACTTATACACTCAATGGCCACTTTACTAGGTACACCTGTCCAACTGCTCGTTAACGCAAATGCATTTAGGCAAGTAAACATGGTCAAGACGATCTTCTGCAGGTCTAAGTGAGCATCAGAATGAGGAAGAAAGGGGATTTAAGTGACTTTGAACGTGGCATGGTTGTTGGTGCCAGACGGGCTGGTCTGAGTATTTCAGAAACTGCTGATCTACTGGGAATTTCACGCACAATCATCTCTAGGGTTAACAGAGAATGGTCTGAATAAGAGGAAATATCCAGTGAGCGGCGGTTCTGTGGGAGCAAATGCCTTGTTGATGCCAGAGGTCAGAGGAGAATGGCCAGACTGGTTCCAGCTGATAGAAAGGCAACTCAAATAAGCACTCGTTAAAACCGAGGTCTGCAGAAGAGCATCTCTGAACACACAACACGTCCAACCTTGAGGCGGATGGGCTACAGCAGCAGAAGACCACACCGGGTGCCGCTCCTGTCAGCTAAGAACAGGAAACTGAAGCTACAATTCACACAGGCTCACCAAAACTGGACAATAGAAGATTGGAGAAACGTTGCCTGGGCTGATGAGTCTCCATTTCTGCTGCCACATTCGGATGCTCGGCTCACAATTTGGCCTCAACAACATGAAAGCATGGATCCATCCTGCCTTGTATCAACAGTTCAGGCTGGTAATGGTGGTGTAATGGTGTGGAGGATATTTTCTTGGCACACTAGGGTCCATTAGTACCAATTGAGCATCGTGTCAACACCACAGCCTACCTGAGTATTGTTGCTGATCATGTCCATCCCTTTATGAGCACAGTGTCTCCATCTTCTGATGGCTACTTCCAGCAGGATAACGCTCCATATCATAAAGTGTGAATCATCTCAGACTGGTTTCCTGAACATGACAATGAGTTCACTGTACTCAAATGGCCTCCACAGTCACCAGAGCTCAATCCAATAGAGCACCTTTGGGATGTGGTGGAACGTGGATGTGCAGCCAACAAATTCAACTGCGTGATGCTATCATGTCAATATGGAGCAAAATCCCTGAGGAATATCTCCAGTACCTTGTTGAATCTATGCCATGAAGTATTAAGGCAGTTCTGAAGGCAAAAGGGGGTCCAACCTGGTACTAGTAAGGTGTACCTAATAAAGTGGCTGGTGAGTGTATTACTGCTGTTAAATTATGTGCATGTATATATATTTGAGAAAATATTTATTTCCAATACAATTTATAAATAAATATGTTGTTTTTGTAGGCGGCACAGTGACTCAGTGGTTAGCACTGTGGCCTCACAGCAAAAAGGTCGCTGGTTCGAGTCCCGGCTAGACCAGTTGGCATTTCTGTGTGGAGTTTGCATGTTCTCCCCGTGTTGGCATGGGTTTGCCCAACAGTCCAAAGACATACGGTACAAGTGAATTGAATAAACTAAATTAGCCGTAGTTTATGTGTGTGAATGTGAGCGTGCATGGGTGTTTTCCAGTGCTGGGTTGCAGCTGGAAGAGCATCCGCTGTGTAAAACATATGCTTGGATAAGTTGGCGGTTCATTCCACTGTGGCGAACCCTGATGAATAAAGGGACTAAGCCGAAGGAAAATGAATGTTGTTTTTGTAATGTTTTTGTATTGTGTATATTTTTATTCAATAACATTTTACACAGCGAGTACACACACATTATGTAAAAGTAGCTTTTGTATTGGTAAAGATTACTCATGATGAATCGTTTGACAGCACTAATGTGTGTTTTTGTTTTCAGATGCCTCTAAAAATCTGACATTTTCTTCTATAATGAACATTTTTTCTCAGACTCATATGTCTATGTTCTGGTATTTCAGTTCAGACTCTTTATTGGAAATGAAAATAACACATTCATTGTCATAAAATTGAATCTATCCAACCTACACACAGAAGTCTGAAAGAATGCTCATTTTAAATGAATAAAATATATATATGAAAAAGAAATCAGCCAAATCGAAGTCTACTTGTTACTGGTGTTTGTATCAGAAAAGCCATCAAAACATCTTAAAAATCCTATTGACTAAATAATAATAATAATAAATCACAGGACAACAAAACGAACACAAATCCAAGATGTATAGCTCTATTGCCAACCCGCAAAACATTTCTCGCACTACACTAGAGAAACTAGTCTAGTTTTAAATCCAGCCCCAAATCAATATTGATGGTGATTTCTGAGATGTGCTGGAGCTGAAGAGGGCAGTGAGAGGTGAGGGAGTGAATGAGAGAGAGAAACCCACAGAGAGCTGGAATCGCAGGAGTCGAGCTCTTGGAGAACGCGTGGGAACAGAGGAAGCTTTATATGAGCAGCAGATCTACTAAACGCAAGAGTCTGCAGCGTCACCGCACTGACTGCTCATTTACCTGCTGCACAAATACACAGACACACACAAACACACTGATCCCAGATCTGCTGATGCTGACACTCTTACCTGAGACAATAGTACATTCTAACTGTACAGCGACAGTATAACTCACTCATATTTACATCACATTCAGATTTAAACAACGATGGAACGATAAAGAGGATGATGGAATGATAAAGAGAAAGATGGAACGATAGATGGAATGATGGAACAATAGAGGGAATGATAGAACGATAGATGGAATGATGGAACAATAGAGGGAATGATAGAACGATAGATGGAATGATGGAACAATAGAGGGAATGATGGAACAATAGATGGAATGATAGAAAGATAGATGGAACGATGGAACAATAGAGGAAATGATAGAACGATAGATGGAATGATGGAACAATAGAGGGAATGACAGAACGATAGATGGAATGATGGAACAATAGAGGGAATGATGGAACAATAGAGGGAATGATAGAAAGATAGATGGAACGATGGAACAATAGAGGAAATGATAGAACGATAGATGGAATGATGGAACAATAGAGGGAATGATAGAACGATAGATGGAATGATAGAACAATAGATGGAATGATGGAACAATAGATTAAAAGACTGAACGATAGATGGAATGATGGAACAATAGATTAAATGATGGAATGACAGATGGAATGATGGAACAATAGAGATTGAATGATAGATGGAATGATGGAACAATAGAGGGAATGATAGAACGATAGATGGAATGATAGAACGATAGATGGAATGATAGAACAATAGATGGAATGATGGAACAATAGATTAAAAGACTGAACGATAGATGGAATGATGGAACAATAGATTAAATGATGGAATGACAGATGGAATGATGGAACAATAGATGAAATTATGGAACAATAGATTAAAAGACTGAACGATAGATGGGATGATGGAACAATAGATTAAAAGACTGAATGATAGATGGAATGATGGAACAATAGATGAACGATGGAACAACATATGGAATGATGGAACGATAGATGAACGATGGAACAACATATGGAATGATGGAACGATAGATGGAATGATGGAACGATAGATGGAATGATGGAACAATAGATGGAATGATGAAAGAGAATGACAGGATGTTAAAACAATAAATGGAATGATGGAACGGTAGATAGAATGATGAAACAGATGGAATGATGGAACAAAAAATAAAATGATAGATGGAATTATAGAACAATAAAACAGTAGATGGAATGATGGAACGGTAGATGGAATGATGGAACGATATATGGAATGATGGAGCAATAGATGGAATGATGGAGCAATAGATGGAATGAAGGAACGATAGATGAAATGATGGAGCAATAGATGTAACGATGGAACAATAGATAGAATGATGGAACAAAAGATGGAAAGATGGAACAATTGATGGAATGAAGGAACAATAGATAGAATAATGAAACATTAGATGCAATGATGGAACATTAGATGGAATGATGGAACAATAGATGGAATGATGGAACAATAGATGGAGTAATAGAACAATAGATGGAATTATGAAGATAGAATTATGTAATGAAAGATAGAATGATGGAACAATAGAACAATGTTCTGTCTATCACTCCATTGCTTTGTCACTCTTTTGTAGTTTTCATTCATTCCATTGTCATTTCATCAATCTGTGGTTCCATTGTTCTTTCTATCTTTCCCTCATTCTATCTAACATTCTGTTGCTCTGTCTATCATTCTATACTACAGTTTTTCTATCTTTCATCCCATTGTTCTATTATTCTACTCAGTTACATATTTTATTCTTTTCTATTTTACATATACAAATAAAACAATAGATAGGACGACAGAAAGAACAATAGATAGAATGACAGAGAGATGGATGGATGGATGGATAGATAAATGTTTTCTAACAGATGGAAGTTTCCCTTCAGTCATTACTCAACTGAGTCAGTCTAAATATATTCCTCCTTCACTCAGAGCTGGTCCTGTAACAGTGTGTTTTTACAATCACTCAATGCACAGCAGATACAGCATGAATGCGACCCACTGACACTCCACTGATCCCAGAACTTCTAGAGGAGTCCACATTCCCCTGACTTTACAAGATAAACCCACAAACCCGCTGACAGTTCACTGATACCAGAACTGCTGGAGACCTCCACATTCCCCTGACTTTACAAGACAAACTCACTGACAGTCCACTGATCCCAGAACTGCTGGAGGACTCCACATTCCCCTGACCTTAAAAGACAAACCCACAAACCTGCTGACAGTCCACTGATCCCAGAACTTCTATAGGACTCCACATCCCCCTGACTTTACAAGATAAACTAACAAACCCGCTGACAGTCCACTGATACCAGAACTGCTGGAGGAGTCCACATTCACCTGACCTTACAAGACAAACCCACAAACTCGCTGACAGTCCACTGATACCAGAACTGCTGGAGGAGTTCACATTCCCCTGACCTTACAAGACAAACCCACAAACTCGCTGACAGTTCACTGATCCCAGAACTGCTGGAGGAGTCCACATTCCCCTGACTTTACAAGACAAACTCACTGACAGTCCACTGATCCCAGAACTGCTGGAGGACTCCACATTCACCTGACCTTACAAGACAAACCCACAAACTCGCTAACAGTTCACTGATCCCAGAACTGCTGGAGGACTCCACATTCCCCTGACCTTACAAGACAAACCCACAAACTCGCTAACAGTTCACTGATCCCAGAACTGCTGGAGGACTCCACATTCCCCTGACCTTACAAGACAAACCCATGAATAGACCCCAAACAACTCAGAAATGCCAGGCTTGAGTCCTGAGACCAGCTGCCGCTCCTGCATCAGTCTGAGCAGCTCTAATGTTTGAAGACAATTTAAACAACTGGCTGTATTTAAAGGGACGGCGCACCTTAAAATGAATAATTTACTCATCCTCTGCTTGTTCCAAACCTGTTTGAGTTTCTTTTTTCAGTTGTACACAAAGGAAAACAAATTGCTAATGTACTGAACGGTAAAAATGGAACGGTTTTGAGTCAAAGAGAAGAAAACCAGCACTTCCTGATAAACAGGAGCAAATATCAGCCAGACAAATGGAGTTTGATGCATTGGGATTGCCACTGTGGTGTTTTTTCTTCTCTAATAAATGAGTGTGTTTAGACTGTGGGGGAAACTGGAGCAACGGGAGGAAACCCACGCCAACATGGGGCGAACATGCAAACTCCACACAGAAATGCCAACTGACCCAGCCGGGACTTGAACCAGCGACCTTCTTGCTGTGAGGCGATCGTGCTATCCACAATGACAGAAATGTGGATAATGCAACAGAACAGTCCGTTAATAAAGATGTAGCATGTCCCAAAGCGGTACTTGCACTGTCCCAGTGTTGGCGTGGGTTTCCTCCGGGTGCTCCAGTTTCTCCCACAGTCCAAACACATGCGCTACAGGTGAATCGATGAACTAAACTGGCCGTAGTGTATGAGTGTGTATGGGTGTTTCCCAGTACTGGGTTGCAGCTGGAAGGGTATCCGCTGAGTAAAACATATGCTGGAATAGTTGGCGGTTCATTCCGCTGTGGAGACCCCTGATAAATAAGGGACTTAGCAGAAGTAAACTATCGTTCCAAAACTATTCAGGAAGGGAGAGGGGCTGAAAAATAACAGGGATTGATGACACGGACTGAAATAAAGAGGATTGTTTTAATGTGAACGACGATCAAAGTAGAGAGGGTGCTGTTGTGCTGCAGGATCAGGTGTCGCGTGTCACTAAGCAACACACAATCAGACACATAAATCAGATTTAATTATTATAACTTACAAAATCCTGTGCAGAAATGGCTGAAATATGAAGATTATGGTCTTATGGATTACTTTTATCATCCCACACATTAAAATATACTACAGTATATATACATAACGTATAGGAAATACTAGTGTTTGTTGACCATGCTGAGGTAAAGTACTTCAATTCATCTGCTGTAGTAATTCCAGCATAACACAACAACTATAGTAATGTAAACAACCCAATACTGCACTGCACGCTTTCTACAACCATGGGGTATAATGTAACACAATAAACCATAGTTTACAGTGGTAAAAGCTAAAATAAACTACAGTATCAGGGGGCATTTATTAACAAAGAGTTGTACTTTAATACTGTATATACAGTATTATATACACTATTAAACACCTCACTATAGCATGGTTCAAAAACGTACTATTAATTACCGTAGTATTGTTGTCATTTGAGTAAACCTTTTTTTAAAATAATAAATTTGTATTAACATCATATTTTGGGTGAAAATAAATAAAAAATAAACATAGCACCTACAGTATACAGTTAATACAACAGTTTGCTGTAGCATTCATTAACACAGAGCTGTAAATACTACATTATGGTATATAAAACATCACTAGAGTGTGGTTCAAAAACACTATAGTATTTACTTTTATTTACTACAGTATTTTATCATTTGATTAAACCTTTATAAAATAAAAATGTTGTATAAAACAATTGTTATTTTGTGCCAAGATACATGAAATAAATATATAGCACCTATATAGTTGATAAGTTCGGTGTAGCATTCATTAACAAAGAGTTGTAAATACTGTATACTAATATATTCAGTATAATACACATCACTATAGTATGATTAAAAACACATAGTATATAATAATAAACTAATAGTATTTTTTTTTTTACTTTTAATTTTAACTTAAAAAAATAATAATTTAATTTTTGCATAAGAATCAGATTTTTATGTCTAAATAAATGTAAATAAACATGCAGATGAATTTTTGATGAACTGTCTCTTTAAACGCGGTGTGAGTCACTGAGGAGCCCAGATAAAGCGCCCGCGGCTCGACAGCCAGATATCGCAGTGTATCTCAGTCAGCACAGCCGCTTTTCCAGCACACACACACACACTCACAAGGCACACACTCAGTCTGTGGCTGTTTTTCAGTGCAGTCGTGGCTGGAAAAGGCCTTTGCGGGTTTGTCTGGGCTCGCGACACACCTCCCTTTGACATTGACACACATTCTCCACAGCCGCGGCGTGTAAACGGACGCGGCTCTGCAGCCGCGCAGAAAAGCCCACGGCTGGAGATGCAGCCCGCTGCGCGAGCCCTGCTTTCCGCTCCAATCCCAAGTTCACGTACACACAAAAACACACTCATGCATCCCTCCTGCAGGAGATCCACACAATCCACGAACAAAGAGAATCATCTGGTCAACTGAAATCTCACAAGTCACTAAATCCACCCCCAAAAATAAACAAGTCTTGCTGATTCTGCATTCCCTGCAGCCCAATAATGCTATTTTAATGCTGCTTAATGTCTGTAAGTTTGCAGCTGGAAAAAAAGATTTAGGTCAGTTAATTTAATGCAGTTTATTTAAACCATATTTTCCTCACTATAAGCACTGATATTTACGTTTTGCATTATGCACAGTACACATCGTGACCGGTGGTTATATATGCAACACATTGTTGCATGCATTAAAACAAAAAACGCGTGCACATACACAACTATATACAGAATACATAAAGAATGCATTGCTGAGGAAGTTCCACTTACCGCTTATGTAAAATAATTGTGATGTCGGCGTGTCCCCAAGTTCCCTAAAATATAGAAACAGGTAAAAGTCGACACTCCTTTGTCTTTGAAATATTAATGTATTTTTTTAATCACAGTCTTGACCCTGGGTCGCTCCCAGCGTTGTTGATCTCGCACTTTCTTTCCAGCTGCGTTTGTTATTTTCTCACCCTGTTTTCCTCTCTCTCTGTGTGTGTATTACCCCGTTTTGTCCTTTCTGGAGCCACTGACAAAAAAAAAAAAAATCGCACAAAAAATATGGAGCCGTCAATCAAATAAGTCGACCTCAGTTATGGATGGGGGAGCGCGGAGTGAGGCGTCGAGCTACAGTCAGCACTGCTGCTTTAATTGAGCGCTTATACGTGGCGTATGTGTTATGAAACATAAGTTAAGCTACATACATCTGCAAAACAACGTTAAGCAAAGGCTCAATGTCGATGAAAGCGCACTCATGCGAAAACAGCTCCCCCTGTTTTTGTGCAGTGGTCGCGCCCGTTGTTGAATCGCCTGGTGGAACAAAACGCGTTGGCATTCCTCGGTTCTGGTTTCAGCTGCGCTCGGTCTGAAGCAAGAGCTGCGTGCGATTCCAGCCCCTCCTGAAGATATAAATACACGCCATTCTCTAATTTCTTGCAGAAATGCACGTGATGCTCAAAACAGGGAGTGATTTCTAAGAAACTAGCGAAAAAGGTCGACGTTTCTTGTTCCATTATCATCATCACGAAAGCAAGCCCGCCTCAGACAGTCATACTGATGGAGTATACATCCAGCATTAAGACAAAAATAAATAAAAGATTTGTAAAGACACCCTTTATTTGTGAATTTACTCTGTAAGATATGTATCAGTGTAGTTTATCTAGTGGTACACACTTTGGGTACGTGATTAGGTTTCCCCTAAGGGCTTGAAGCATTATTTTCTGCCTGAATCACACACAATAGTCACGTTGTTTAGGCCTCAGAAAGTCCTTTAAAGCTACTGATGGACACTATTACAACAAAACAAATCTAAAAACATTTTTAAACTCTCTTATTTACCATGTTTACAGTAACTATTACCATAGTATTGACACCAAAATACAGCAACTATTAGTGCATCCCTTTATGTTTCCCTCAAGGGGTTGAAATGTTATTTTCTGCCTTAATCTAACACAGCAGTCCACATTTTTAGGCTTATTTACTCGGTTATATAAAGCTACTGTTGGTTTTGTAAAGACACTTTTTATTTGGGTATTTTTAAGATGTGTTTACCTTGTTTATCGCATTAATTAAAGTATTGAGAGCAAGATATATCAGCATCTTGTAACATACTTTAGGTGTATGTGAAAAAAACATTTGCCATATGTTTGCCTGAGGGGTTTCCAAGAGGTTGAATCATTATTTTCTGCCTGAATCTAATACAACAGTCACATTTTAGGCTACTTTACCTCAGATCCAGCTATTGGATTATAAAAGACTCAATAATTAAAACATTTGTAAATACACTCTTTATTTGAGTGTTTTCTCTGTAAGACACATGTGTCAGTTCCTGGAGGGCCGCAACTCTGTTTAGTTCCAACCCTAATTAAACACACCTGATCAAACTAATTGAGTGCTTTAGGCTTGTTTGATACCTACAGATAGGTGTGTGTTGAAGCAGGGCTGGAGCTAAACTCTGCAGGGCTCCGGAATTCCCTCCAGGAATTGACTTTGACACCCCTGCTGTAAGACCAGAGTTACCATGTTTGTCTCAATAACTAGTAATATTGAGACTAAAATATAGAAACTAGTGCATCTTATAGGTTCAAAGTATGTGGGAAAACGTTTTCCATGTTTCTTTAAGGAGTTTCCAAGGGATTGAAACATTATTTTCTGCCTGAATCACATACAAAAGTCAAGATTTTTAGGCCATATAAAGCTACTGATGGAGAATACACCATTATTTTTAAAAAATAACATTTGTGAAGACACTATTTAATTATTATTTACCATGTTTACAGTAACTATTACCATATTGACAACAAAATATAGCAACTAGTGCAACTTATAACACTTTATGTGTAACTGAAAAACCTTTGCAATATGTTTCCCTTAAGGGGTTGAAACGTTATTTTCTGCCTGAATTGCATACAAGTCACGTTTTTAAGGCCTCAGACAGTCATATAAAGCTACTGATGGAGTATACACACATCCACCATCAAGACAAAAAATTAAAACATCTGTAAAGACACTTTATTTGAGCATTTACTAAATAAGATGCGTTTATAAGACGTGTTTACCAAGTATTAATACCATGATAACTATCAGTGCATCTTAAAACCTTGTTTGTCATGTTAATTAAAGTATTGAGAGCAAGATATATCAACTCCCTGCTGAAAAATCCAGCTTAAACCAGCCTAGGCTGGTTGGCTGGTTTTAGCTGGTTGACCAGCCTGGTTTTAGAGGGGTTTTGGCCATTTCCAGGCTGGTTTCCAGCTAATTCCAGCCTGGTCTTAGCTGGTCAGGCTGGAAAATGGCCAGCTAAATCCAGCTAAAACCAGCTTGACCAGCCTGGTTTAAGCTGGACATAGCTGGTTTAAGCTGGGCTCCCAGCCTGGCTATGCTGATCAAGCTGGTATTAGCTGGTCGTCTCCCAGCCTGACCAGCTAAGACCAGGCTGGAAATGGCTGAAAACCAGCCTGGAAATGGCCAAAACCCCTCTAAAACCAGCCTGGTTGACCAGCTAAAACCAGCCAACCAGCCAAGGCTGGTTTAAGCTGGTTTTTTAAGTAGGGCTATCAGTGCATCTTGTAACATATTTTAGGTAAATATGCGAAAAACTCAGTCCTGGAGGGCCGGTGTCCTGCATATTTTAGTTCCAACCCCAATTAAACACACCTGAACCAGCTAATCAAGCTCTTTCTAGGCATACTAGAAACTTCCAGGGAGGTGTGTTGAAGGAAGTTGGAGCTAAACTATGCAGGACACCGGCCCTCCAGGACCGAGTTTGGACATCTCTGACTTAAGGGGTTTCCAAGGGGTTGAAACATTATTTTCTGTCTGAATCTGATAGGTGACCCAGACATATAAAGCTACTGATGGAGTATAACACACATCCACCATTAAGACAAAAATAATTGAGACATTTTAAGATATCGCACGTAGATATTGATTGATAATATTAGCGGGTTTGTCAAGCGGTCCCAGGAGAGAACCCTGAGCTTGAAAATAATTGTGCGCAGGGCTTGCGCCTGGACAATGTAAAGGGGTATGAGATCAGGTTGGTTTCAAGAGCTCCCCCTGGCAAAGGAGGAAAAGGGGAGATAGGGTGGATGGAGGATTCTTCAAAAAATGAAGATAAGGGGTATTTATAGTGAGTTTGGATTAATCTGTTTGGCTTACTAATGATTACTAATTTATTTGAGCATTTAAGCTACGGTCACACTGGGATTTGTGTGTGCGAAATTCTGTTGTACTGCGCTGCAAAAAGGGGCGGGATTAAACAAGATGATTAGACCTTTAAAAAAGCCAACGATTGCTCCATATTTTAAATTTCTGTCCAGAGAGGTCCTGTTTTAATCCTCAATTGGTCTCACGCAGTCAAGTGATGCGATTTCGCAGGTCAGAGTTCACCAAGCTTGAACTTTGCACCGCACCAACTTGCGAAACTTGACGCATGACCCTGCGTTTCCGGTCTGACGCATTCGCGTGCGTATGAATGGAAGTCTATGGGAAGAAAAGTCAGGTGTGACCATAGCTTTACTCTGTAAAATGCATTTACCATGTTTATCACAGTATTACTGTAGTATTGAGACCAAAATATAGCATCAGTGCATCTTTTAAAAAAGATTTTCCAGATGTTTCCCTTAAGGGGTTTCCAAGGGGCTGAAACACTATTTTCTGTCCGAGTCTAATACGTCACGTTTTTAGGCTACTTTTAGTAGAATATACTGTATATAATAGATAAAATAAAATACTACTACTAATAATAATAATAAATATAAATAATAAAAAAGTTGACAAAGTTTCCCTGAATGATTCACGCATGTTTTGTCAAGTCAAGTCGAGCTTTATTGTGATTCCGCTACATATGTGGACATACAGAGGAACGAAATTTCGTGTCTCGCAGGACAGTGGTGCTACAGAAATTAATCACACATACAGGTGAAGTCAGAATTATTAGCCCCCCTTTTTTCTTCTTTAAATATTTCCCAAATGATGTTGAACAGATTCAGGAAATGTTCACGGTATGTCTGATAATATTTTTTCTTCTGGAGAAAGTCTTATTTCTTTTATTTCGGCTAGAATAAAAACAGATTTTAACTTTTTAAAAGCCATTTTAGGGTCAATATTATTAGCCTCTTTAAGCGTATTTTTTATGATAGTCTCCAGAACAAACCATCATTATACAATAACTTGCCTAATTACCCTAACCTGCCTAGTTAACCTAATTAACCTAGTTAAGCCTTTAAATGTCACTTTAAGCTGTATAGAAGTGTCTTGAAGAATATCTAGTCTAATATTATTTACTGTCATCATGACAAAGAGAAAATAAATCAGTGATTAGAGATGAGTTATTAAAACTATTATGATTAGAAATGTGTTGAAGAAATCTGCTCTCCGTTAAACAGAAACTGGGGAAAAATAAACAGGGAGGCTAATAATTCTGACTTCAACTGTACAAACACAACACTGGACATAAGAGCTATTTTAAAAAACCTATGCATAACTAACATATACTATACAATTGTGTTTATTTATGCTTTTGATCTGCATTATGAGACTTTGGTCTCTGCTCTGTTTTTAATATTAAAATGTATTTAGTATTTTGTACGTATTTTGTGATTGGCAAGTGTTGTCTCTTTATTTCGGGTTGTGAATTGCATTATGGGATGTTGATTTCTGCTCAGTCCACCTTTGATATTGAAAATTCAATTTTAACAAAGTGCCTTTTATTGACATTTTGAATAATAATATAATGTGTAAGAAATAATCTCTATAGAGATACGTCTGTAAAATAACAGAAAATGTACTGTAGCTTATCACAAGGTTTCTGTAGCGTAATATACAACACCAACCCAGACAATATAGACCTGCAAACTATTAGAAATGTTCATAAAAGTCACTTTTTCCAACCTTTCAAGGTTGAAAGTTGTTGGAAGAACGATCAAGATCCCATAATGCAGCTCAAAAGCAGAAATAAATGCGTAAAAATTAAAACATTAATCACAAAATACTGAAAAGCTAATTTACGGATATGTTTTACAGAGTACTCTTTAGTTAGACCACAGTGAACTTTAATATGACTTTCTGCCTGTATAGTACAGAAAGCATTGATCCGTTAGCTCAGTTCAGGCGGTTCATTGAGTCCAGATTGGGAAATATTTTCGGGTCTCGTTCAGCTGGACTATGGGAACTTTTAGATCCCTGTTGCACAACTTAAACCTTTACAGAAGATAACGCCGAGCTGACCTCTGAATAGTGCTGAAAAAACAACCGCCGTGTGCTTTCTCCAGCATCTGCAGACTCCTGCAGCTCAACCCCAGAAGAGAAAACAGTCCTTTCACCTCATTTACACTGATCAATGCGATATTAGCTGTAAAATAAAGCTTCAAGGTCTTTTTCTGAATGCACTGAGAAAAAATGGTTTCTTACTTGGAGTTTTTGTCTTGTTTCAAGTCCAAATATCTAAAAACTCCTAAATCAAGAAGCATTTTCTAGACAAACATAAAATATAGGGTCTCATTCGCTAATAATTACGTATATTCTGGACGTGTTTTTCATATTACGTAACTTCTCTTGTTTTTCTCCAATTTCTGTTTAACAGAGAGCAGATTTCTTCAAAACATTTCTAATTATAATAGTGTTAATAACTCATCTCTAATAACTGATTTATTTTCTCTTTGTCATGATGACAGTAAATAATATTAGACTAGATATTCTTCAAGACACTTCTATACAGCTTAAAGAGACATTTAAAGGCTTAACTAGGGTAATTAGGGTAAAGTTAGGGTAATTAGTCAAGTTATTGTATAACGATGGTTTGTTCTGGAGACTATCCAAAACAAATGTAGCTTAAGGGGGCTAATAATATTGACCTTAAAATGGCTTAAAAAAAATTAAGAACTGCTTTTATTTTAGCCGAAATAAAACAAATAAGACTTTCTGCAGAAGAAAAAATATTATCAGACATACTGTGAACATTTCCTGAATCTGTTCAACATCATTTGGGAAATATTTGAACAATTGTTGAACAAATTTGACTTCCACCATTTAGTAAAGACCTCATAATTGATTAGAGGGATCCGGTTTTACTGTCTAATTATTGTTCAATCTTTGTCTGTGTGATTTTATGTAATTATAGTGCTTGAAAATGAATATTTTCCTCCACTTCTCAGTGAATATACGCTATGTATTTTGGTGCTTTTAAACAAAACAGATTTATTAAACAGATATATTTGTTAAAATAACACTTTAGTCACCAAACAGATTGAGAAATTAAAATAATACAATTAAATTCAAGCAAATTATTGCAAAAAAATAAAATAAAATTACAACCTACAAAATTTCAACTAATTTTTTTATTTTATTTTATTATTTTTTTTGCTTCTCTTGATTTTCCTCTTGTTTAAATTTGTATTTAATATTTTTCTATAATATATAAACTTGGGTGTACTAGGTTTTGGGCCGTTATCATAAGTTATTTTCTTTGATAAGCTCCAGAATTGGCTTCAATACTGACTAATCTAATGTATATGCACAAATATAATATTGTAGAGCTTCAAAATATGAACTTAAAAGAGAGATTTGTAAGGGGTGTATGTTACGTACACACGCACATGAGTTCTTAAACTCTGTTAGTGAATTTGGAGGGTGTATGAGGTTAGTAATTTGCTATATTTTAATTCATATTTCGTCTCCAACTGGTGCGAAATGATGGACCGGTTGTTTTTACTTATACAAAGAGTGAGATAATTAGTCCAGATTTGGCCTCCTTAGGGGCCGATCACACCAAACGTGACTTTCTGTCCTGAGAACACGAGGCATGTAGTAAACGCGCTTCAGAAATAAAATATCTCTTGTATATGCATTTTTTAATGTCTACTTATGTTTCATCCACCCTATAAATAACATATCTAACTATATGTAGGGGTTTTATAGATGTTTATAATGGGTGTACATGATTATTGCACATGTGTGGTATCAGTTGTTCTTAAATTTGTCGTATCTATTGAATTAATTTTAGTACCACAGCTTTAATGAATCATGACTTACCCGTGAAAACATCCAAACACACACACGTTTAGTGAATGAGACCCAGTTAGATATTGTTGAATGTGTTGTAAATGTTTGTTGAGATTTTGTCTGTGATTTTATGTAGTTATGCTCAGGCTTTCTCTTTTAAGACCATTATGAATGAAATTTTAGACTTTGGGCTAAACACTAATGATTATTTCTAATGCCAATGGAATTTTTTTTGTTTGCCACAAAAACAACAACAACAACAACAACAACAACAACAATCTAATGTAATTATTTCTTAGCAACATACGTTAATGTGTTAAAACCAGAGTAAACACCAGGCGCGTTGCTAGACTTCAAGCTCTACTGGGGCACAGCTCCCCCTCCAAAAATAAATAAATAAATAAATAAATAAATAAATAAATAAATAAATAAATAAATATAGTTATATGTAAAATAGTTATATGTAAACAGTATTATTGTTATTATACAATTATTATTATTCTAAATAAATAACAGAAATTAATCCTAAATGTAATTGGGAAACAATCTAAAGACACAACTGGAGTGATCCTAAGATAATTTAAGAAATCTTTTGCATGAATATTAATTTTATTACAATGAAATTCTATAGACAACTCAAAAAAAGATGTTTATAGAATTATCAGTTGTGTGTTGTCTTAGACCCGACTCATGGCCGAGTATTAGGTTTATTAAGCCTTACCTCCCTGACTCATCCCTCCTTTTTGCTTCATACTATAAATAATTAAATAAATAAATAAATCACCGCCATATTATTTAAACTTTGTTTTGTCGACTTGCAAAACTCACTGCGTGCCGACAGCCTCCATATAAAAAGACTGTTACGCCGGCTAGTTTATCAGCATGCATGTTCACTACTGGGACCAACATCAGTAGCAGAGCAGCGCGTCAGCATCAAGCAGGAGCGGTGCGTGAGGTGCACGGGCATGGTTTTTTTTTCTGCGCACATGCTCAGTTTGCTTTTTGATTAAACTGCATTGCTTTCATCAGTGTTGGTTCGGTTGCACATAGAGAAGAACGGCTTTATTCTGGGATTACCACTCGTAATAAATACACTTGCATATAACGTAAATAGTATCTCAAAGCATTTACTGGGGCACTGGTGATTTTTACTGGGGCACATGCCCCAGTAAATGGGGTCTAAAGACGCCCCTGGTATACACTAATTATTTACATGAGACGTTTAACATTATTAAAAGTATATTTATTGTGGAAGCAATTAGCATAAATAATCAAAAGTATATATTTGGTGGTTTTTGGTCCAATTTGATTGAGTATAACTTCTATTCAACCTAATGCGTTTCTGTCATTATCACGAGGATCTGTGTTCTGTTTTCAGTTTTCTTTCCCTGATTTTATTTGATTGCTGGTGACTGGATGGATGTCGGCCCAATTGGCTTTACTTGGACAGAGGAAAATGAAGACCTGTTTGAAATGATTTAGGACATACATACAACACAACACATCAGTGAGTTTTTAAGGCCTAAAATTTAAGACGTTTTAAAGACTTTTTAAGACCTCACGGACACCCTGCATGCTGCAAAGTACTTAGTTCAGCACACAATAAAAAATATATGACATGGCTTTTATGTTGCTTTAACTTAGGGTGCTTTCA
>NC_079441.1:3084640-3099640 GCF_903798145.1 Danio aesculapii
TGACAGTAAATAATATTAGACTAGATATTCTTCAAGACACTTCTATACAGCTTAAAGTGACATTTAAAGGCTTAACTGGGTTAATTAGGTTAACTAGGCAGGTTAGGGTAATTAGGCAAGTTATTGTATAAAGATGGTTTGTTCTGTAGACTATCAGAAAAAAATAATAGCTTATAGGGGCTGATAATATTGATCTTAAAATGGTTCATAAACAATTAAAAACTGCTTTTATTCTAGCTGAAATAAAACAAATAAGACTTTCTCCAGAAGAATAAATATTATACTGTGAAAATCTCCTTGCTCTGTTAAACATTGTTTGGAAAATATTATATAATCATTAAAATTGGGATATAATATTTAAAAAAGAAAACAGAATTCAAAGGGGGTTTAATAATTCTGACTGCAACTGTGTGTATGTGCGTGTATATATATATATATATATATATATATATATATATATATATATATATATATATATATATATATATATATATATATATATAACCTACTAGGGCTTGAGACGGCACATTTTAGCTCTTAAGTGGCTATTTAAAATACTTTGAACGTTTTATATTTTGTTACAGACATACAGTGTCATCCTGCAACTGTTGCATGAAATGTCCCAAACACTATTGTTAACTGTCCAAATGGGTTTTTCCTCTCTGACAGTCAAAGCGAGTTCAAAAAAAAATAATACTATGTTAAATATGCATAAAAAAGTCAGGAAAAAAGTGTTTTATGTAAATTCGGACGAGACATATCATATCAAACGATGATACTTTTTTGATGATGAAGATATCTATTCTAATTAGGTTCTAATAAGCCCAAATAGCAAAGAGAAATAAAAAATGCATGTAAAAAAACACTTTGGGCCTTAAGAGGATAAATAAATGTTCATTGCAGAAAATATTCTGAGAGCCGTCAAATCATCCTTCTGATAAGGAAAATTATCACCAAAAAATAAAACATAAAATAACTATTAAATAGAGTAAAAATAAACTGGTGGGGGAAAAAGATACATAAAAATTAAATCTTTTATCTATCTATATATATATATATATATATATATATATATATATATATATATATATATATATATATATATATATATATATATATATATATATTTCCCCCCTTTATAAAAGCACAGTAAATCAGCAGATTTTCTCCATTGTTAGCCAGTACATTGCACTGAGTGAGAGCTGGTGCTCAGGTGCTGCAGATTCTGCTGTTCAGCTACACCTGCGACTCTGTTTATTCACCAGATGCCCTCAAAATATAATAACTCATCAGTAGAGCCAGACAGAATCTGCGGATGTTTCTTGCTATTTCTGCTAAGTATTTAGTTAAAAATCTGCTGATTTTTGGGGAATTATTTAGGAAGTATTAAAACTAAAACCTCAATATGTAAAATAAAAATAAAATCTTTTTAACGATTATTTAATGTTTACAATGCAAATCCAATTAGATCCACTTTATTCGATAAACAAAGCAAGTCTCTCATATAATATCTCTACTAAAAGTCAAAAAATATTACTGTACAAACTGCATTGTGAGTAAATCATATGAATATTTTCATATTTGTCAATAATATTACTGTAATTAATTTAAAAACTGAATAAATATAGATTTACACACATTTACTCAAGTCAATAAACAGAATTAATGATGGGCTAAACATCTGCGGATAGTTTGCGGAATGCTGCGCGCAGATTTCCGTGTGGGCCTACTCATCGGTGAAGTCAGCAGTGTATAATCATTATGAATCCTTTTTAATGTGACGAAAAAACATCATGCTGTGGGTGGCGCTGGACACATTTTGGACACAAAAAAATAAAAATGACAAGGAATGCATTAAGTGAAGTTTCATAAACTAATTTCAAGAGGAGCACGTGATATGATTGAGCACGTCTGGCCGCTCATCTGTAATCAGTAATAATCCAATCAGAGCGATCCTAGTTTACTATAAATGGATCATTTTCTCCCTACTGTTTCTATCTTCATTTTGGAAAAATCCCCCCTTCCACCCCATCTCCTCCTTTTCCTCCCTTTTCTAAAGGGGGAGCTCTCGAGACCTACCTGATCTCGGATCTCCTGATATGCTTATCGACAGGCCGGGAGCCCTGGGCTCAAATATCTCCGAGCTCAGGGTTCTCTTCCGGGACAGCATGCCAAACCTGCTTTATACGCCAAGCATATCTAAGTGGGAACTCTTGAAATGATGTTTAACAGAGCAAGGAAATGTTCACAGTATGTCTGATAATATTTTTTCTTCTAGAGAAAGTCTTATTTGTTTTATTTCAGCTAGAATAAAAGCAGCTTTTAATTGTTTATGAACCATTTTAAGGTCAATATTATTAGCCCCATTCAAGCTATTTATTTTGTTCGATAGTCTACAAAACAAACCATCGTTATACAATAACTTGCCTAATTACCCTAACCTGCCTAGATAATCTAATTAACCTAGTAAAGCCTTTAAATGTCACTTTAAGCTGTACAGAATTGTCTTAAGGAATATCTAGTCTAATATTATTTACTGTCATCATGACAAAGAGAAAATAAATCAGTTATTAGAGATGAGTTATTAAAACTATTATGTTTAGAAATGTGCTGAAAAAATCTCTCCATTAAACAGAAATTGGGGAAAAAATAAACAGGGGGGCTAATAAATCTGACTTCAGCTGTATATTTACATTAGATGTTGTCTTTTGGAAGGATTTTTTTATTTGCTTGTTTGTTTATTTGACAGGGACAAAACACTTGACATTGTTATACAAAGACAACCGATGTTGCGTACATAGGGCATATAGCATAAAGCTAATTTGCAATCCTCGTCCCAGGTTAGCCTTTACATAAAAAAAAAAACACAATACAACAAACAAGTACAGTATATACAGAGCCACAAACATAACATGTAAGTCAATCTGCGTACTAAAGAGAAATGTAAACCTGACCAACCTGAAGGAATAATACTTAATGTTCACATTAGACATGGGATGATAACCGTTTTCAAGGTATACTGCGGTTTGGAAAAGTCAAGGTTTTAAAACCGTCAGAATTTTCTGCTATACCGTTCCTAAGGTATATGTATGATTTTTTTATTTACATTTTTTTCTTTGTTTTTTAGGACAGCAGTATCTCCAGCAGAAAAAATATCCAAAGATGCCGTTTTAAATTGTAATGAAATCTGTGTTGAAACTAATGAAGACAGCAGAAGTCAATGATTCATTTGAATTATTTAGCCTGGCATGTTTACGGCTCCAAAATATAAATCTATTAAAAAATAAAATATATTGTTTTCAATTGGTTTTTTACCCAGACATTTAAAAAGAATATATTAAAGCTGTAATAACAATACCGTGATAACCGTGAAAATGTGATATTTCAGCCTGATCTCATGAGAAAACGTAAGTATTTTACATTTTGTCAGTTTAGTGGCTAATTCAGATCCACTAATTCACGAGTTCAGTCGTACGAAATTGTACGATTTTAAAAAGGAGGCGTGGCACCTAACCCCACCCCTAAACCAAACCGTCATTGGGGGATGAGCAAGTCGTACTAAATTGTACGAATTAGATCGTACGGATTCAGACGAATTAGCCACTAAATCAAAAAGTTATGAATTACCGTGAGATTGTGTCGGATATTTTTATCCAAGGTTATCATACCATCAGAATCTCATACCGGCCATGCCTAGGTCACATTGCTGTAAATATTTCAACCATTCTTTCAGCTTTACAGAAAAAAAATCTGGGAGTTCTGCTTGTGATTGTTAATCAACAGGCATGGCATTCCATAGAGGTAAACCTTTCACTAAAAATGATGACTGACCCATAGTGGTTCTCCATATGCAGATTCGACAATTCCCACTTACTGCCCCTCTAGTCTTTGCCCCATCACTGCTGAATTTACGTACCAACTCACAGACTACTTTAGGTGCAAAACCATAGAGCCCATAGAACGAGTCAACAGAGCCGCCATTTTAGTACAGGGTAGCGCTCTTTTGAAATGAATGCGGGAGCAAGGTGCAGTGGAGGACTGGCCATCCAGAGGCAGAGATATACACACATATATCCATGATCAGGAGTTTTCCCGGTGGTCATTATGCAAATATTTTTTTAAATTACGAATATTATAATTTACATCACTTTTCTACATCGATGGATAAGTGACCGTACGGGCATAAATGACAAAGAAGTTTGTGTGCATGGAAATGAATTATCCTCCCTCCTGTTAAAATGGATCTAATCCATGCCCTGAAACACACCCCCCCCCCAACTCCTGCTTTCACTGCTCATTCTAACGGAGGGAGCGATTCACTTGTGAATGAATCCCCGTTATGAACGCAGTAGGTAGCGCTGTTGCCTCACAGCAACAAGGTCGCTGGTTCGAGCCTCGGCTGGGTCAGTTAGCGTTTCTGTGTGGAGTTTGCATGTTCTCCCTGCGTTCGTGTGGGTTTCCTCTGGGTGCTCCAGTTTCCCTCCACAGTCCAAAGACATGCGGTACACGTGAATTGGGTAGGCTAAATTGTCCGTAGTGTGTGAGTGAGTGTGTGTGGATGTTTCCCAGAGATGGGTTGTGGCTGGAAGGGTATCCGCTATGTAAAAATGTTCTGGATAAGTTGGCGGTTCATACCGCTGTGGTGACCCCTGATTAATAAAGGGACTACGCTAAAAAGAAAAGGAATGAATGTTTGCTGAATTTATTCAACACAACTAGCATTAGCCGAGTGTTTAGCGTGAGTTAGCGCTACTTTGCCTCATAGTCAGTGCAGTAAGAAACTTTATTATCCTTAATACTTTGAGCACAAAAGTTTGTAACATACAAAATTGTTAAAACGAAATCTCACCTATGAAATGTTCTGCCTTTGTGCTTTGTTTGCTCGTTACACAGCGCTAAAGTCCAGCATCTTCACATTGGCTTTGGTCTTGACTAGTGTGGTTGAATGACATTTGTGCTGGGAGCCCTGTACAAATGTGGCAGCGCAATTGACACATGCTCACAGCTCGTATGTGATATCTAGTGTATATATATATATATATATGAATAGCTTAGATGTTTTGCTAAGTACCTTTTAGCTTAGCTTGCTACATTTCCCAGGGTGTAGCTTTTTTAAGCTACATTTTAAGTAGAGTAGCTAATAGCTTAGCTCGCTACATTTTCCAGGTTGCTTGTCCAACACTGGATGGTACCTAATGAACTTACAAGTCAGGAAAGACGTGAAATGAAACTCACCATCAAATCCTATTGGCTGTGCTTTACTTCTTCTGACATTATCGTAGCTGCTGTTGTGTTTGTCATGCAGCTCTTTGTGTTTAGACACCAATGCTAACGCCTCAGTGCAGCCTCTTCTTCACTGAATGAAAGTGAAACTGGGATCACCTCTGCTGTTTTGCGTTTGAGCGCCTCCAAGTGGTGTTTACTGTAACTTCAACAGCTCCAGGCAGTGATGTGACATTGTGTACCAAGGCTTTGAAGCTTGTATCAAAAAAACGATACATCTCGCAGTGAAGCAGTGTACCGGAGCTTGATTCGTTTAGCCATCATCACGTGATCAGTGACATCGGACCCACGAGACCCACGTGACTGCTTCGAATTTTGATTCAAAGATTTAAACACCCTCATGGGTTTTTAAAGTGTATAGCAAGAGATTACATACGTTTCTACTGTTTCAAAGCACTGCACCGGTCCCACACACCACTAATTAAACTAAAATACAATAGTAATTTATAGTAAAAAGGTTTTGAACCATACTAAAGTGTATTAGCGTATTTTTTACGTAGCGTATCTGTAAAGAAGACCACGGCCTATCATAGTATATTGTTTAACGGAGGCCAGCTGGCGAGTGTGAACCAAAAGCATCACTCACATAGCCTGCTCATTACAGCATTCGCTTCCCATGCAGGAATCGCTGGTTCGATCCCCGTTTGGAACGAGTGGGTGAAGGACTAGTTGGAATCCCATAAATGTAAATACTCTTGAATACCTTGGATTTTACTTCAGTCATCTGTGGTGTAATGTAATATACCTTATGTGTAAAGACTACAGTAACTGAGTAATTTGTTTATATTACTGTTGTTGTATTACTACATGAAGGAGTTGGTCAGTTGTGAATGATTGACAACTTTGCAACACAGTGCTTTCCCACACTTTAACCAGCAGAGGTCCTCATCGAGCTCTGATTTAGAAAGCTACGAGTAACGAACCTTTCTCCGATACAATTGACTCGAGTGCTTCACAGCTTCAGAAAGCTTCATTTCACCATCACTAGCTCCAGGCACGCGAACATAAGTGCTCCAAAACAACCGCCTGATGTGAAGTCCTTCAGATTTCCTCTGAAGCTTTGAAGGAAAACAATTCTAAGTAAACATTTTTCTCTTTATCGTATAAAAGGTTTTACGCTAAGTGCACAGCTAGCTTGGGATTAATAAAATTGTTGCACTGTAAAATGGCCGTGATTTCAACGGTAAAAAACTGTACAAATGCTACAGTAAAAAATCCATAACCTCGTTAACTGTATGTTTCCTTATATATACGGCGAATAACCGTAAATTGACTTTCCCAGAATTCCCTGCATGGCACATCACTTTTTATGCTTTCTGTTGACATTATTATGGATCTTTATAGTTGTTTCCCCATTAGTTCTGTACTATAGAGATTTCTGTTACACCTAATGTTAATAAACAATGTTTATTTCATGACTTTAATGTTATGCGTGTTACCATACTAGTGTTTAGTAGCTGTGTAAATGACACTGAGCACCTTCTATACACTTTTCTGCAAGTGGGTAATGTTGTGTGTGATGAACATTGGCTCGTTATGTAACTCTCATCACCACCTGCATATGGCTGTGCTAACGTGTCTATCTGTGTAACAAAAGATGTGTAGATGTTGGTAATTCAAAATACTGACATATTTTTCCCTGTATAAATTAATAAAATACGGTAGTTTACCGTAAAAATTAGAAATTACTTTTACGGTTTGTACCATATTTTCAACGGTAAAGTACTGGCAACCACAGCTGCCGTTGTTTTACGGATTTATTTTTTACAGTGTGGTGTATAATACTTTAATCATAACTTTAATTATCAAATTAAACACAAAACAAAACTTTCCTTCTGGAGCTGGCTCAGGGTCTATTATTATATTCACGGCCCACACTTATCACCTACTATCTACTATTCACGGCCCACACTTATCACCAGTACCACGCTGACCAATCACAGGGCTTGCGCTATGCGTCGTTGCGATGTGTACAAGCTGATTTATACGTTTTGGTCTGGTGCAGTGTTCGTGCGGTCGCATAGCCCTCACCGTGGCTGTCGCTGATGGTGAAGCTCTGTGATTGGTCAGCTTGGTATCGCTGACTAGTGTGGAAGGGGGGGTAGGAGCCTTGCGAACCTTTTGGAGCGAGTGCTTACACGTGTGGAGTCTCATGAAGGAGCTCCAGATGGAAACTTTTGCTTTGTGATTACCTCATGATTAAAGTGGTTGTATGGCTGTGGGTTCCCGCCTTAGAATGAGCGAGTTTGAGTCACTTGTACATTAAGGTAGCGTTTGGTAACCAAACACCAGCAATACAACTCGACACAGAGGAACATAACATAACCTACTGCCAGCAAGTGTTTCAGAAGTTCAGAAGAGCAACACAAGAGCGTGCAGACCTATAAATGCACGACTACACGCAAGGCATGCTTCAACATCTGAAGTAAATCAAAACCTTTTATTAAACTTGTCCTATTAGGACAGCACTCATTCTGGTATTAAGACCATTTAGAGTGTTGTTGTTGATCCAGTTACTGACTGCATACCTAAAATAAACGAGCTTTCCTCCAATCTTGTCCACATTTGCACACAGGACAATACGTTTCTGTCCAGTAGCAGCAGATGTGTGTGTGTGTGTGTGTGTGTGTGTGTGTGTGTGTGTGTGTGTGTGTGAACAGATGCAGAGGCTGGAGAGGAAGTCTGTTTCCTGTTGGCTGATTCATGATTTCGCAGGCGGTGACATCATATTAGTGGTTGACCTACATTACCAACTGTGACATCAGCAGTAGCGCACATACATACACACACACACACACACACACGCACACACACACACACACACAGCTATTCAGTGCGCTTCACTCATTTGAGAACACACACACTTAGGAGTTATTCAGATCACTTCCCTCATTTGAGGACACATACACACAAACATATACGTTCACACACATTTAAGAGTTATTCAGATCACTTCCCTCATTTGAGTACACACGCACACACACAAACATATATGTACACACACATTTAAGAGTTATTCAGATCACTTCCCTCAGTTGAGTACACACACACAAAACACAAACATATACACACACAAACACACATTTAAGAGTGTTAACATACACGTGCACACGCAAGGATGCACACACACACATAGACAGTTATACACATGCACGTGCACACACATACACACGTATGCACAATAGCTACACACATGCACAATCACAAACACAGCCATACAGACTCAAAACATACATACTTAGGTTACTTTCACACACACACACGCACACACACGCACACAGGATCTCGTGTCTGGTCTTCTAATCTCCTGAGATTGGAAAAATCTCTCCAGATGTTGCAGGAACACACAGGCAGTAAACACACACACACACACAGATAATGAACTGAACTCAAACTCAAGTTGACCAGCTGCCTTGAAGATGTGAGTCGACTCAACTTAGAGAGATTCTTATATTCAACTGAAGATGCTGAGTTTGAGTTCATTTGAAGTGTACACTAAGAATCTCTCTAAATTGAGTCGACTCACATCTTCAGGGCAGCTGGTGCACTTGAGTTTGAGATTAACCCATTTAATTCAATTCACCTTTATTTGTATAGCGCTTATACAATGTAGATTGTGTCACATCAGCTTCACATAGAAGATCATAGTAAATAGGAACAGTGTAATTCAGTTTGTAGTGTTTAAGTTCAGTTCAGTTTAGCTCAGTTCAGTGTGGTTTAATAATCACTACTGAGAGTCCAAACACTGAAGAGCAAATCCAACGATGCGCAGCTCTATAGATTCTGAACCATGCAGGCTAGAGGCGACAGCGGAGAGGGAAAAAAACTTTACTAAAGGCGGAAGTGAAGAAAAAAAACCTTGAGAGAAACCAGGCTCAGTTCTGCATGATCATTTCTCCTATGGCCAAATGTCTTGTGCAGAGCTGCAGTCTAGGCACTGGAGAAGCTGGACGTCAACGAGACTCATCTGTCCATGGAGCGTCACAGGAATCAGTCTCATGTTCTCCACTCCTCCATGACCATCACAGTAGCTGCTCAGGATACGGCCTGGTCCAGGATTATGGAAACCTTGAGATCATCTCGTCGCTGGTCTTGGATCGAATCAGTGGCGCTGGTGTTCTGAGGGTCTCGGGATGAGTATCCCCAGGTGGATATGGAGAATAAAGAGAATAATTAGCGTAGCTGCTGTTCATACAGTGTAAATGCGAATAGTAATCCTTACTATCAACATTCTAGTTTGTTTACTTATTTTAAGCAAATTGTTGAGTTTACTAGAAATGCATTAGTCTTGCTGACATAGTAAGGTATAAAGTTCCCATAACTAATGTAATTTGAGTAAAATTACTTATAATGGGTAAGCCATGCTGTTACGCTTGCGTACTGGGTGGTGATTTCCCATCCCCCATCTAGATTCACAACCCAACTCAGCACTGTCGTCGAAGGACAGGATTTCATATTGAGAAGATGTACTGCGGTAAATCAAGGTAAACTTTTCATTTTAATTACTACTTTGATTTTATTTGTATAGTAACAGTAATCTGTTTATTTCCTGCACTTTGTGTATTGTTTGCTGTATTGTGAACTAATTATTAGCCCATGATGTTGTGACTAAACGTTTTGACCACTGTACGTTATTTGCAAAACTGTCTACTTTACTAGATTAGCTATTTTTAGCTGCCTAGTTCCTTTTTAATAACTATTAATAATTTGTAGTAATTTGTAAAGTGTGCGTTTTGTTATAAAAGAGCGGGCGCGCCATTTTAAATGATGCCACCTGGGGATACTCTTCCCGAGCCCCTCAGACTATGCAGAGTCACTGATTCTATCCAAGAACACTGACGAGATGATCCCAAGGTTTCCATATCCTGGACCTGGCCGAATCCTGAGCAGCTACTGTGGTGGTCATGGAGGAGTGGAGAACATGAGACTGATTCCTGTGACGCTCCAGAGACAGACGAGTCTTCGCTGAGGCCAGCTTCCAGCCTCCGCCACTGAGACTGCAGCTCTGCACAAGACGTTTGGCCAGCGGAGAAATTAAAATGATCGTGCAGAACTGAGCCTGGTTTCTCTCAAGGTTTTTTTTCTTCACTTCCGCCTTTAGTGAAGTTTTTTTCCCTCTCCGCTGTCGCCACTGGCTTGCATGGTTCGGGATCTGTAGAGCTGCGCATCGTTCGATTTGCTCTTCAGTGTTTGGACTCTCAGTAGTGATTATTAAACCACACTGAACTGAGCTCAACTGAACTGAACTTAAACACTACAAACTGAACTACACTGTTCCTATTTACTGTGACCTTTTATGTAAAGCTGCTTTGACACAATCTACATTGTATAAGCGCTATACAAATAAAGGGGAATTGAACTGAATGATGCAGAGAGAGCGAGAGCGTGCGCAACGGTCCATTAAAATAGATGTAACGTTAACACACAGCTGTAGGGCTACATTTTAAGAAAAGAAAACAAAACTTTTTTTTTTGCTGCATTACAAATACAGTAGTTATCGTTGAACTTTAGTGGCGAAAATATGCGTGTCTTTAAAAAAAGATTAACTTAAGAGGTAACCTGGAGGAAGGAAGCAGGTGAGGAGGAGATCAGCTGTGGTCCGCCGTCGGCGAGCGGCTCATGACCTGACCAGTCGCTTTTTTCCACGATCGTCAGGGCTTTTACAACATTTTAAAGCAGTTTATGCGCAAAATAGACCCGTGTGTGTCGTAAGTAATTTAGGATTTCGATGCGATTACGATTCGTGTCACCGTATGAGGCAGAACTCTACGGTGGTAGAGTTACTCTACACTTTGCATTGCAAGACTAAAGTCTCACTCGCCTTTTTTGCATTATTAATTTTTCAATCTGTTGTCATGTAAAGCTACACTGCAAAAAAGCTTTTCGTTCTTAGTAATTTTGTCTGGTTTCCTGTCCAAATATCTGAAAAATCTTAAATCAAGACTAGACAAGAAAAATGGCTTGAGAAAATTAAGTGATTCTTCAAGAGTTCGCCCTTGCCCATGATTGATTATAAAGCATGTTTGGCATGCTGTCCCGGTAGAGAGCCCTGAGCTCATGAGATCCTCGAGCCTGGGGCTCCCTCCAGTTGCAGGGCGAGAGGGGAGTCTGAGCTCAGGTAGATCTCGAGAACTCCTCTGCTTGATTATGAATTGGCTATGGAGATTGATTCTTCAAGACGAAGATGGCTAAGGTAAGATGCTCTGAGTATTTATAGTGATTTAGGAATCGTCTGATAGGTGGATCATGCGTTAGCTAACGAGGATCAGCTGCTATCAATCATAAGCATGTGCTCCTCTCGAAATTAGTTTATGAATGAAGCTGCGGTCACACTGGGCTTTTCTTCCCATAGACTTCCATTCATACGCACGCGAATGCGTCAGACCGGAAACGCAAGGTCATGCGTCAAGTTTCGCAGGTTGCTGCGGTGTAAAGTTCAAGCTTGGTGAACTCTGACCTGCAAAATTGCTTCACATGATTGCGTGAGACCAATCGAGGATCAAAACAGGACCTCTCTGGACAGAAATTTAAAACATGGAGCAATCGCTCGTTTTTTTAATGTCTAATTATCTTGTTTTATCCCGCCCCTTTTCGCAGCGCCGCACGACAGAATTTCACACACACAAACTCCAGTGTGACCGCATATTTAACTTCACGATTATATCGCATTAAGATTATTTTTCTAACCCCATTGGCAAATAATTGTGCTTTTTTTAAGCAAACCATCACTTAATTTTGAGGGGTTTTTTTTTTTCAGAAAACAAGACATCATTTCTTATGCCATTTCAGGGGTCTAGTATGTATCTTTATTTAAGATTTTTTTAGATATTTGGATTGAAAACAGGACAAGTTTTTATTTAATTTCATTTTATTATTATTATTATTATTATTATTATTATTATTATTATTATAACAGCTCAGGGATGTTCAAGGACAACATGTTTGTGAACTTTCTAAAGATCTTAGTTCTGTTTTTTAATAAAGAGTTGGAAATGAATGCTTTTTTTTTTATCCAATTCATTGCACAGATCATTCACAGATTAATCTATTATTAATCATTAGTTGCAGCCCTAGTTTCATAATCTACAAACTGTATTTCTGTTGTCCTAAACCAACATTCTCCCTAAACACAACTCTCACCGTGTAACTGTCTACAGTTTGACTATCTGAAAGTAAGGGTAGAACTGATTTATAATTGACATAAACTGATTTGATGAGCATTTTGAGAAATGAGATGTGCTCATAATTCATCATCTGCTGTAAAACGTGTGTCAGGTCATAGCCATAACATTATATACAACTGTGTCTTGATGTATCACAAAACACGTGCACAATACACACATCTGTGCCTCTGACTGACCTGAATCCACAGTAAACACACACTGAACGCATCCAACTGCAGCTGAGGATGAAGAATCAGGTCAGAAGAGTCAAAAACACTGCGTTTGCCGCAGTTTACAGATGAAGCGGCAGAAATTATGAATATTAACACAATAGAAACTGTCTGGATATATATATATATATATATATATATATATATATATATATATATATATATATATATATATATATATACTGTGCATCAGGAAAGTACTGATAGCGCTTCACTTTTCCACATTTGTTTATGTTACAGCCTTATTCCAAAATAGTTTAAATTTATTTATTTCCTCAACATTCTACACACAATCCCCCATAATGACAATGTGAAACAAGAGTTTTTGAAATTGTTGCAAATTTATTAAAAATAAAAAAGCTGTAAAATCACATGTACATCAGTATTCACAGCCTTTGGCGTGAAGCTCTAAATTAAGCTCAGGTACATTCTGTTTCCACTGATCATTGAGATGTTTCAGCAGCTTCATTGGAGTTCACCTGTGCTCAATTCAGCTGATGGACATGATTTGAAAAGGCATACACCTGTCTATATAAGGGCCCAGGGTTGACAGTGCATGTCAAAGCACAAACCAAGCATGAAGACAAAGGAATTGTCTGTAGACCTCTGAGACAGGATTGTCTCGAGGCACAAGGCTGGGGAAGGTTACAGAAACATTTCTGCTGCTCTGAAAGTTCCAATGAGCACAGCGGCCTCCATCATCCGTAAGTGGAAGATGTTTGGAACTACCAGAACTCTTCCTAGAGCTGGCTGGCCATCTAAGCTGAGTGATCGGGGGACAAGGGTCTTAATCAGGGAGGTGATCAATAACCCGATGGTCACTCTGTCTGAGCTCCAGCGTTCTTCTGTGGAGAGAGGAGAACCTTACAGAAGGACAACCATCTGTGCAGCAATACACCAATCAGGCCTGTATGGTAGAGTAGCCAGATGGAAGACACTTCCCGTCTGGAATTTGCCAAAAGGCATCTGAAGGACTCTCAGACCATCATTCATTCATTTTTTTTTCAGCTTAGTCCCTTTATTAATCTGGGGTCGCCACAGCGGAATGAACCGCCAACTTATCCAGCATTTGTTTTACGCAGCGGATGCCCTTCCAGCCGCAACCCATCTCTGGGAAAACATCCATACACACTCACTCAGTCTTATACACTACGGACAATTTAGCCTACCCAATTCACCTGTACCGCATGTCTTTGGACTTGTGGGGGAAACCGGAGCACCCGGAGAAAACCCACGCGAACGCAGGGAGAACATACAAACTCCACACACAAATGCCAACTGACCCAGCCGAGGCTCGAACCAGCAACCTTCTTGCTGTGAGGCGACAGCGATCGCCCTCTCAGACCATAAGAAACAAAATTCGGTTGTCTGATGAGACTAAGGGTGCTTTCACACCTAGACTTTTGTTTCAGAACCTGTCTCGTTTCCCCAGTTAGCGCGGTTCGTTTGGCATATGAGAATCCAGAAATCGCGTTCGGATCCACGGCAAAACAATCGGTCCGAGATCGCCTGAATGAGGTGGTCTCGGCTCAATTAAAACGAACTCTGGAGTGGATCGATTGTATGGAGAAAGCAATACGATCTGAGCCAGGTTATATCACAGAGTATTATGGATATGTAATAGGCATTTCACGAGTTCACACTTGCAATAGTTTCAGAATAAAGCGTATTTGGCGTGCTGTCCGGGGAGAGTGCTCTGAGCTCGGGGAAGACACCCAAACTCGAGTTGTTCCTCTTATCAGGAAACAGAGAGGAATTGGGATTTGAGCGAAGTATCTAGCCCGGCCCCAGAACGCTCCCCCCGGGATTGTAATGCTTAAGAGGTGAGGTGACGGGGTGGTGGAGGGATGCTAAAGTCGTAAGATGCTGCAGGTAAGACAGCTTTGGTATATATAGGGGTTTGGTCAAGAACTGATTGGATAATAGAATAATTGTCAATGACGTATTTGATACTGAAACTTCCGCGCGTGCTCCTCCCCAAATTTGTTTATAAAACATCTCATATACGGCTATATAAAGAGAGAATTAAGAGTGGGGCAGGATGTCTGTGGGTGTCACCATTCAAAATTAAAGTGCAGCTTTTCGCTTATATTGTCTTACTGCTCATCGTCATAAATTAAAATAAGGACGCATGACAGCTGAGCGGCAAAAATCTAAATAAACCGTGGAACTCTGACCAATGTGTGGAGAGTTTACTCGCACGTGACTTGTTTTAGCTATTTTGGTCCATTTAGAAACTTTGCCGTGTGAAAGCGAACCGCACCAAGACAAAGATCAACACTGAAACAATTTTAATCCCTGTTCCGGAACAAAACAGGTGTGAA
>NC_079441.1:3104640-3274640 GCF_903798145.1 Danio aesculapii
AGTGATAAATCACAGAGGAGAGAAAGAAAATAAGTGATGGGGAGAGAGAGCGAAAGAGATGACAGATAGAGTGAACTCATGAGAGGACGAGTGTGTTCACTGCACTGGAATGATGGAGAGCAGTGAGGCGTCACACACACACACACACACACACACACACACACACACACACATTAATGAATATTGGTGTCCGGCTGGCGTGTGCTCCTGCCATCTGTGTGTGTTTCCTGCAGTAATTGTGCTCCTCATCTTCATTTCACTGCTCCTCGTCTGCGTCTGAAACCCAGCAGATGCGTGACACAGACTCAATCCGTTTGATTGTTCCTGCATCCCTCATTTCATTGGCCGGAGTTAATCTGCACTTAATTAAATTGAGTTCGCTGCAGTACGAGTCTGCTTCACGTTGCTCAGCTCCAATCCAACAGGTAGACTGAGGTCAGAGGAAAAATCTGCAGATGCAAATTAAGTTCAGTGACCTGCATTAAAAGACCGTTTCTTTCTGATTGTGGAATGAGAAGAGAAATACTCACGACACAGAACTGCAAACATCAAGTATAATTACATACAAATATATAAAATAGGGAAGGGAAATGAGATGACAAAACATCTCATGACACAGGACTACAAATATCAGTAGCGTTACCTGCCAACATTTGTCTCTGAAAGTCCAGGAGGCCGATTGTGTGTGTTTGTCTGAATAGGCTATATGCACAGCTAGTGTTTCTTCCCATATCGATAAACATTTGGTGAACAGTTTTCAATTGTATAAGGTTTTGTTTACAGCATTGATGTTGTAATGTAATGAAACTAAAATCAGCTAAATAGACTTCAGCATTCATTTTGTTGTTCAAGTGTAAAACAAGATGAAAAGCCGTTTACACACATGCGCCACCTGGAGCAGCAGGCGAGTGCAGAAACACAATTAAAAATACTGCGGTAAAAGAAATGTTCATATTTTAAACACATGGCAGGGGGAATTTTAATTTAATGCAGTGCTTCTTGTACATTCTGAGACCCACTTTATGTCTTATATCAATCAGGCAGTGAAGATCACTGATTTTTAAAGAAATCATACCTTAAACGTGCCGATTTTGTAACTGTATACAGTTCACCTGGTGCATTTGACCCAGGTTACTCACAAATTAAAAGTCCTTCTGCATAATTCGTACTGTTGACTGGGTTTTGGGCGGCCGCTATGATTGGATACTATACCAAAGTTGCCTATACCGATTGATGACAAAACCAAAAACAAACGAACACTATAATCATTTCCTCCACGTCCTTACGGTTTGTGCCGAATTTCAGAAATCAGACCTTAAACGCGAACATTTTTTATGGTATACAGTTCGCCAGGTGAATTTGACCCAGGTTACTGACAAATTAAAAGTCCGTCTGCATATAACCTAAAACACAGCTGAGAACCGGGTTAGTAACTATACTGTGGTCTTAGCAACCATACTATGGACTGGGTTTCGGGCGGCCTCTGTGATCAGATACTATACCAGAGCAGAGGGCAAGGTGAAATTACAGGGGTTTTCCGGAAGAAATAACAAAACGGGAGGGTGGCAGGAGATTAGTCTGAAACACGGAAGACTCCTTACGCCCTTACGGTTTGTGCCGAATTTTAAGTGAAAGCTCAGTATTTTAACTTGCATACAAGTTGACATTAAGGAAACATAATGTGATAAAAAGCCAGGAGCAGCAGGCGAGCGCAGAAACATTATTAAAAATACTGCGGTAAAATAAATGTTCATATTTTAAAGACACGGCAGGGTAAATTTTAATTTGACGCAGTGCTTCTTGTACATTTTGAGACCCACTTTATGTCGTATATCAATCAGGCAGTGAAGATCACAGATTTTTAAAGAAATCAGACCTTAAACGCACCATTTTTTATGGTATACAGTTCGCCAGGTGAATTTTTACTGGCAAATTAAAAGTCCTACTGCATATACCCTAAAACAAAGCTGAGAACCGGGTTAGTAACTATACTATGGACTGGGTTTCGGGCGGCCTTTGTGATCAGACACTATACTAACGTTGGACCCCCAGGGGTGTTACTGACTGTACCAAAGAGCTGAGGACCATGAGCAGGGTGAAATTACAGGTGTTTTCCGGGAGCAATAACAAAACGGGAGGGTGGCAGGAGATTGGTCTGAAATACAGTAGACTCCCGGGAAAAACTGGAGTGCTGGCATGTATAGTTTGTAGTCCTGTGTCATGAGTTGTTTCGTCTTTCTCATTTCCCCTTTGTATTTCTAAGCTGTTGGGCAATCAGAAAGAAACTAAATTGTCCATTTAAACCCATTCAGATGTGCCGTCTATAGTGGGCACTTTTGTAATGAAATCAACAATGTACATCCCAGTCATTGAGATTGTTAGCGAGTGAAGGGTGTAAAATATTGTACTGGAATGTTGCCTATAGAATATACAAGAAGTGTGACTTGTTTAGCTTTGAATAAAGTAAAATGCAATGGATGAAGCAAACGTAGCCCCACCTAGTAAAGGAGCCAATCAATGATTGCTAAAGACTGATAAATCTTTGGTGGAGCGACTCGGTGCAGAAACAGTGTGTTTTTATGACGGTTTCTGCAGCTTCATTATCACGAACCCTCTGGGGTTGATAAACATGCTGGAATCCCAGCAAACACTTGCCTCATAGACATGAGAAATATATTTACTTAAAGCTCGGAATCACTACTTGTAAACGATCCAACAGCTACCCTTGAAAACAAATGTTCTCTGGTTTTGTAATCTGTATGAAACGTACACAAGGTACAGTCTTTCCAGTCTGACCTCGTGAATTCCTGCTTCTGCCACTGAAACGCAAATGCCACTGAACCCTTCGAACATCTACAAATGACTTCAGGAGACCTGTGTGAATGGACAAGGCATTATTCTGAGGACGACATTTTACCACGTGTAACCTGTTTATTATTATGGCTGATACATGCTTTGATTGACAAAATGGCATCTGATTGCGTCCTCCAGAAATGGGTATAAATTAAGTTGGTGTCGTGATCTCGTTATTTTCGGGTGCGCATGTGCATTAGCTCGGGCAACCTGACAAAATGCATTTTTGTTATGATTCTACCTTAGAAACAAACTTAAAGAGACAGTTGTTAAATTTCACTGGTGCTTCCAAATCTGAAATTGAATCATAAGCTTGGCAAACAGTTTCGGAGAATTTGATGTTTCCCCATTAAAAGAAATAAGAGCTGCACTTGCTCACCCAAGAGGCATTTCAAAGATGTCCGCCGAGTGAAAAGACTTAAAGACTTTAAAGGGACTTTGATATTGGCAAGCGGAACGCAAACAATGTCATTAAACCAAACGATTATTGCTGCTGAAAATGATTAATTATTGTAACGAATGTGGGGAATCAGAAGCACAATTATATTGTTATATTTAACAAATAATGCACAAACATCCTCTCCCATCCGGCAGAGTGATCAGTGTGTAACCCTTCACCCAATGTATTTATGACTCAAAGTAATGTGACCTTTTCCTTATGAACAGAGACTTGATCCTACTCCTTTAAAACCCACCTTAGTACTTATGCTCTTCAATACTCAAACTCAGCTATTGAGTTCGAAAGTATTATTAATGTTTAATTAAAAAAAACAAGCTATCCATCATTGTTCTGTTTTTTTCCTATTTTTGACCTTAAATTGGGTTACAACAAGCAAATGTTTTAAGTGTTAAAACACCACCAAATTGGTTACCCAAAATATAACCAATTCTTGACGAATGGCAGCACTAGATGATGGTTTGAATGACACCACAAAACCAACAGATCCACACAGTGTTTCTCTGATGTGTACCATGGTATTCTTCAAAAACACTGCAGTAAACACCTCGGTCCTGCCAAGAGCATTTTGGGTCAACAGATTTACAAGTTCCAGAGGCCCGAACAAAGTATTTAAAGCATTTTAAATAGTCAGAGAATAGTGTTTTCTCTTTAAAAATGTTTGGCTGTTTTAACCCAATGTTGGGTCAAATATGACCGTTGGGTTAAAAAGTGTCATTTAAACTTAACTAAAAAATATATATATATCCATCCCTGGGTTTGTCTATTTTTAACCCAACATTGGGTTACAACATGCTAACATTTTTAGTGTGAAGACATCATACAATTGGCTAATTCATATATAACCAATTCTGGAAGGATGGCAACACAAGATGATGTTTCAACGACGGATACCATAAAACATAATAATCCATCATTGGGTTTTTTCTTTCTATTTTTGACCTAAAATTGGGTAACAACAAGCAAATGTTTTAAGTGTAAAAACACCACAAAATTGGTTACACAAAATATAACCAATTCTGGAAGGTTGGCTGCACAAGATGACGGTTTGAATGACTGACACCACAAAACCAACAGATTCACATGTCCGTTTCTCTGATGTGTACCATGGTATTCATCAAAAACACTGCAGTTAACACCTCGGTCCTGCCTAGAGCATGATGGGTCAACAGATTTACAAGCTCCCGAGGCCCGAACAGAAAGTATTTCGAATGTTTTGAATTGTCTGGGAAAATTGTTTTTTTTTCTTTAAAACATAATTGGTTGTTTTAACCCAATGTTGGGTCAAACATTTAGTTAAAAAGTGTCATTTAAACTTAATTGAAAAAATAATAATCCAACAATGGGTTTTTCCATTTTTTAGCCAAAATTGGGTGACAATGAGCATATGTTTTAAGTGTAAAGACACCACAAAAGTGTTTAACCTGAATATAACCAATTCTGGAAGAATGACAACATAAGATGTTTCTCTGATGTTTACCATGGTATTCTTCAAAAACACTGTAGTAAACACTTTGGTCGTGCCAAGAGCATGATGGTCAACAGATTTCCCGAGGCCTAAACAGAAAGCATTTGGAGCGTTTTGAATTGTCCGAGAATAGTGTTTGGTCTTTTAAAAATGCTTGGTTATTTTAACCCAATGTTGGGTCAAATATGACCATTAAGATAAAAAGTGTCATTTAAACTTAATTTACAAAAAATAATAATCCAACATTGGGTTTTTCCATTTTTTTTTAACCCAAAATTGGGTTACAAGCAAATGTTTTAAGTTTAAAGACACCACAAAATTGGTCAACCAAATATAACCAATTCTGGAAAGATGACAGCTTGAATGACACCAAACCAACAGATTCACACAGTGTTTCTCTGATATGTACCATGGTATTCTTCAAAAACACAGCAGTAAACACCTCAGTCCTGCCTAGAGCATGTTGGGTCAACAGATTTACAAGTTCCCGAGGCCTAAACAGAAAGCATTTGGAGCGTTTTGAATTGTCTGAGAATAGTGTTTGGTCTTTTAAAAATGCATGGTTATTTTAACCCAATGTTGGGTCAAATATAACTATTAAGATAAAAAGTGTCATTTAAACTTAATTAACAAAAAATAATAATCCAACATTGGGTTTTTCCATTTTTTTACCCAAAATTGGGTTACAACAACCAAATGTTTTAAGTTTAAAGACACCACAAAATTGGTTAACCCTAAAAATAACCAATTCTGGAAGGATGACAACACAAGATGATGGTTTCAACGACTGATACCATAAAACATAATAATCCATCATTGGGTTTTTTTTTCTTTCTATTTTTGACCTAAAATTGGGTTACAAAGATGACAGCACAAGATGATGGTTTGAATGACACCAAACCAACAAATCCACACAGTGTTTCTCTGATGTTTACCATGTTATACTTCAAAAACTGCAGTAAACACCTCAGTCCTGGCTTGAGCATGTTGGGTCAACAGATTTACAAGTTCCCGAGACCTAAACAGACAGCATTTGGAGTGTTTTGAATTGTCTGAGATTAGTGTTTGGTCTTTAAAAAAAATACTTGGTTGTTTTAACCCAATGTTTGGTCAAATACGACCATTAAGTTAAAAAGTGTCATTTAAACTTCATTAAAAAAAAAATAAATTCCAACATTGGGTTTTAACATTTTTTTTTTTTACCCAAAATTGGGTTACAACAACCAAATGTTTTAAGTGTAAAGACACCACAAAATTGTTTAACCTGAATATAACCAATTCTGGAAGGATGACAACACAAGATGATGGTTTGAATGACACCAAACCCACAGATCCACACAGTGTTTCTCTGATGTTTACCATGATATTCTTCAAAAACACTGCAGTAAACACTTTGGTCGTGCCAAGAGCATGATGGGTCAACAGATTTACAAGTTCCCGAGGCCTAAACAGAAAGCATTTGGAGCGTTTTGAATTGTCTGAGAATAGTGTTTGGCTTTTTAAAAATGCATGGTTATTTTAACCCAATGTTGGGTCAAATATAACCATTAAGATAAAAAGTGTCATTTAAACTTAATTTACAAAAAATAGTAATCCAACATTGGGTTTTTCCATTTATGAGCCAATATTGGGTTAAACCACCCAACATACTTAGTGTAAAGACAAAATTGGTTAAACCAATATATAACCGATTCTGGCAGCACTAAAGTATTTGAATGACTGATGGCACAAAACCAACAGATCCACACAGTGTTTCTCTGATATGTACCATGGTATTCTTCAAAAACAGTGCAGTAAACACTTCGGTCCTGCCAAGAGCATTTTGGGTCAACAGATTTACAAGCTCCCGAGGCCCGAACAGAAAGCATTTTGGGTTGTGTTTTAACAAGTCCGCCAATTTAACATTGACAGACGGATCGAGAGATGAATGTAGAAGTTGCTGAAAGTCTAAAAACATCTCATAAAAACAGAGACTAGTCTAGACCTGTTGGACTAAACCGATGCTTAAATCTCATTATACAACTCGCTCAAACAAACAAACATTCACACGCTTCTCAAAAGAAAGACAAATGGATGAAGAAACTACTGGAAACCCCGAGCAGCAGGCTAAACGTTTAACGCAGTCGGACTAAAGTCAAAAGCTGTTTGAGTAGTTGACCAAAACATTTATTCCCTCACTATTTTCTCACCCTCGATTTCCTTCAGCTGTTAAACTCAAAACAAGAAATTCTGAAAACCGCTGGGAAAAAAGCACCCATTGACATCCATATGCGCAAACAATTTGAAAATGTGCGTTAAAACTGTATGGCTACAATGTAGTAGGATGAACTTATTAATTAAGCATAAGCTGTGATGCAAACACACGTACCGAACAAATTCCGGCATGTGCATCAGTAAAATTATGCGATTTAGTTTGATCAGATAAAAACGTGTGTGATGGGACGCATTAATAGACCAAACAGCGATTCCAAGATCTGAAATGTCGTTTTGCTGATTGTAAAAGGCATCAGTCGACAGTCCATCATCACAGTGCCTAAGTATTATTATTATTATTATATTAATATTTCCTCCAGAACTGTCTTGAGCATCCGTCTGCGCTCCCAAAGAGTGTCTCATGCCTCCAAAAGCCACCGCGTTGACTGCGTTTCGTCTTCTGAGGCGCAACTCATTTATTAGTAAGGGTGTCACGATCCTCCAAATCCTCGATTCGATTATATTTTCGATTCTAAAGTCGCGGTTCGATTCTCGATTTAAAAGAGAAAAACTAAGCACAAGCTATGCCATTTTAAGACTTTTATGCACTATAATGATATTTGACCTTTGTTCGCAACGTACCACACACTACATAGTCAAATTTAAAACGTTTATTAACAATATAACGTAACAATAACCTATATTTTCAGTCAATTGGAAACTTATACAAAATAACGTGCCATTATTGCACATGGAGGGTATCACTGTAGCTGTGAGATGTGTCTACTTGGGATTTCGTAGCGCACGCTTATTAATTGCCTAAAACTGAGTTTCCTACCACTGAATAACATCGCATGTCCGCGACTACAAATGCTCCTACCACGCTTGTAATTGCCTTTGCACGTGTTGAAGTTTTATTCCAAATGAAGACGGGAGAGTAGTTTGTGTTACACTTGCTGGTTTAACAGATAAATCGATGTTTTTGTGGTGCTCGCGGAAATGCCCTGCCATGTTAGTCATGCTGCCGCTGGAATAATGAGGTGTACGTACATAGCAGGGCGTGCAAACTGCATTTTTTTTTGTCGACAACACGAACGTCGTCAATATAACTCAATGGAAATCCAAAATACATCCACATCGGTGAAAGAGGAGGGGGTTTAAGCTCTGTTGTTGGGTCTCCTGCGTCTGCTCGAGTGTCGATATATCGATACTCAGAAGCTTTTAATTTGGTATCGATATATTTTTTTTTAAGTATCGATATTTTAGCTATATTTTAATAATTTCTGCAAAACGTTTGAGCGCTGTGTACAGGATTGTCAGTGATGCTTTGTATCAGGGGCGTAGGAAACGGGGGGGACGGGGGGATGTGTCCCCCTCACTTTTAGAGACAGACTATTTAGAAACAGGTGATTAATAATTATATAAACGCATGATCTCATACAGCCGTCCCCCCCACTTTTAAAATGTCCGCTACGCCCCTGCTTTATATACAAGACGTTACACTAATCAATCTGCGGCGGAACATGACGCGAGCGATCATGTGCCTTTCAGATAACTTACGTACTCAACACACGCAAGTCGCACACTTCTGCATTACGGAATGACACGATGGCAGAGAGGTAACGCAGCGTGTTGTGGTGCTCATCAGCTGAAAAAACATTGCACGAGCAATATTTGTGATAAGAAAGTCGTACACAGAATAATTAAAGGCTGCTTGTATTGTTGCTGATTTTTCCGCTTGGTAAGCCAAGCTGACGTGACGTTGGGGCGCGGCCGCCTCGACGATTACATTTTTTGAATAGCTAATTTTAATCATTATTATTGAAAATATCTTCCTTACTGTTACGGTTGCCGTATATGTGTAGGATTTTTGCCCCCCTCTGTCTCCCAGCCTGTCATCACTCAACTGTGCCTTTAGAAATATGAGGTTTTTGCTTTCAGATGACAACAAATATCAGCAAATAACTCTTGAAAATAACTCCTGCAGTGAAAGGCAGTGACAGTCGCCATCCTGAAGCAGACTGCATAAAGAGCAGCGAGCACTGCGAACAGCAATGAGCGCCTCCAGCTAATCAGGCTTTCCTTTAATTAGCCCATGGAAATGAAGCAAATCGTTTTGGCTAATATGAATCAGACATTCAGAGGCGACTTTCACCCAGAGACTCTACTAAAGCTGTGTATATGTGGAAAAACCTTATGAAGTAAAATTTTTTCCATATCAGGACAAATGATCAAATATTTTGCAGGTCTAAGCAATTGGGAAATAAAATCTTCAATGAACAACATCTTATTAACAGAAATAAGCCTGAGCTGAAATTAAAAAAATAGCTTGAACTGATAATCCAGCGCAATCCCATGGCAATTCATAACTTTTTGATTTAGTTGCTAACAGTGTTGGGGAGTAACTAGTTACATGTAACAGTATAAAGGTAACTGATTCGTTACAGTTACTGAGAAAAAAATGTGTAATTAAATTACAGTTACTTATGAAAACGTTAAACATTACAAATGGTGCTATATTTAAACATATTGCATAATATTAATCTGTTGCTTTGCCTGTTTTTGATATGCACGATGCCTTCTGCTAAGGCTATTTATTAAAGCGCTGCTATTCTGATGCTTTTGATTGGTTTTCCAGTTTGATTGCGGCGCACCACGTCTACCAGTTACGTTAATCCTCTCTGCCGCTGAAAGCATTCGGCTACTACAACCAGTCTGAGAGGTGCAACCATGGAGAGTGATAAAACTGCATTTCATTGCAGGAAATTAAGAGAATTTCACCCTGAAATCTGAGAGGGGCACAAATATAACAGTTCAGTGAAAAGTTTGTTTGCCAGCGGTTAAAATACGTTCAACACCAAAGGCTTCAATGTGGAAACTGAGGAAGCATCTGCAGGTATGTAAGCTAGCCTTTATTTTAGAAAAGCAAATGGTTTTTGTCGTTATCGTGAGTGTACAGAAATAAAACAGACCCTTTCATTTCCCATGATATATTATGACTAAAAGTTAGCGATTTGGGAAATTCAGGGCACCAACAGACTCCTCTGGCCTAAGTGATTATCACATTATCCAGCCTGATCTCACGAGAAAACGTAAGTATTTTACGTTTTGTCAGTTTAGTGGCTAATTCGTACGAATTCGTATGAGTTCAGTCGTACGAAATTGTACGATTTTAAAAAGGAGGCGTGGCACCTAACCCCACCCCTAAACCAAACCGTCATTGGGGGATGAGCAAATCGTACTAAATCATACGAATTAGATCGTACGGATTCATACGAATTAGCCTCATACGAGGTAGCATCGTTGCTTTTTAAACCAAAAAGGTTTTCCGTAGCAAAGCTATTTTATTAGTGAAGTAGCGCAGTAGCATCCACACAAGCTACATTTACCGATCGTACGAATTAGATCGTACGAATCGTACGAATTAGCCACTAAATCAAAAAGTTACGAATTGCCGTGAGATTGTGTTGTATTATCAGTGTTGGGCAGTGGCGTTGCTACAAGTAGTGACGCTACTAGCTTAATTACATTTCTCAGTAGCATGTCGGTAGCATCGCTGCTTTTTAAACCAAAAAGCTTTTCCGTAGCAAAGCTATTTTATTAGTGAAGTAGCGCAGTAGCATTCACACAAGCTACATTTACCGATCGTACGAATTAGATCATACGAATTAGATCATATGAATTCATACGAATTAGACACTAAATCAAAACGTTACGAATTGCTGTGAGATTGAGTTGCATTATCAGTGTTGGGCAGTAGCGTTGCTACAAGTAGTGACGCTACTAGCTTAACTACATTTCTCAGTAGCATCGCTGCTTTTTAAACCAAAAAGGTTTTCCGTAGCGAAGCTATTTTATTAGTGAAGTAGCGCAGTAGCGTCCACACAAGCTACATTTACCGATCGCTAGGCCCACATGGAATCTGTGCGCGCAGAATTTCACAGATTTTTAGCCCATCATTGATTCGGTTTGTAATTTATATTTATTCAGTTTTTAAATAATTTCAGTAATATTATTGACTAATATGAAAATAATTATATAATTTATTCACAATATAGTTTGTACAGTCATATTTTCTGTCTTTTAGTAGAGATATTATATGAGAGACTTGCTTTGTTTACCAAATAAAGTGGATCTAATTGGATTTGCATTGTAAACATTCAACACAAGATAAAGAGATTATCTTTAATTTCATATATTAAGGTTTTAGTTACGATACTTCCAAAATCATTCCGTATAAATCCGCAGATTTGTAACTAAATTCTGCGCAGAAATAGCTAAAAAATGTCCGCAGATTCTACCGATCGCGGATCAATAAGTGACGGCACCGTCATTCACAGAGCTGTGAGGCCGGTGTCTAGCTGATGAAAGTAAATCCAGATGATATCGAGAATGACGATTTCTTCCTGTTTTACGGCGGTCAACAACAAACTTTTTGGTTTGTTACTGCCACCTCTTGCTCTGGTCTGTGACGTCGCCAACCAATTAGGCTATAAAGCAGGTCTATATAATATAACTTACTGTGGTAAAGGCTGAAGTATACCATGGTAATTACTATTAGCTCATGATAGTTACTAATGATACTACATTATGTAGGTGTAATTTATTAATGAAGAGTTGTAATTATATATATATATATATATATATATATATATATATATATATATATATACATACATCTACATACATATACATATACATACACATATACATATATACATATATACATACACATATATACATACACACACACACACACACACACATATATACATACACATATACACACACACACACAAAATATAATGCTTTTTCCTAAATATTTCCGTTTACTATAAATTACTATAGTATTTTAAGTGTAACCTGGTTTTATTGGATTTTTTGTTTTGTTTTTGCTGTTGTATACTATAATGGTGTTTCTGTTTTGTCCAGCATATTATTTACAGTAAATAATGGAGCTGAACTATTCTGCCTCATACGTTTCATTGACAGTTTTATTGATCACTAATATCTGATTGACTTGGATTTAAGCTGCTTCGATTTAAAATTGAAGTTTGCAAAAATAGCTTAGATGCATTTTTTACTGCACATGCCACAAAAATCCCCCTGCACTAACTAAAATTGTGATTTTGTAACAGCAGTAAACTTTTTTGTTGTTGTTATAAGGTCTGATTTTGTGGTGGCTGTACTTTAACACTTTAAAATTAAATTAATATAATTTTAGTGCTACTGTAAGGTCACACCTGCTCGGTATTAATGCTTAAAATGATTTAGTTGAAAATATCCATTAGAAATTAATCAAAGTAATCAGATGTAATCAGTTACTTTTATAAAGTAATTGAAAAGGTACACTACTTATTACTTTTTAAATAGGGTAATTTAGAATCCATTACATTTCCAAAGTAATCTCCCCAACACTGGAGCCTAATACGTATGAACTCGTACAATCTCATTCATACAATTTAGTATGATTTGCTCAATCAAAAATGACGGCTGTGGTTTGGTGCCACGTCTCCTTTTTAAAATCGTACATTTTTGTATGTCTGAACTGTACGAATTCATACAAATTAGCCACTATACTGACTAAACGGAAAACGGTTTCCTTGTGAGATCAAGCTGGATGATCAGCAGAAGTACGATAAGTATGTTGGTCTGAAGCATCAGGTTTGTGTGAACATACTTGTCCCACAGCTAAAGCGGAGCTAAAACTGGGCTCTGAACAAGACAGTAGCTGTGTTTCCATCCAAAGATGAAAATTAAATGTATGCACAAAACTGGAATATGGCATAAAAGACGTGCGAATAAAGCTGCATTTCTATCCAACGAGTCAAAGAGAACAAACTTCCTGAAGCAAATATCAGAAAATAAAAACTGAATGTTGCAGGAGGAGAAACTGCGTAAATCTTTTCTTTATTTAATAAATGACTCCGCATCGCTGAAGACAATGCTGTCTGGAGGTAATAACACTAATACTGAAATGAGATGAACTATCTGCTGCTGCTTTCAGTAGTATGGCAATTAATGGCACGTAAAATGCCATTCAAACTCACCTTGTCAGCATTTAACACTGAATAAAGCATATGAGGTGCACCCGAGGTGATCGCTGTCAGTTTTCTGTTGTTCACCTGTGAGAAATAGAAGCTAAAATCAATTTGAGGTGTTGGTTAACTCTTTAATATGGGAAATATTCCTTCTGTCGTGTGCCGTTGCTTTTATATTGAACAGTTTAAATCAGCCTTTAGGTTTCACAGTCAGGCTCGCTCCTGTTGGGCAATCTGGCAACCTGCACTTGCCTTTGCATTGATCCAGGAATGCAATACCTAGTTCAACCACTGGGTGTCAAACTTGCATACCGCACCTTTAACAACCTTTCAATAACAGCCAACACGTCACGAACATTTGTAGTTTTATTGAAACTTATTACATGGACCAACGAAACAAAAACAAACAGAACAAAATGGAGAAAATAAAAGACGGAAGCAAACTGAGCTCTTAGTGTCACGGTACACCAAACACAAACCGACAAGTAAAATCGACTGTACAACCTGAACGCATCCTCACCGACCCCGCTATGCAATATAAAACAGTTCAGCACAATCATACACACATTTCTGACAGCGTATAAAGAGATCGCTCACCCAAAATAAGTGAAAAAGTCCTCAAACTCACACTCAAGTGCTTCTGAAGCTATTCAATATACCATTGACTCCCAAAAATACTATTTGAGACTATGGTGGTTTATCTTCCAGCATTCTTCAGAATATCTTCATTTGTGTTTAAAAGAAACTCAAACATGAAGGAAATGATACTATGATTTTGTTTTCTGGGTGAATGGTCTCTTTAATAAGAGAAATGGGTCACAGTGCCACCTGCAGGTCAGGACGAGTAATGCATTTATTCCTAAAAACAACTGCTGGAGCAACAACTGCAGCGCTTGAACCGCAGACAAACACACAACTGAACTCAACTAGATCAGGGTTTTAAGTCCATTTACAGCTTCATTTTAGAGCCATTGGGAGGCAGAGACGAGCCTGAATCCAATTATGTTGGGGAGGAAAATGAAGAGGAATGAAGAGAAATAGGATGACCGGTGCATTTAGGATCAATAACCCACACAGAAGGGTTTCACAGCCACAAAAGCATTGGGGGAAATGGTTTAGAGAGTGAATGCCCTCAAAAAGAGCATCTCAACAATCACAATAATTACTTAAGCAGCCGTTGAAGATAGAGAAAACAAACATTTAACGTTAAAGAGAAAAGCAATGTGCTGGAAGTGGAGAATTTTTCAAGGCCTGACATAGTTTATACTTTTTTTTTTTAGGTCAGAAAATAGCTCGTTCAAGCCAACTAACAGGATCGCGAAAATGCACAGAATGCATGTTAGTGTCTCTTTAAGAATTCAAAATGAAATGCATTCTGATTGGCTTATCAATCTGTCAATCACTGAACAACCGATTCCACACAGCAGACCTATAGGTATCATCTCAGATGTTGATTAATATTGACAAACACTCGTCTTCAAGGCTCCGTTTCCTTCACGAAACATATTTGTGTTTCACCGACTGACTATCCTACTCGTAAGACTTCAAGCTGAGCTGTATCTCCATCAGAATCTCACACAAACACATTCCAGCCTTTCAAAACGTCAGTCTTGAAACAGCATGACAGGACAAAAATGCAACACAACTGGCTCCTAGATGAACACCTCAAGTATTAGCTTGACTATGAGAACGTAGAAATGTAGAAGAGCTACGCGGTTTCTCACCGGGGAGAGCTGTGCTCGCTGAAAAACATAACTGTAAAGCAGAGATGCGTTTTCATGATGTGCAGAGTCTTGGTTATGGTTCTTGATGTGTGAAATGAAAGCTTGTGCATTGAGGATCTACTCTAAATCTCACGGTGAGCATGCATGTGTTGTTTGTTTGTGTGTTTTAAGCATGATCTCCGTTGGCACTGTCTCCATCGTCCTCTCCTTCCTCTTGCTCGCCCTCCTCTTCCTCCTCATCATCCTCTCTTCCTCGACTCTTGATCTGCACACATGCACAACGAGCGAACAAGTTTACATACGTGATTCCTTTAGCAAAACCCCAGCTGAAGTTATATAATCTATTTCTGAGAAAACCCTCGCCCAAAAAACTTGGAACTGAGGCCGATACGATTCGCATCTAACATTTTGGAGATATGCACACATCCCTTGTAGACATACCTTTCTGTGGTCTGCAGTATATGATACAGCGGGGGCAATAAGTATTGAACACAGTCATGTTTTTTCCTGGGAATAATATTCCTAAAGGAGCTGTTGACATGACATTGAACCGGATTTTAATGGCCCGTTTCCACTGAGTGGTATGGTACGTTTCGGTTTGGTACGCTTTTATGGCCGTTTCCACTGTCAAAAAGTGTACCGAACCGAACCACTTTTTTGGCACCCGTTCGAAAGGGTACCAAACACGAGAAAGGGTACCAAAAGGCGTGTGGCTTTTGATCGCTATTGGTTTACAGAGATACATCATTCGCTTACGCAACAAGCCAGAATGAAAACAAAAAAACCGCCATGTTTGAAATGCACAGCGAGAGATTACAGCGGAACTATAAATACATATAATAACGAGCCATGGTCAATCTGGGCTCAAACAAACATTGTCGTCGTCTTGATGAACAGCCACAAAGCCAAGAAGAAGAGCAGATTTACCGTGTGCCGCGTAGTTTTTTCACAAGCCAGTCTGAGGCGTGAGCGGTTTCGCTTTCTTGCTAGCGCTCGCTCGCGTCTAACATTATATCTGAAATAGCAAACTTCTTGAGCTGATGATAATAACCTGCGCTTGATTATTGACGTGCTTTTGAAACCCGATCCTGTCAGACACTGACAAACGCGAGAGTAAAGCGTGAAGAAACAAAGGAGAAGCCGGAGAAAAAGGAGCACATTATTATTCCGCAAACATGAACAAAATGCCATGTATAACTAACTTATTATCTTCACCTTTTGGACTAATATGAACTCAGAATGACAGAATTACTCTCTAACAGAGGCTACATGTGCTGCTGAAGATTACAGACACAGATGAGAGGTTTACACTGACTGTAGGCTATATTTTGTGTTGTTTTTGAACCTAAATACTGACGAAATGTCTGCTGTGTGTAGTTCTTCTGTAGTTGGTAACATATCGGAGTCTGTAAGGGGCTGTATGTGTTTATATATGTTCATTTATTTAGTTATTTAATATAATTACAGACGTTACATTAGGCTGTTTCACACTGTCATTGATCTGCAGTTATAATCAACTCATGTTCATTGAAAAGTTAGTAATGAACATTTCTACACAAGTATTTATGTGTATGAAGCGCTTTTCATATGATATGTGAATGACCCGTACAGCTTTATTGTAGACATTTCCTCGAGCTAGAATGACGTCGACTGAAACTTTCTGTCATACACCACGCCCACCAAAAGGGTACCCTTGTTAGTGGAAACGCAAGCCTGATAAAGGTGACCCGTACCAAACCGAACCGTACCAGTCAGTGGAAACGAGCCATAAGTAAAAACCCAAATACAAACATAAAAATAAAATCAAACAAAAAAAGAATCTGAAAATGTGTGTAACAGCGCTGAACTACTGATCCACGTTGAATACTTTATATGAAAGGCTTTAATAATGATGGATTTAATCGAAAACGGGGAAGAGCGGAAATTTTGTGTTTGTTGTTTTCTCACCTCCTCTTCCTCCAGCAGATCTCCTTCATCCTCATAGTCGTTCATTTCTGAGTGTTCCCTCTCTTTCTTCCCGCTGGAGTGCTGCGGCGACACCTCTTCTGCTTTAGCGCTCTTCACGTCTAGCAAAAATAAGCAGACCGTTTGATTGCCACAAACAAAACGAAGGTTTCTGCAGGATTAAGACCATTGAAAGACTGGATTTAAACTGAAGATTTAGGGTCTCATTTATTTATTTTTATTTATTGATATTTTTTTATTTATTTTTTATTTATTTATTTATTTATTTATTTATTTATTTTTATTTATTTATTTTTTTTAATTAATTTCTTTTTTTTTTTATTAGAATATACAAAAGGTACACAATTTGAGAATGCAAATACAAAGAAAATGAAACAATAACAAAAATACAAAATACAACAACAATACAATCAAGTACCGGCAGGTGCGTATGTTAGTGTGTGTGTGTGTGCATGTAAAGGTAACTTGGTAAACAGGTCAGAGTACATACAAAAGGAACAATAATGGTCACTAAATGAAGCAAGTAACTTATATAAGGAGTGACAACAATGCTAGTGATATAATAATAGTAATAATGACAGTAAACAAGCAAGAAAGGACAACAGTAATAATCATAAACAACAACTACTACAATAATAAAAATAATAATAATAAAAATAAATCCCAAGTACTACACCAACTACTACTACAGAGAGTTTCTAATGCTACAACTATTACTACTGCTACTACAGCCACAACCACTACTACAATGTGTACTACTACTGAACCTATTACAACAACTACTACCACTGACACTACTACTACTACTACTACAGGAATGACTGCTACTACAACATCTACATCAACAATGTCTACTGCTTCTGATACTACTACACAGACAACTACTACTACTACAACAGAGAGTTTCTAATGCTACAACTATTACTACTGCTACTACAGCCACAACCACTACTACTCCTACAATGTGTACTACTACTGAACCTATTACCACGACTACTACCACTGATACTACTACTACTACTACAACAACAACATCTACTACTGATACTACTACAGGAATGACTGCTACTACAACATCTACATCAACAATGTCTACTGCTTCTGATACTACTACACAGACAACTACTACTACTACAACATAGAGTTTCTAATGCTACAACTATTACTACAGCCACAACCACTACTACTCCTACAATGTGTACTACTACTGAACCTATTACAACGACTACTACCACTGATACTACTACTACTACAACATCTACATCAACAACGTCTACTGCTTCTGATACTACTACTACTACACATCCACTACTTCTGATACCACTATACCAACGACATCTACAACTACAGATACTACTTCAAAAACCCAAACTACAACTTCAACCACTACTACTACTACTACTACTACTACTACTACTACATCAACCTGAATAATGACAATGGTAGAAATACTTGTAATAATGATAATGAGGAGATAACAGGACAAGTCAGGACAGTACTAATAATAATAATAATGATAACAAAAGTAGAAGTAATAATATTGATGATAAGGGTCTTATAAATGTGGCGTACGCACAAAATGGGTGGAAATGTGCATACGACACTTCCCATGCAAAAGTTGTGGTTAATAAAAAAAAAAACAGACTTGACTGGAGGATGTGCGCAGCTCTGAGTAAACACATTTAACTTGAATATTGACTTAATTGAACCACTTTAAATCATCGAATGAGCCATAATCATTAATAAATCAATGTATTATTTATTCTGGTGTACGCATTTTCACCGCCCATTATTTTGTGCATACGCTTTTTTTTGACTGCCTTACTTACGCTGCCGTAAGGATGACAAAAAACATCCTGTAAATATCACAACTCAGTTCCTCTAAAATCAGTTTATACTGAAGTGCACAATAAACAAAACGTTTTGAGAGTTTAGTGGCATTAGATATTGCTAGATGTACCATTTTTGTTGATTAGTCTGATGAGATAGACTGATTCCTGTGACGCTACAGGGACAGACGAGTCTTCGCTGAGGCCAGCTTTCAACCAGCTGAGACTGCAGCTCTGCACAAGACGTTTAGCCAGCGGAGAAATTAAAATGGTCGTGCCCAACTGAGCCTGGTTTCTCTCAAGGTTTTTTTTTCTCTTCACTTTCGTCAATTAGTGAAGTTTTTCCTCCTTCGCTGTCGCCTCTAGCTTGCATGGTTTGGGATCTGTAGAGCTGCGCATCGTTGGATTTGCTCTTCAGTGTTTGGACTCTCAGTAGTGATTATTAAACCACACTGAACTGAGCTAAACTGAACTGAACTTAAACACTACAAACTGAACTACACTGTTCCTATTTACTGTGACCTTTTATGTGAAGCTGCTTTGACACAATCTACATTGTATAAGCGCTATACAAATAAAGGTGAACTGAATTATGGTTTTCTCTCTCTATATACCTGATTTCTTGCTGTGGTCTCTCTCCATGCGCTCCAGGCTCTCCAGCAGATAGTCCACTTTGTGTTTAATCTGAGTCAGTTCCTTCTTAATGGTCTGGAGATCATCAGCTCTCACTGGAAACACAAAAAAACACACCGGTTACTAAACACTTCGGGCGTCAAATACACACTAGTGTTTGAAGATTGTTTTTTATTAAAGAAATAGCATGTTAAACCTGACCAAAACACCATTGAATGGATTGTGAAACTGAAATAAATGTTAAATGTTCAAGCTCTTGTTCTCTCCAAACTGGATTATTGCAACTCTCTACTAGCCGGGCTTCCAGCTAACTCTATCAAACCTCTTCAGCTGCTTCAGAACGCAGCAGCACGAGTGGTCTTTGATGAACCCAAAAGAGCACATGTCACTCCGCTACTCACCCGTTTGCACTGGCTGCCAGTGGCTGCTCGCATCAAATTCAAAGCTCTGATGTTTGCTTACAAAGCGACTTCTGGCTTTGCTCCTTCTTATCTGCTCTCACTTCTGCAGATGTATGTGCCCTCCAGAAACTTGCGTTCTGTGAATGAACGTCGCCTCGTGGTTCCATCCCTAAGAGGGAAGAAATCGCTTTCCCGAACTCTCACATTCAATCTGCCCAGTTGGTGGAATGAACTCCCTAACTACATCAGAACAGCAGAGTCTAAACGACTAAAAACTCAACTATTTAGTCTCCACTTTCCTTCCTAATCTGTAACTGCCTCTCTGGCTATACCACTAACTGTGCCCTCTCTCTCTCAAAAAAAAAAACGTACATTACTAATGCTTTGCTTCTTAGACTTTACACACCTGAAACTTGTCTATAGCACTTGTTCACTGTTGCTCTTATAGTTGTGTAAATTGCTTCCTTGTCCTCATTTGTAAGTCGCTTTGGATAAAAGCGTCTGCTAAATGACTAAATGTAAATGAAATAATCCAATTTGACATGCATTTTCTTTATGAATATTAGGGCTGCACAATGTATGGTTTCAGCGTTGATTTCGCAATATTCTGAGGATCTGCAATGTTGAGTTGGGACTGTAATTAACCAGAAATCATTTCTTTTTTCAGCCTGCATGTAAGATTTAAAGCAGATTTAAACCATTTGGTCACTATAGAAATGATCAAGTGTGTATTTTTAACAAAGAATAAATGCATTGAAATATTTCTACAATGAAGACTACAGTAGTCAGCTTTTAAAGTGGATCACAAAATTGACCAAGACAAGAATTGATCTTTTAATTTCTGTGCCTCAATACTGTTAGACTCAGCAGAAAACCATAAAACACTGTTTATTTCATTTGTATCTTTGTTCCATTTTTATTAATTTATGCTTGTAATATGTTTATTATATTTTATGCAGATTCACTGCCCTACAAAAAAAAATCACCACAATCAATGTAAAATTATGATTTATTTCCTAATAGAGTTATTAGTCATATTGTGACATTTTATTTATATCATAATATCTAAAAATTACAGAAGAAAAAAATATTGCAATGTCAGTTTCAGTCAGTTTCAGTCAATGTCAGTCATGCAAGCCTACTGATTATATTGTAAAATAACGCTGCACACTAAGGTTTCAGCATCTATATCGCAATGTGCGAGTGTCTGCAATAGTCATGTCGCAGGATCTGGTGAGTTGGGATAATAGTTGAACAGCTGAACAATTGAGGATCCGTGAGATTTGTGGAGTCACTATTATAACTGAGTGAAACTTTATCATTTGCATGTTTATTAAAGGCATTTCAAGAGAGATTAAAGCATTCAGGGACAAATACTTACAACATTTGCAACTTTAATAAAGAATAATTTTACTCAATTATTAATACAATGTTTAATTTGATCTTATTTCATTGGTCAATTTCTGTATCTGAATACGGTTTGACTATGAAAAACCCCAAATTAACTGTTTATTTGACTTATTATTTGATTTTCTCATCTATGATTCACACGCTTATAAAAATCCCCACAATCCATTTAAATTAATTAGTTTTTTCCCAAATAAAGCTGTTCTGGTGAAATTGTATTCATATCACAATATATATATTAAAGAGAAACAAAATAGAGCAATGTCAGATTTCTCCAATATTGTGCATCCCTATGGTAAAATGGTTATTTTTGTCGTTTCGCCATCATTACAGTGGTCTACAGTGTCACATGTCCCTTCAGAAATCATTATAATGTGATTTGATGATGAAGAAATATTCATTATAATTATCAGCCCTGAAAGCAGTCGTGCTGCTTCATGTGTGGAAATCACCGAAACCTCAAATCAACAATCAGAGCTTATTTACTGACACAAAGCTGCTCTAAATGCCAGTTTTGACACTGAGAATAACCCATCAGAAAGGATCCTGAAGATGACCTTTCTCTGTGTGTAAATGTCTCACATTTCTGTCAAAAAGACGAGAAAATAAGACATTTTTCCTAAAAATTCTAGTTAATGTTATAACACTGGGCTAAGACTGACTTCTCTCACAGATTGTTTAGTCCAATCTAAGCACAAATCAATGAGGCCTGCGATCGAACACTTCCAGAAACACATTCTTACTTGAAGGTATTGTTTAAAAACTGAATCTACATACGTTTTGTTTTAGCATTATGACGCATTTCCAGCAGAAACAAACCTAAAGTTGAACACAGAGCTGAACATGAACTCTATAATGGGAGAGGAAAATGTCGACAGTCAGAATATCTGCATTCATAGCGTGTTAAAAACACTGAATGTTTACAATTTGACAGCTTAGACCAGGCATGGGCAAACTCGATACTGGAGGGCCGGTGTCCCTGCAGAGTTTTGCTCCAACACTAATCAAACACACCTGAACGCCCTAATTAGTGTCTTCAAGATCACTAGAAAGCTACAAGCAGGTGTGTTTGATTAAGGTTGGTGCAAAACTATGCAGGACAGCGGCCCTCCAGGATCGAGTTTGCCCATCCCTGGCTTACACTATATCTGAATTGTGAGTTGTAGCGGTGATCATCTTATTGATTTGTATGTCAGTAAGAGAAAAGAGGTGGTGTCTGACCCTAGACGATTTGGTGATCACAGGCTTGTGACCATCAATACTCAAACCATCACACAGGTCACTTCATAGAAATATCTTGGTGTCTTCTTTGAGAACTCACTGAAATGGAATATACATGTTGACAATCTCTGCAGTGAGCTTCAGCAACGACTGTCGAAGTATTCATGGAGTGGATCAAAAATGTAAGATTGTTTTATCTAGGTATGGGACGATAATCGTTTTCAAGGTATACCGCGGTTTGGAAAAGGTTTCTAAAGGTACGTGTAAGCTTTTTCATTTACATTTTTTGTTTTGTTTTTTAGGACAACAGCAGAAAAAAATATCCAAAGATGCTGTTTTAAATTGCAAAGAAATCAGTGTTTTTGAAACTAATGAAGACAGCAGAAGTCAATTAATCAATTAAATTATTTGGCCTGACATGTTTACGGCTCTAAAATATCATAAATCTTTCAGAAAATAAAATATATTGTTTTCAAAGGGAAAAGTTTGTGTTTTTTTTACCCAGACATTTGAAAAGAATATATTTTAGAGCTGTAATAACAATACCGTCATATCGTGATATCTTTATCCAAGGTTATCATCCCATCAGAATCTTATCCTGGCCCAAACCTAGTTTTATCAGGCTGTTTCTGAGAGTTTAAGGTACGGTATCACAGCCTGGTTTGGCATCTTGTCAGTGCAGCTGAGATCTAAAGTAGTCCGTTTGATTCACACTGCTTGGAAAATTATTAGTGTCAGAACAGATGTCACTGCAGCATATGCATGAACAGGACACATTAAGACGTGCTAAACAAATAGTTTGTGACATATCACATGTTCTGCACAAGGAGTATGGAGTTGATACCTTCGGGGAAAAGGTTGAAAGTACCTTGCAGCAGATTAAGCCGATATAAACAGTTCCTTTTATCCGGTGAGCATTAAGCTATTAAATAATTGTGGTGGCTTAAACTGAGAGTATCTGTTTTGCTTATTTATGTGTATATATGGAGGTGGGCATGTAACTTTTATTTTGGGGGGTGGGGGGTATAGATTTATTAATTTATATTCTTATTTGTTTTTTGTATGTTGTACTGTTTTTCGATGTTTGTGATGACTGCAGCTGAGGGTAAGAGCCTAAGATAAATTTCCCTAACTGAGGCAGTAAAGTTTTACCTTTACCTTAGCTTTAACCTTAATTAGAATTAATAGATCTTAAAAATATTGAACCTGTTTATTTTATTATCATAACAAAGAAGTGTTTCTCAACCACATTCCTGGAGTTTCTCAACCACATTCCATTAACCACCAACACTGCATGTTTTGGATGTCTTCTTTATCAGTCACCCATTACAGGTCTTTCAGTCTCTGCTAATGATCTGAATAATACGGTGGCCGGGGAGTGCAAAGCAATATTACAAAGTGTGAAACACTTTTACAAAGCTCGAGACACATTTACATTTTGAAAAACTGTTTTATCCATCATAAGACACAATTACATAGGAAAAACAATTTTACCAAGGACGAAACAAATTTACATTTTAGAAAAAAAATTAAGATGCGAAACACTTTTACAAGTCCCGAAACAAATTTACAATTACAGATTCCTTACGGAAAGGGAATATCCTACACACTGGAAAATATCAGCTCGTGTGTGACTTTGTAGACACAGGTTACCACGAGTCTACAACTATAAAAAATAAAGTTTGACCAACTGTGATAAAACAGAGCTATTCTGAGAATATATCAGCGTGAGAGTATGTAGAAACATGTAAACGCAAATGTAATCAAAGCACGACATTTGTTGACTGATAAAGATATCAAAACAGACCTCAACATGTGTGTAGTCCTGAATAGCTTAGTTAGATGGCTCGATTGATACTCGCACAGAACCTTTTGACTTTGGTTCGAATCCTGTTGATGACATCTCAATTGTAATTATTTCTTTACAATAATTTTGGTTATATACTGTTCAACACAAATAATTAAAAAAAATAATAATCAATAATGTTTACAATGACACGGACACAAAGTAATAATAATCTTTATTTGGTATGGGCATGCTTTGTTGCTGTGAAAAAGCTGTGAAAATCTGCAAACCTGAATGGTTTACATCTGGAAAAGGGTCACCAGTCAACACAGACACCAGTTAAATCGTAACACCGGCTTCATTCAGTTTACTGTTAAGAGTCCTCAAGCAGATGTTTACACCGTGTAGACTTGACATCATGCCCATGATTACAGCATACGAGTGGCCCTTGTTAAAATATTGAACACATTGATGCAGTATGTCTGGTGTTTCCGTCTGGTCCGCGTCCTTTAGAAACTCCAAACACCGACCACACGTAAAGCAGAACCGCGTTTGCCACAAAACAACCCTCGACCGCAGTCCATGTTCGGTCACCATGAACTTTATTTACGCCATGTACTCCACAGCACGAATTTACCACGCTCACCAACAACACTACTTTTCCCTGCGTCACTTCCAGTGTGTGGTACATTCCACGTCACTTCCGGTGTGTGGTACATTCCCTTTCCGTAAGGAATCTGTCATTGTAAATTTGTTTCGGGACTGGTAAAAGTGTTTTGCGTCTTAATTATTTTCTAAAATGTAAATTTACTTTGCCCTTGGTAAAATAGTTTTTACTATGTAATTGTGTCTTATGATGTAAAACCCGGCTACCGTAGAATCAGGTGTGTTTGGTTAAGGAGACATAGAAAACGTGCAGAGCTGGTGGTCCTCCAGGAACAGGGTTGAGAAACACTGACGTAAAGAATTTAAAACTAATTAAAATAGCATTTCTCTAGAGAAATATTCCATCGTACGTAAAATCATTTCCTCAATAGTCCACATCACATATTTTCCTAGTATTGTGCAGCTTTAATGTGTATTTCCAACACCTTTTCATTCACTGTTCCTCACTGGTGGAACAATCTTCCCAATCATACACAGATTGCAGATTCACTGGTATCATGCCAACAACATCTTACCACACCACTCTGATCTCCAAACCAGACTACAACCCCTAAACATGATCAATTTGGAGTATTCCTCATACAGGTGAGTGGTCTTGACAAACCACCTGTATTGCCACAGCCATAATCACCCTGCAGCCCAAGACCGGTTACTCACTGACGCTAAGCAGGGCTGAGCCTGGTCAGAACCTGGATGGGAGACCACATGGGAAAACAAGGTTGCTGTTAGAAGTGGTGTTAGTGAGGCCAGTTGGGGGCGGTCAACCTTCGGTCTTTGCGAGTCCTAATTCCTTAGTAAAGTGAAGGGGACACTATACTGTCAGTGGGCGCAGCCTGTCGTACTAGACACTTTAACCAACACTTGCACCAGACACTTTCTAACATCACTCCACATCTCAAAAATAGCTAAATTATAGACAGAAGCTTCTGCTGAATGTGAATGTAATGGTGTGCCTTACTGGTGTGAGATTAAGGTGTGTGTGTGTGTGTGTGTGTGTGTGTGTGTGTCTCACTGGTGCGGGACGTGCGCTGGCTGCTCTTGGAGCTAAAGCTGCTCTTGGTCCTCCTGCTGCCGCTCACACTCACACGTGCACGCTTGGACGGGATCACAGCTCGGGACAGAGGAGGAGGAGGAGGAACACGCGATGGGTACGAGTACATCCTAAAAACACACACAGAATTATTATAATTAATTTAACTATTATAATAAATAGTTAAACTTCAATTATTTTACAGTTTTCCCCAAGTTCTGTTTAACAGAGAGAACACATTTCTAAGCATAATAGCTTTAATTTCTAATAACTGATTTATTTTATCTTCGCCATGATGACAGTAAATAATATTGTACTAGATATTTCTCAAGACACTAGTATTCAGCTTAAAGTGACATTTAAAGGCTTAACTAGGATAATTAGTCATTGTATAACAGTGGTTTGTTCTGGAGATAATCCAAAACTAATACTGCTTAATTGGTTTTGATGGTTTATGAAGACTCTTCACAGGCGTTAAGTATTTTTTACTCTAAAGACTACCCCTCAACACAACCCTCACATGTAGCATGTGGCAGATTTCTGACGTGAAAACAGTGTTAAGTTTGATTTAAGTGCTTTGAATTACGAGAATAATAAGGCATGTCCTCATGAACCAGCTCAATATTATAATGCACACACTGCCAGTCAAAAGTTTGGAATCAGTTAAAGGCCCGTGCACACTGAGACGTATTTTGCTTGCAGTTTCTGTCGACGTTTAACGCCTCGTAACTAAAAGGACACCAATATGATCGTGTACACCAACACGCAAAACACCAGGCGTAAAAAAAAGTGTCATTTAAAAAAGAAACGCCTCATGCTTGTTTTTTTCGTTTTGACGCACAACGTCAAAACCTTCTCCACCAATCAGATTGACACTTTGTTCACGTGCATGGAGCTGATAAGGTTAAAGTTAACAGCACTTGGAGGCGCTCAAGCGCAAAACTGTCAATGCGAGCGCACATTGAAGATGCTCAGAGGCGATATGAACATGGAGCTGCTTATTGCTCTGGTGAACAATCGTCATTTCTTCTTCGCTAGAGCAGCTACTTGAACCATTCATAACAACAAGCATGTCAACTTTGTCTCCTTCTGTGTTACAAGCAGGTCTCTGAAGCTTAAAGTTGTGTAGCGCCATCTAACGTCAAGGAGTGATTTTTCATACTCTTCTGCTCGACGCCTGTGAAATATCGCTTGGGTTTAAATCTGGAAAAACGTCACGTAAAACGCTGACGATAAACGCAAACGAAAAGCGACCCGGTGTGTACGAGCCTTAAGACTTTTTAATGTTTTAAAAGAAGCTATTTTATGTTTATTTTTCACCCAAGAATAATCCTACTTAAGATTCAACTTTAAACCCCGAGATTTCATAAAATTCTAAACTACATTCAATAAAACAACAATTATTACTGTATTCATTAGTAAAATGCAGCATTTCAGAGAAGCAGATTATTAAAAAACATGGTAACACTTGACAATAAAATTGCATTAGTTTACGCATTTATCAACATGAACAAACAATAAACTACTTTATATAGTGAGTGAACCAGTTGCCTTAAAAGCGACAAGTTGACTTGACTTAAAAAAAAGAATAGACCTGATGTAACTTGAGACTTTTAGGTTGATTTAACTGAACTTTCATAATTATGCACAGCCCATTTACTTTAATCCAGGTAATTGGTTTACTCACTTATTTTAAGTCAACTAGTCATTTTTACAGTGTATACATTAAAGCAGCAACGCGGTGGCTTAGTGCAGTGTTTCCCAACCCTGTTCCTGGAGGCACACCAACAGTACATATTTTGGATGTCTTCGTTATCTGACCCATTAACTTCAGGTTTTGGAGTCTCTTCTGATGTTATGATAAGATGATTCAGGCGTGTTTGATTAGGGAGAGATTGAAAATGTGGACTGTTGGTGTGCCTTCAGGAACAGGGTTGGGAAACTGGCTTAGTGGGTAGCGCTGTTGCCTCGCAGCAAAAAGGTCAGTAGTTCGAGCCTCAGCTGGGTCAGTGGCGTTTCTGTGTGGAGTTTGCATGTTCAGCCCGGTGTTGGCATGGGTTTCTTCCGGGTGCTCCGGTTTCCCCCACAGTCCAAAGACTTGCAGTATACATGAATTGGGTAAGCTAAAATTGTGTGTGTGTGTGTGTGTGTGTGTGTGTGTGTGAATGAGTGTGTATGGATGTTTCCCAGTGATGGGTTGCAGCTGGAAGGGAATCCGCTGCGTAAAACGTGCTAGACAAGTTGGCGGTTCATTCAACTGTGGCGAGCCCTGATTAATAAAGGGACTAAGCCGAAAAGAAAATGACATTAAAAGCGTTTATTCCAGATTGTTAAGGGGGTCACACACCCGAAGTGCCGCTCGGCGACGCACAGAGTCACGCCAGGCATTTTAGAACTCTACACATAGGTTTCTATCAGGGTATGCACACCGGCGCCGCAAGTCGGCAGCTGTCCGTGGCACCCAGCCACGACTCGAGACAGTATTTATATTTCTGCCGTACCACAGAGTGCCATCTGAATGGTTTAATTGTTCATTTATTAATAAAAAAAGTCATGCATCGTCAATTCCTGATAACTTGAAGTGTATTTTCTAATAAAGGGGTGTCCAAATGCAGTCCTGGAGGACCGGTGTCCTGCTGAGTTTAGCTCCAACTTGCTTCAACACACCTGCCAGGAGGTATCTAGTAAGAGCTTGATTAGCCGATTCAGGTGTGTTTGATTAGGGTTGGAGCTAAACTCTCTAGGACACCGGCCCTCCAGGACCAAGTTTGGACACCCCTGATCTGTCAAGAACAACTCGGACGTTAATTATGCATAAGAAATGTATTATGACTAATAAATGCTGTATGCTGCTTGTTCAAACTACTTATTTACAATGAGCTATATCAACGCAATTCTTGAGCTTTTTTTTTGGAGACGGCTTAATTGTTTTAAGTTCAATCTACTTAAATTTGTAAAAAAAAAAGAAAAGAAAAATAACCATTTGTGTTGGGACAACATGAAGGAACTGTGTGGAGCCAGACATTTTGTTCAGTGCATGTTCATTATTAGCTCTAATATTAGCACACTAACATTATCAGCACACTAACTTTATAGTAGTGTGATATGAAGCGTTAAATACATTTTACTGGCAGTGTAGGACATATTGAGCTCATTAAACAAATGTGTGTCCTCGCAAACCACTAAAACCAGCACACACACACACACTTCTTGAAACAGCAGACCCTCACAGTGCATAAATAATGCAAATAACTTGGATTTTAATAATGCATTAGTAAATGTTGAATTATGACTAATAAATGCTGTAAATGTGTTCATTATTAGTCAGTAAATACACTAACTAATGCAACCTTATTTTAAACTGTGCGCTAAAACAATACTGCTGATTCCAAACTTTGATTGGTAGCGTAGTTCATTAACCAAATGAGTGTTCTCGTAAACCACCAAAACCAGCACGCGCACACACAGATTAACAAATTCCTGGAAGCAGCACTTCCTCAAATCCCAGTCCAGACAGTCATCATGAGGCTTTAATGAATAATAGAAAAGCTCTTTTGTGAAGCGCTGGGTGGCTTTAAACGTGAGCAAATGTTTCAGGAGCGCTCACCTGTCGTAGTAATCTCTCTGAAAGTCATAGTCCAGATCAAACGAAGAACTGGAGGAGGAGAAAACATCAGAATCGTTCAGCATAACTCAAATTAAAAAATAATAATAATAGAAATAAAACAAATCTAAACACCAACCTGTACATGTCTCCTGCAGAGCGCTTGATGGTCTTTGATCGGTGAGGTTTGGGCTCGCCAGCCAGATTAATATCTGGAAAAGGAGATGAAATGATCATGATTAAAAGAAACAGGCCTGTGGTCTATATGGAGGTCATTTCTGATTGCTCTGGATAAAAGCATTAGCTGAATGAATCAGTGTAAACACAACATTAAGCACGTATGATTAAGCACGCAGTGATTTAGGAGGTATTTACATAACACGGTTTCTACTAAAAAAACAAAACCTTTTCTGCTATTTATTATTTCAGTCCCTCCAAGGACTTTCTGGTTTTTGCAGCCTAAAATGACTGATTTTGTTGTGGCTTTTCTTAAACTGTGTGTCAATCTTTGTGGCAATTTGCTGTAAAAAAATATATAAATAATAATAATAATAATAATAATAATAAATAAATAAATAAAAAATAAATAAATAATAATAAATAAATAGAAAATAATAATAAATAAATGAATAAATAAAAAATATATAATAAATAAATAGAAAATAATAATAAATAAATGAATAAATAAAAAATATATAATAAATAAATAGAAAATAATAATAATAAATAAATAAATAAATAAATAAAAAATAATAAATAATTAGAAAATAATAATAAATAAATAAAATAATAATAAATAAATAAAAAATAATAATAAATAAATAGAAAATAATAATAAATAAAATAATAATAATAATAATAATAAATAAATAGAAAATAATAATAAATAAATAAAATATAATAAATAAATAGAAAATAATAATAAATAAATAAATAATAAATTAGAAAATAATAATAAATAAATAAAAATAAATAAAATAAATATACACACATATATACATATACATAATACACATATACACACATACACCACAGACAAAAGTTTTTATTATATATATTTTTATTACTCCTAGACCCTGACATTGGGTTCTGTAACTTCATACATGGTTTCCGCTACATTCATTCGTCCATGGCGGGGCGCCACACCAAAATTCATCCCACCACGGCTACATTACAGCTTCTTATTCAAAACATTCAGTCGTGTTTTTTAATAGGGGTGATAAATCACACCAAAATGTATTAAAAAGCAAGTGAATGTTTGTTTAACCCTTTAAGGTAACGTGCTAACAGACTGACAGACAGGTGCGTGATGCCTGAGGCCAGCAAACATGGCGTAGCTTTCAGTGAAGATCAACACAGTTTCTATAATTATATTTTATTTATAGATAAAGGTCTGTGGTTCTGCATACAATGGCTTTATCTTGCGGGAGTTTATTGCCGTTTCACTTTACTTCAGGACGCATTTATGCCGCTCTGTAGGTCTGTTAGAGACATTCAGAAGTATTCCTAGCAAATCTAATAAATGTTGGAGGCATACTCGTTACATAAATGCCCTAAATCACACTTCAGCAGTGATTATTTGAGAGCGCACAAGGAAATCTGCACTTGAGCAGCGTGCATTTGAGGGAGCGCAAGAAGTTGTGCACGAGCAGAGGAAATCGGCGCCAAATTGATGGTTAACTCAGCAATCATGTGACCTGTGTGGAGACCTGACGGACAAGACAATGAGCCGTAATGGCAGCTACACAGAGATCTCCATAGAAATGCAGCACAATATTTCCATTTGTTCCAAGCTACCAATATTTGGATCACATATCAACAGAATAAAACAGACATACGATCATTAACTGTGAATTGTGGGCACTTGTGATCCATATACCGCTGTTTTTCAGTCATTTAAAACCCTAATGTTCCAGTCAGAGCTATAATTCGGTGATGTTTACATTTATCTTGAGGATATTCCTCAGAGATTTAGTCATTAGTGACGGTGTTATAGCACAAAAGTGCCTGCTTTCAAATTTGGTGTTGTTTCTTTGCTTAGATTAATATTAGATTGCAGGCTTAATCTATTTGTTCACTTCTGCTATTTATACTTTGACTTTGTATATCAATACTTCATTTAACCTGCAGATTAGAATAGAAACTGTGGAAAAAGCACACCAACACACTCACGTTTATAGCTACTGTAAATTGTTATGGGTCAACAATGCTAACATTCGACACAAATCCATACATGTCTCCTGTCTAGTTCTGTAGAAAAGAAATTGACCAATCAGGAGGTGAGGAAAACCGCAGAAGACGATCACAAATTTAATCAAGAGGAGGATAAGCTCACTGAACTTTCCTAAGAGCGCTGTTTTTTTTTTCCCTCCATACACATACAGACGAATTGGTCTTGCATATCTGGAGTTACTGCAAATATGGCCGGCGAGTGGATTGGCTTATCTTAAAGAGGCTTTGGATTAACTAAAAATACTGATAACGAAGGTGCAAAATTAACCAGCATCAAAGAGCTCTTCAAACTGGCACATTATCAGAGACTACAGAAATATAAAGACTGTGCCCTCATTCATTTCAATGGGAGAAAGTGCAACATGCAATAGTCCTGATTTCCCCCATTGTTATATTTTTAAGTAAAATAAGATCTGTGGTGAACATAACTTACTGTGTTTAGATGTTTTACACTACAATGTAAATTAGTACATTAGTTAATTAGTCACATCACTAAATAAACAACACCATCTCACGGCAATTCGTAACTTTTTGATTTAGTGGCTAATTCGTACGAATTTGTACGATCTAATTCGTACAATTTATTACGATTTGCTCATCCCCCAATGACGATTGGGTTTAGGGGTGGGGTTAGGTGCCACGCCTCCTTTTTAAAATCGTACAATTTCGTACGACTGAACTCGTACGAATTCGTACGAATTAGCCACTAAACTGACAAAATGTAAAATACTTACGTTTTCTCGTGAGATCAGGCTGAAATAAATGAGTTGAAGCAGTTCTGTGTATTTTAAGAAACATGTTTCTAATAAAACTACTGCAAAACAATGCTTTTTCTGAGTGTTTGTCTTGCTTCTAGTCCAAATATCTAGAAATCCCTAAAATCAAGAAGCATTTTCTAGACAAGCAAAAAAGATTTTATTTTCAGAAATAATAAATCAAAATTAAATGAGTTTATTTTGCATAATAAAGGGATTTTTCTTGCTTTATATTAATTTCGGTTAACCCATTTTATTTACATATGCAGATAATCACTTAATTTTGACATTTATGAAAACAAGACCATTTTTGGAAGTCTAAAGGGCAAGATGTTTTTAGGTATTTGGACTAGAAAGAAAAATCAAGTGAGAACACCATTTCTTACAGTCTATACATATGAATATTTGGTATTTCCATTTATTGTAAAAGCAAAACATTCAAGTTGAGTCGTTTCCCACAGATTTTACTCAATTGAAATCTCCATGTTAAAACCTCATACTCTTCTGGTTTTTGACATCAGAGTATTTAACAACAGTAGACCAATATGACCTACTGCTTCAACAGAGATTCTGAACTGTGCATTCTGTGCACTTTACCATCCCATGAGGCCTTGGAAAGGCATTCATGAATGGAAGCGAATCAATGCAACTGAAGCTGACGTGTAATGCGATATAACGTCTGAATTTGACTCACTGTACTCGTATTCACACTCAAAGGCTCCATTCAGACAGTAATTGTTTCTCAGGGGGATGTAAGAGATTTTCAACATTTACAGGGCAGGGGTGATGATTTTACAGCAATCTGAATGCAAATTGTCTGTGTTTTCTCAGTTTTTTCCTCCAACAATTCAGTAATTACCTGCTGTGTTTTGTTTTTTTGACAAACACCAATATTAAGTGATGATTTAATTGACGTAGAAATCCATATATTTAAGTATCTAATGAAAAATCCAACTAGAAGCCATTTTGTAAATCCTTTTTGGCCACTGAAACGCACCGTACGATTGCACGTCATGATAATTTGCATCATAAAAGTGGCATTTCGTGTATTAAAAATGGACACTAGGCATTACCAAAGTTTGTGTTCGTGTAAAACTGGTTCACCATTGACCAGCGGTCTAATATAATTGGCTGTTGTCTCTATGATGATCTGTGAATCTAATGAGAAGAGTTTGATCAGGGTTAAAACTAAACTCTGCAGCAAAGTTGATCTTGTCAGACAGATTTTGGGATCTCACATATAAATATCATCTTCTGACCAATTAATGTCACCTAACAGTAACGATCATGGACGAGACGTAGTTCTGGATGTGCAAATTTTAACTTCATCCAAAAACATGTGTAACTATTACAGAGTTGCCCATGAGAAACAATTACCATTGGAAGAGTCCTAAAGAGAATTACTCGTGAAGAAGCTCAAATAAAACACAGAACCTACTCGAGACAGTATACAACTTCAAAAGCCTGAAAATATTGTTGCAAACACGGCCACCAAGTGAACAAAACTTCCTAGAGAGGTACTTTTTAATCCTTTTTTTCAATAACTTTCCTCCATCTCACTGACTCAGCAGTATGTCACTGATTAGGTTAAACAGTCAATCCATCAAAATGCAAGTGTCTGACCACATATACTTCCATCATCCAAAATGGCAGCAGGTATTTCCCTAAGGGGACATGCTTAAAGTTCATGACTATCCAAATTTGGAGTGTAACAAAGCCCTTAGGCTAATTTATACTTCTGCAATGTGCTCGCTGTAGGTTTGACATAGCCCTTGCTCAATCCTGACGCACACCTCTCAAAAAAATGTAACTACAGGTTGCGACATTGCAGAGTGCAAGATTGGTATAGCTGTATGTAACAAGTCTTTGATCCCACAGAGAAGCTCAGGATGGATTTGTGTGTTTATTTTACGATTAAAGTTGTTTACCAGTTCCTAATAATTTATATAGACATCCATATATTTCTCTATAATAGATCAGTAATTCCACCTTGCTTGTAACACTGACATGCCACCAATTAGGCATGGGACGGTAAAAGATTCTGACGGTATGATAACCCTGGATAAAAATAGTGTCACGGTATTGTGATTACAGCTCTAAAACATATTCTTTTTAAATCTCTGGGTAAAAAGCTAAAACTTTTTCCCCCTTTGAACATTATACATTTTATTTTGAGAAACATTTTAAATATTTTGGAACAGTAAACATCCCTGCAGGAACAGAATGCCAACATGTCAGCTTGACGTTGTACCCCAAGGTCGTGGGGACGTTGCATTTGGTTTGGAATGAAAATAAGGTTGACATCAGAACCCAAAGTCAGGCCGACGTCAATGTCCAACATCTAACCTAAAAATCAACATCTAATGATGTTGTGTGGATGTTACCACTATGTCAGACCTTGGATTTTGGTTGCCATACCTGTTGAATAAATGTCAGTATTTGACGTCAATATGACATTGGTTTAAGATGTTGGATTTTATTCACTTTCCAACACAACCTAAAAATCAACCAAATATCAACATCATTTGATGTCATTATTGGACGTCAAATTAACACGGTCCTTAGATGCTGGCTAGACATTGCATTTTGGTTTTAACCTAACCTAATATTAACATCTTATGATGTTGTGTGTCTAATTTTTTATAATTTAAAAAGGCATCTTTGGATATCCTTTCTGTTGGAGATACTGCTGTACCTTGACTTTTCCAAACCACAGTATACCTTGAAAATGATTATCGTCCTATGCCTACCACAAGCACAGAGGTTAAAGACTCCATTTGAACTATTTCAAATATTTACGTTTCTGTGCAAACTCAAAACGCTAGTGCCGCGTCTGAAATCGCATATTTCCATATTATATATATTGTGTGAGCAGAGTAGCATGTATGAATTCATAATATTCACAAACAGTATGCAAGTAGCCAGATGACCTACTACTTCTGGTGAGATTGAGTCTATTGGGTGAAAAGTGCAGTTTGTCTTCATCATTAGGGCCCAATCCCAATTCTATCCCTTAGCCCTTACCCCTCATTTTGCGCGTTCATGTGATGGGGTAGGGGTGTCCCAATTCTCTTTAGCTTGAAGGCGTAGGACTAAGGGGAAATGGTCCTCAAAAGAGAGATTTTCCAGGACCACACTGGAAACTAATGGGTAAGAAAATTTCCCAGAATACACCAGCCACAACGGCAGTATAGCTGCACCGGGAAGTCAGGAGATGGACAAATAAGTATTTTTTTTTTGTCATTATTACGAATTTTTATGACAAACAAGCACGTTTTAATACATTCATAACCGCATTCGTGTTTTACCGTCAAGAAAAAATAAAAGCGCTAAATTTCACTATCTATAATCCCCAATAATAACTCCTGTATAGAAGTCCCACAAAATTCTGTCACTCGATGATACTCCAATACCCTGTCAGAAAGTCTAGTGGCTGGGAATGAGCTTTTTACAGCGTCTGCTATAATGTTAATGTTGTTATCTTGTGTTTACATAGATGAATATGGCCCCTGTGTTAATGCACAGTATAGTTATGAGCTTATTGCCACATTATATTATGATAACATGATATCGTTGCCTTTAGTGAAGATAAAGCCAAAAAATAACGCAACAGGAATAACTACAGCAGTCACCATCATCAATCTCATTTGAAGCAGGAGCTCAGGATGACGTGTGCAGGAGTTGTAGTGCCGTCCCATTTCTTAAGGGTAAATTTTGAAGCCCTTCCACCTCTGTTTGAAGGGCCAATGGAAAGGGGTAGGGTTACAAAAATAGAATTGGGCTTATATGTTACTCAACTTACCGAGTACCTGTCCAACGATCATCCTCCCGTCTTCCCCTCCGACCGCGGCTCTGGCATTCCTCTCGTTGGCGTACTGGACAAACGCGAAGCCTTTGTGCACGGAGCAGCCCACGATCTTCCCGTACTTACTGAAGATGGCCTCCACATCGGCCTTGGTCACCAACATGGTGTTGAGGTTCCCGATGAAGACGCGAGAGTTCAGCGAACGCGGGTCCGTCTTGTTGGTGACGTTACTGGCCATCAGGCTGCTGGTTGTGGGGGAATGACTGGGGGACAAGAGAGGAACAGAGGATCGACAGAAAAAAAACAAAAAAAACAGGAAGGACAATTGAGAAATGGGTGCATTAATTAAACACCAACCGGACTCAATAACTGTGTTTCCACCAAACATAAATTGAGGAAAATTGGAATATCGCATAAAACGCTTACTGAATTTCAATCCCAAGATCAAGTTTTCCTAGAGAATTGAATTTCCCTCATTCGTTCGTCTTCGGATTAGTCTCTATTTCAGGTCATCACATCGAAATGAAGAGCCAACCATTCTGGCATTTGTTTTACACAGTAGATGCCTTCCAACTGCAACCCAGTACTGGGAAACACCCATACACTACGGCTAATTTAGGTTATCCAATTCACCTATAGCACATGTGTTTGGACTGTGGGGGAATCCGGAGCGCTTGGAAGAAACCCACGCCAACACAGGGAGAACATACAAACTAAATGCAACTGGCCCAGCCGGGACACGAACCAGTGACCTTCTTGCTGTGAGGCCACAGTGCTAACCACTTAGCTATCGTGCTACCAGAACTGAATTTGTCATGTCACAAAAAATTTAATAAATAAAAAAATTGAAGTTTGTACTGTTGGGGAAGTTGGTAGCTCTTCATTTCAATGTAATAACTTGGCCAGGGATTCTGCAGATTTTATCAAGTTAAATTTAAGACAATTTTAATACTATTATGAATGAAATTTTAGACTTACACAGGGTTAGGATTTTCACTTGACCGATCAAAAAATGATGTAATACATTTAACAATACAATAACAATAATAATAATAATAATAATATTGTTTGAATATTTGTGTATTAATTTTTCAAATAGATCCATTCACAAACCCTAAAACCCTTACCAAGAACAGAACAAAACATAGCTGTCAATTACTTCAGTCTACAACAATAATAATAATTTAATAATAAAAAATATAGGTCAGGTCAGTATGCTCAGTAGTAAATAAATGGAGAACTTAAGCAAATGTTACTGTAAAGAAAAGTAATTAAACGCTTTTGGAAATAAAGTTTAATTGAGGTGGATTGTTGGTGATTGTATGGGTGTTAATGGCGAGATTGGGTAGCTTTACATGACCAAAGACAAATTTAAGACTTTAAGACTTTAAAGCCTAAAATTTAGCTTTTGAGATTAAAGACATTTTAGGACTTCTTAAGACCCCGTGCATACCCTGCTGGATTATACACTGTATATATTTTTTATTTATTTATTTTATTTATTTTTTTAAAGCTGGGCTCCTCACAAATCCTTTACGTCATCTCAACACAAATAGGTTAACTTAATAGTTAACTTAAGGTAACAGTTTCTACAAGTTTAAGTTCATTGAACAATTTAAACTGTCCCAAAAAAAACTCAAGAATTGTGTTGTTTCACCTCATTTGAAATAAGTAGCCTGAACAAGCTGCAATTTATTTATTTATTTATTTTTTTAATAACATATTGCAGTATTGCAGTTGAACGCCTGATATTTGGGAGAACTGCCCTAATCATGCACTATCAAAAAAATGCATGGTTCCACACAATTCATTCATATTGTCCCAACACAAATTGACACTAATCAAATTTATGTAAATTGAGCATAAAAAATTAAGTTGTCCCAATGAAATCAAGAATTGTGTTGTTTTGGCTTATTTTAAATGAGTTTGAACAAGCCAAAGGACAAAAAAAAAAAAAACTTTGAGTGTGTGATACTTTTATTGAAACAACAGAAGCTATTTTCATTTTGACTACAGACTTTGGTTCAGGCATTTCAAAGTGACTAAAACATTATTTGTGATTGTTTACACTGAGAAATGTTGGGCTCCACTCAACCGATTTAAGTTGGGAGAATTAGAAGGAATTAAGTTATCTTATTAGTTATTGTACAAGTTTAAGTGAATTGAACAAAACCTCCCTTATTTTGGGTAACACTTTATTTTGATGGTCTATTTGAGTATTAGTAGACGGTCTGCTTAATATATGTTGATACAGACATTAAACTGACTGTAAGAAACTTTGCAAGTATATTTCAACTTACTCTAATCCTTAACCCAATCCTAATCTAATGGTCTACTTATAATAATGAGAATTAGTCGGCATGTAGATGCAATGTAGCTTAAATTCAACAGACAATCAAAATAGTGATACCCTTATTTTAAATAAGTAGTTTAAACAAACAGCAAACATATGTATTAAAGTCTACACTAATAATAACTGCACTGATAATCTAATTATGCAAAGCGTTATGCATATCTGTTTGTTGTTGCAAATTGAGGAACTTATTCAGTAGTTTCCTCGTGCATGTCGTCTTATCAGATAAACAAATAACCCGAGTTCATGCACATTTAAAATTGTATGCAAATCAAGCATTTTACACGATATCCCAATACAGATGGTTGAAAACACAGCAAGTGAGAGCGGATCAGCTCTAAAACAACATTCACAGTCAATTTCATTCTCATAGTAACATGCACTGATGAATTGCTTACAATAGGGTCCATTTTGACTGTCGCAAATTAAAACAGGCCCACAAAGACTACAGCTCATATCAAAGCATACACGCTTTCAATTAGTGCGAACATTTACCAGAAAACAAGACATTGCAATGACAAATACTGTGAAGATGTTTAGCTTTGAATAGGCTAAATAAAGTGTTTAACCTTTACAAGAGTTATTATAGGTATTAAGATTAAATTCAGAGCCACATCAGTCACACGTGAAGCTTTCCAGCATTATAGTGTGCTTTGATTTACATTTATAGTGGTCTGCATGTTCGTGTTTATGCAGTTTGTTTGGTGACTGTGTTTCTATCCGCACACACACACATACATACACAGAGAGAGAGCAGGCCTGGGTGGATGTTTATGCTAATGAGATATACATTTAATCTAAATATGCAAGCATTAAAGCATCATTAGCAGCATGTGTGGTGTTTTAACTCTGCGTTTATTCTTCAAGCCTATTAATATGCACTGAAACTCATTTCCACAGGAGGGAATGTGTCTGGTTTTGTGAACATCTATGTGTTTCTCATTGTCTGTGCTTGCTACACATTTGAGGGGGTTAATCTGGTGTGTTTTAGATGGACTGGGCAGTGTTTTGGACTATATTTGGCCGTGTTTTTTTAGGAAAAGGCCACCACGTAATGTGCAGATTGAGCTACTGAAGTGTGCTGAAGGGGGGGGGGGGGGGGGGGGGGGGGGGGGATGTTGGGGGTTGAATAGTCAGAACTCACTCCATTCTGTCTGTAATTCAGGTCGAGTCGTCTGTCTGCCTGATTCTGTTGGAGAAAAGAGGGTTGTTATTGGACACCGTTGAGCCGCTGTGAGCTCAGTGCATTGTGGGTGAAGGTCGTACTGAATGGGTGGGTGATGCAAACCCACCGCACTTTTTACGGACCAATTTTACAGTATTCCCCAAGGTCAAACAAGCAGGCTAGTGTTCGGATGCTGCCACCCGGTGGTTGCTTCACACAAGCTAGTTTAAAGACATTAAATTAAATCCCAAGTCAAGCAGAGCTAAAACCATTTGAATTAATTGCAGAAATGTCAAACAGAGTGATGTTTGCTAGTCGTGGTGAAATGATCAGGGTGCCCCATTTTAAAGCCAAAGTGTCAAATTCCCTGACTTTAAATGACTAATGGAGTTCACCCCTTATTTAAAACTAACCCTTTTAATTAACTGCAGAAATGTCCAAAATTGAGTGTTGTTTGGTGAAATGATCAGGGTTCCCATTCTAAGCCAAATGATCAAATTCCCTGACTTAAGAGGAGAAGTCATTCAAAAACGAAAATGTACTCACTATTTATGCACTCTCAGGTGGTTTCAAGCCTTTATGAGCTTCTTTTATTGTTGAACAGTTTTCATTTTGGGTAAAGCATCCCTTTAAATGACTGACGGACAGTTCACCCAAAATTAAAATGGACTACCTAAACGTTTAACCTTATTAATTGCTGAAATTTCTGTCGCTAGACGTGGTGAAGCGATCAGGGTTCCCATTCTAAGCTAAAATACCAAATCCCCTGACGTAAAAGGGAGTATCACCCAAAAATGAACATTTATTTACCACCAAGTGGTACCAAACCTCATCTGCTGAACACTAGAGAAGATATTTTGAAGAAACCTGAAATCATTGACTGCCAATTTTACAGGTTACAGGTTTTCAAAGTATTTCCATAGTTTCTTCTTCTGTGTTTAGCAAATGAAAGGAACGTATACAGGTTTGTAATAAATAAAGATGAGCATGATGACAGAATTTTCCATTTAGGTGAAGCATTTCTTTAAATGACTAAAGGACAGTACACCCAAAATTTAAAATGGACTAACTAAACTTTTGACCTCACCCAAAAATGAAAATTTACTCAATATTTACTCTCCCTCAAGTTGCTGCAAACCTTTACGAGTTTGTTGAACACTAATGATATTTTGAAGAATCCTAAAAACCTGCAATTATTGAGTTTCATAGTAGGAAAATAAATGATATATGAAAGTCAATGGTTACAGGTTTTCAAAGTATTTCCATAGTTTCTTCTTCTGTGTTTAGCAACTGAAATCAACGTATACAGGTTTGTAATAAATAAAGATGAGCATGATGACAGAATTTTCCGTTTGGGTGAAGCATTTCTTTAAATGACTAAAGGACAGTACAACCAAAATTTTAAATGGACTAACTAAACTTTTGACCTCTTTTAGTAATTAATTATTAATTAACAAATGTCCAAAATTGAGTGGTGTTTGCTAGTTATGGTGAAATGATCAGGGTTCCCATTCTAAGCCAAATTATCAACTTACTTTGAGGAAAGCTCACCCAAAAATGAAAATTTACTCAATATTTACTCTCCCTCAACACTGAAAAAAGTGTTGCATGCAAAACTGTTGCAAACATTTTGTGTTGAACAAACAAATTAAATTGAGCAATGTTCAACTTAATTTGTTTGTTTAAATTTAGCCCAAATAAATTGTTTACAACCACTTAACGTAAAAAAACTTAGTAAATCCAAGGAATCATCTTTGAATAATTTTTTTCAGTGAAGTTGTTGCAAACCTTTATGAGTTTGTTGAACACTAATGATATTTTGAAGAATGCTGAAACCCTGCAAACATTGACTTTCATAGTAGGAAAAGAAATTATATATGAAAGTCAATGGTTACAGGTTTCCAGCATTTCTCAAAATATCTTCTTTTATCAGAAGAAACTTTTAAAATGAATAAAGGGCGAGTAAATTATGTAAATTTTCATATTTGTTTGAACTATCCCCAACTAAAACGAGGATAACTTACCCAAAAAATAAAAGTACTCACTATTTACTAGGACTGCATGATTACGACCAAAATTATAATTGAAATTGTGATTATTAATTATGAAGATCACAATGTATATTTATTGATGTTTTAAACAGCTTTATTCAACTAAGCAACTGCACGGCAACAACTATTACTGCTTATCTCAGTCAACATTACATTGGTTTAGTTTCTTGACAAGAGGAAAAATAGGCAAGAAACTAAACCATACACTGCCTTTCTGCCTTAAATTGTTTAGTTGAATCAAACGACGTCTCCACTTAAGTCAGTCAAACTGTTTACCTAAAAATATTTAGTTAAACTTCGTATATCTATGAAAACCATTTAGTTAAAATACAATTTTTAAACCTAAGCTAAACACAAACATTTGCTATGATGTTCTCATTTAAATTTGTACAATGTATAATCAAATACAAACTGAATACTGTATATAAACTTCATTGTATGAATTGAAATAAAAAGATTAAACATCATTAAAGTTAACAGCTAATCAGTCAAGACCTATTTACATCTTCCGTTTTCATGTGAAAATATCCTTAATTTTAGCAGCTACTGACGCGACATTTTGCTAAATTGTGGCCAAATGCTACATTCATACACACACATGCACATATTTAGGCTACAGAAAGCAGTAAACACACAGTTGTGCAGAAACAGAAATCACATGCCATCATGTAAATAACATAAAGGCTAATATAATAGTAGCGTAATGAGACTTGCTTTAAAAATCCATCTTATGCATGCAGAGTTTATCATTGTTAATATTTTTTGTAATCGCGGCTTTGAATGATTACATAATCATGGTATCTGTGATCATGATTAGAATTGATTAATTCTTCTGCCCTACTTATTAACTCTCAATAAAACTTATTTTTTTCACCGTTTACTTGTTTCAAACCTTTAAATTCTTTGTTAAACATAAAAGATTTTTTTCTTAAATGCTGGAAACCTGTCTGGACTTCCATAATGTTTGTTTTTCTACTATAGAAGCAAATGGTTACAGGTTTCCAACATTCTTCAAAACATCTTCCTTTCCGTTCAGTGGAAGAAAAACTCCTTAATATTTCAAACAAGTAAACAGTGAGTAAATGATGGCTATTTTTGGGTGAACTTTCCTTTTAAAAGCTGAATTTCCATCATCTATAATGAACAGCTCCTCCAGAATTTTGTGATTTTGCAAATCACTAAATTTAATGCAAATTAAAATATATATATATATATAAATAGCAAAAACTAAATGATTCAAAAAAATTTGAAATGCTGCATATTTCCCACAGATTTTAGCCAGCCAAGACACTGTTTAAATTCGTGCCACACCATCTGCACTGTTTTAGATTTAGAAACATTAATATAAGTGTTTATCTATAATGGAATACCACATTAAACATCATGATATAAAAATAAACAGAACAAAATAATAATAATAATAATAATAATAAAAAATGGAAAGTAAAACTTTAAATGACAAACAAAAATCTCTGATATTCCCCGACTTGAACATCAAAAATATTAAATTCCCTGACTTTCAATGTCTTGAATAGACTTTTGAAAATTCACTAATATTCCCAATGCATCAAATCCTTTGCTAATGGAAGAAAAGAAAAAATCTTTCAGAAATGAAAAGTGATGCCCTCGGCAGAGCTTAAGACACATGCTATTAAATCAGTATTATAAACTACTGAACAAAAGGAGATGAATATCAGTGGGCCTGCTGGAAATCTGGAGGTGTATCACAGTTTCTGTCTGATTTTAGAGCAGGTTTGAGGTCTGCGCTAATTAATTAAATCTCCAATCGCTTCATGCATGGATATAGACTAAAGGATAAAAATGATCTAGACATAATCAGGTCTTTAAAGTTTTAATTATATCAAGCTGTAAGGTAACAGCGCTTTTCTTACTGTATTAAGCCTCACTTTTGAGAGCTGATGATGATGAATACTTAAACGAATCAACTGTGAAAAATATTAAAAAGTTCACTCAACTTAAAATCGTAACGAAAATTGCTGCACAGCTTTGAGCCGACTCAACTTTTAACCCAAGTACTGTAATTGACTCGATTAAAGTTGAGTCAACTTCAAAAATCTGTGCAGCAAGTTGCCTCACTATTTTAAGTCAAGTCAATTTAATAACTTTCTTTTTTTACAGTGAAATACGAGAACTGGACTAATCTGTAACGTCACTAACTTTAGTTGAAATTAATGCATGCTGTAAGGCTGTGCAATATGATGAGACGTATACCATATGAACGAATTAAAACGTTTACCATTTCATATTATGCTCTAAAATTTTAGGTGGTGTCAAAAAAAGTGAAAAATTGTTTACTGTAGGCTAATACTGTTTTCATAATTTATAGGAGCGCAATATTACACCATTCCCGGGATGCAGACAGAAAGTTGCCCTATTGAAAATACACTGTTTTATTAAGCTATAATTTATTGTTATTTTTAAGGACCAGTAATCATTCGTTTTTGAAATTCATTTCATATTCTAAAAACATTTATTTAACGTTTCTACAACTTTAATCAAACATAACAGTTCTAAATAAAGTGATAAACATGATCACACATGGATAGCATTTGACTAAAACTGTTATTTACTTGAATTTAGAGAAATGGTACTGTATCATGAGATATATATTGTTATCAGGTTATTAGATTACATGTAGCGTAACTTGAGATTTTAGTCTTATTGCTCAGCCCTTGGTGCAAATTGTGTAAAATCTTGTATCTTCAAAAATATACACAATTTAAGGATTCAGTGTTGTATATATGGCTCCCACAGTACCACAGTATATAGGAAATCAGTTCATTTTAATTAAGAACTTTTGACATTCTTTGCATTTTTCATGTGCTGAGGACTCGTCTTTGCACTCATCTAGAAGACAAAGAGGGGAAATTAATATTTATGTATCATTCTACAGAAAAAGGGCACTTTTTGTTTGGCAAAATGTCTAAAAAATATATATAAACAAACCACATTAATCAATTACTTTTGACTTTATGAAAACACAAATGACAGCTTAAAGATTAGATTATATATATATATATATATATATATATATATATATATATATATATATATATATATATATATATATATAGTACATTTATTTAAGACTCCCATCTACCATTTTTTGTCACTGGTCTTGGCAATTTTTTGTCAATATTTAAGGTTATGAAATATTATTTAATGATTTGTTTATGTTGCCAGTTATAGAGAAACAATGATAATACAAACGAAGATTGTTTTAATCAGGTTTGTTAAAAGTGTTCAGCCAAGTGCATTTGCTATAATAGGAAGAGAAAAGTCAAGTTACGTCAGTATAGTGATTTTTATTCCAAAATAATAGATTTTTGTTAAACTAATACCAGTGAATATAAATTACTTAATATTTTATATTTCTTTAGCATTTTCTTTTTTTATTGTAAATTTACATCACCTATTTTTCTATTTTGAATGGTAGAAAAATCAGTTTTAAAGTTCAAACTAAAGCTCTTTACTTCTGTAGATGTAATTAAAACACAATTATTGATAACTCATTGATAACTCAAGAGTGTTAATTGCTCAACAGTTTCATTTTAAAACAAAGAAATTGTAAACAAAGATTTTTGTTCATATGAAATAATGCGGATAAATCTAGTGACATAAAAATGCAAACATTTCTGCAGAATAACCCATATACAGATTTAAATGACAAGAAAACTCTATTCGTTAAATAATGTAATCTTGTATTTGCCCTATATAGTGTACTAAAACAATTATGTAATAAAGCGATTTCTCACTATCAGAAGATGGGATTCAGAGAAATGTTGTTTGTAACTTTAAAACACCCAGTAACCCTGCTCTACTGGCTGATTTCTCTGATTGTACAAATATAAATACAATACAAAAGTTTTCTGATTGTTTTTGAAGTGTTTGCTACTCTACAACAGCTTAAAACAAAGTGATGGATGTAGACAAAACCACAAATGGGAGTCTAGTCTACATCAAACACCTGTCAAGAAGGTTGCTGAAGAAGTGGAGAATAAAAAAATTAAAATAAAAAATAACTTACGGATTGATGTGGGTCAAAAAAGCTTCCTCAAAAACTACAAAAAAGCAAAATAAAAACAAAAAAATCAGTTCTTAAGATCTATAATCCCTTTCAACTGACTAGCAGAGACTTTTATGTTCATATACACAATTATTTAAACCACTTGAATGCACAAATTTGGTGTAAGCTGTGACCCTATGACATGAAAATGGAAAACGTGTGTTGTTTACAAAGGCAAATAGTGTTTAATCTATTCTAGACCAATGTTAATCAAAGTGTGCGCACTAAATTAAGTGGAAAAAGCCGAACATTGATGTGTGGAAACACTGGATCAATCCCATTTACACTACAGTATTTGTGAAGGATATGTTGAAACGTTAATGTTTCCATATTTTGTGATTAACAAGTGTTTTCCTTTTTTATAGTAATGAATTACAAGGGCCTTGAACTCTGCTTTTGGCATTTAACACTTAACTCAGCAGTTCAATTGTGATTTATATCTATCTATCTATCTATCTATCTATCTATCTATCTATCTATCTATATATATATATATATATATATATATATATATATATATATATATATATATATATATATATATATATATATATATATATATATATATATATATATATATATCTTATAACCAGGAGTCTTGTTTGTTGTCATTTGTTGACTTAAAGTGGTTCAATAAATTAAATGTTTACTTAGACGCGGATATTCTGCCATCTAGTTTTTTTATTTTATAAAATCACAACCTTTATGTGGGATGAAACCCCTGGTTTTTGTATCAAATTTTAAAAGACACATCCCAAAAATATTTTACTTCAAACTATTAATGTGAATTAATAAAAAAATAAAAATAATAAAAACAAAAAAAAAATAAAATCACCTTTTCAACATCAAAAGTTGCTGGTGGAGAAATCAAAGTTCTGTGATGCCATTCAAAACACAAAAGCTAAATATTGAAAATGGTTATAAATATATATATATATATATATATATATATATATACACACACACACACACACACACACACACACACATACATATACACACTCTATATAAATTTCAAACGGCACTTAGAGGTTTTTGCACCTGAACTCTTCATATATATATATATATATATATATATATATATATATATATATATAAAATTTGTGGGTGTACATTAAAATGGAAAAGATTTTAGTTTTATGGTTGATCTTTGTACCAAATATCTTCGATGATTATGATTCTCATGTTTGGGAACACCTGATCTAAACATATATACACCATAAACTGCTGTTACCAAGTTTTAGCTGGTGATGTGTGATGCATTCCACATATTCATATAAGACCCATTAAAAAAATAGAAGAAATGCTTATTTTAAACACAGAAAGAAAAGCAAAAATAAGACGACATACTAATATTAAACTCCATTCAAAATTAAGCCTGTTGGTATTGGTGGGAAGAGGAAAATTATAATATTCATATCAAACCATTTTACAGAACACCTATGGGAGCTTCTTCGTAGGCATTGGACTGTACACACAAATGATATAATAGATTCAGCATGGGGCAGTAGAGGAGCACTGAGGCGAAGGCAGTAACTCTGTCCTTCTTGACACATTAACTCAATATTAATGCAACCAGCTTGATTCAACATTGATGTACTTTTAATGGAAAGATTGACCGTTTACACATGTCGCATAGACCTGGGAAGCAAATGAACAGAATTAAATGGTCCATGCATTGTTAAAGACTACTGCACGTGACAGAAAACGTGTCTCAGTCCATTAAAAGTGCCAAAGCGGGTCAAAACCTGCAAAAACGTCGCCTGAAAATTCACATTCAAAAATGTTCCCGCTGGAACGCAACGACCCTCAAAAACAGGAGCAAAAATAACGCCCAAATAACCGTATTAAAAAGGACAAGCTCAGTCCAAAACGTCTACAGCTGAATAAAAAGTCTACTCGTGTTGGGGAAAGCAGTCTGTCATCTTAAAAATGGATTTAAAACGCGTTTATATTCTGAATCCCGGACAGGGAGGGGAAAAACAACCCCATCTTGAAAACACAACCACCGGTCCATATGAAACAAATCCTCCACATTAACTTCAAAAATCAAACAAACAAGCTGCTCTAGCAGACGTCCTGCAAAAAATAGTGTGAAAAATAACTCCTACTTTGAAAAAATGAAATAAAAATCGTGCGATCCTCTCAAAACAAACAGGGTTTCACCGTCTACACAGCATCACAAAATGTACGCCACCAAAGCCAAGCAGAAAATGACCAGAAAAATGCATTAAAAATAAAAAAAACAGAAAAAAATCTCCAAAGATAGTTCAAAGTCAGTCAAAAAATAAAAAAGGTGACAAAAAATCTCTCGAATCAAAATACTCACCGGGAGTTTAAGACTAAAAATGATTAAAATTCGGTGCTGTACTGTTTTGTGGATACAGTCCGTATCAGCTCGTTCAGTAGACACCGACCGACAGGCTAGTGCACGAAATGGCGGAGAACAAATGCGCACTGAAATAAGCCCCGCCTCGCTCTGCAAATCCTCCAATTTCATTGGCTACAATTCAGCGCGCTGGCGAAACACGCGGTACCGATTGGTGGATGCAGACGTCCATCGCGTTTTTTTAAATCACATCCTCGTTTGATTGGTCAAGGCAGGATTTGTTTAGGACAGAGCTGTGATCGCTTTACAAAAGCCCCTTCCACTCTGTTTATTATAATTTACAGGCTGTTAATCGGAAATAAAGCTGTTCAGCTATTACAAAAATGATCTGAGGTATTTTAAAACTTTATTTTATTACAACAAAACGTGTTGCTATTACTCAGTCATTGTTTTCATGGCATTTTTACAGTCACATAAATATTTCGTTATGAATACTGTATTTATTTATTATTGTGAATAAAATGAACAGTATTATTAGTATCCAAGGTTGATTAAAACTGCTAGAATCACCTGTAAACAAGCACCTTCATATAAAAAAAAAATACTATTGTAATGTGGTGTTTTTGAGCTATTGTGGTAATTACAGAGTTGCTAATGTAAAACAACAACAATATAAACCAAATAATGTAGTTTTCTATTATACTAAAACACTGTAGTAACAAATACACCACAGTATTAGAGTTGATAAAGGGCCTTTGATGTCCCACAAGGTTGAATCAGTCCTTTATGAACATAATGCAATATAAGGAAATTGTGTTTTGATAAGTATATTACACATTACCTTTTTGAAAAATAGATATTTTATAATCACACCGCGGTGCCGCAGTGGGTAGCACGATTGCCTCACAGCAAGAAGGTTGCTGGTTCGAGCCTCGGCTGGGTCAGTTGGCATTTCTGTGTGGAGTTTGCAAGTTCTCCCCGTGTTCGTGTGGGTTTCCCCCACAAGTACAAAGACAGGTGAATTGCGTATGCAAAAAAAAAATCGACCATAGTGTACGTGTGTTAATGAGTGCATGGATGTTTCCCAGTGATGGGTTGCAGCTGGAAAACATATGCTGGATAAGTTGGCGGTTCATTCCGCTGTGGTGACCCCAGATTAATAAAGGGACTAAACCAAAAATAAAATGAATGAATGATCACACTGTAATGAAAATATACTACTTTGGATTTGTTCATGACATGGTTGACACAATTTGAGGTTTGTTTACTGTTTGTCTGCTTGCAGTTTATTTATAAAAAGTCCAGGATCTTCACAAACATTAATTTCTTACAGCCGAAGGTCTAATTAATACAACAGTTTTGACAACTTTTTTTAAATTTTGATGTCTCAAAGGCACTTTAAAGTGATAATGACCCATAAACTGATATATCAGTTCTTACTACTAGTATTCTTTAACAACTAGTTGAAAATACAAAAACACAGCATTTAACATTATTTACTATAGCGTATTTTCATGTGGGTTGTTTGTATAAGTGCATGCATTTAACTTAACTACACAGCTAAAACACATTAAAAAAACTGTTATGCTAATGCTTTTATCAAATTCATAATCATTACAAAAAATTATGACAAGTAAAAACAGTGTGGTGTAGTTTAGCACAGTACCATTAATGTACATCTAAAACTGTAACAATGCTAAATAAAGTACCCTTCAAATAACAATAATTCAAGTTTCATTTCATACTGAATAATATAAAATGGATGACAAACCCAAACATCAAAACTTTTGTAGGCATGTGGACTGGTGTTCACCACTTCAGCCTTCGGGACGAGTGACAACCTGGAATGAACAACATTTAATTCATTTATATATACAGTATATTGAAAATGTTTTACTTGGATGGGATACTTGAGGGATGTGTTACTTGAGGGATGTGGCACACTACCTCTCTTGTCGCTCGATTTGCTGCGTTGTCGTGGAAGAGTAAAGTCAAAGTGGAAAGATGAGGATGATGAAGATTCGGGAGTCTTCAAAACCTCCTCAAGCTTCACCTGCTCTTGATTCTCCTACAGAAAAAAAGAAAGTCCTCTCAAATAAAAAAGCATCAAAAATTTTAATTATGTAGTTTATAAAGCTTGTTGGGGAGTTGGTGGTGCAGTGGGTCGCACAATAACGTCACAGCAAGAAGGTCGCTGGTTCGAGCCCCGGCTGGGTCAGTTGGCATTTCTGTGAGGAGTTTGCATGTTCTGCCTGTGTTGGCGTGGCTTTTCCCCTGGGTGCTCCGGTTTTCCCCATAGTCCAAAGACATGCGGTACAGGTGAACTGCATAAGCTAAATTGGATGCAGTGTATGTCTGTGAATGAGTGTGTATGGGTGTTTCCCATTGTTGGGTTGTAGCTGGAAAGGCATCCGCTGTGTATAACCAGGGCGATCTCACGAGGAAACGTAAGTATTTTACGTTTTGTTAGTTTAGTGGCTAATTCGTACGAATTTGTGCGAGTTCAGTCGTACGAAAATGTACGATTTTAAAAAGGAGGCGTGGCACCTAACCCCACCCCTAACCCTTAACCCTAACCGTCATTGGGTGATGAGCAAATCGTACTAAATTGTGCGAAGTTGATCGTACAAATTCATACGAATTAGCCACTAAATCAAAAAGTTACGAATTGCCATGAGACTGCGTTGGTAAAACATATGCTGGATAAGTTGGCGGTTCATTCCACTGTGGTGACCCCTGATTAATAAAGGGACTAAGCTGAAAAGAAAATGAATGAATGAATGAATGAATAAATACATACAATATATACAGCAGTCTAAAATAAATGTAAATTCACGACTGTAGAGTTTTACGAGCAGCTCAAGCAAAACGTTGAGGATTATAGGCTACATGGAAAAATCGGATGGATTAAAAGAATATGTAAAACTCATCAGCAATGCATGTTAAGAGTTTGAATTTCACTTTTTTTTTCATTTGAAGAGATACTGACCAAGCATGGTAAATATAAATACAACGATAACGATATTTGTGTCCATAACAGCAGACCATTTGTTCATTGTTTGTTTGTTTCTTTTACCATTTCCCCCTGCTAACCAGCAGATGTCCTCAGTGCGCTGCGTTTCTAGTGCATTAGACCAGTGAATCCAGCTTGTGTAATCTATCTAATAAAACTCTGAATTTAACCATCACAGTCAGTGTAGTGAAATAAAAACACAAATTATTTTTCCCAGCATTTTCAAAGGACAGAAAGATACCAAGTATACTGGATACCCGAGGTACTTTCATTTTTAAAATTCAGTTTGCTACAATGGCTAGCATAGCTTGCATGCAATTTATTTAATATTCCCTCCCATGGTATAACCAATCGTTTTCTAGATAGACATTATTTTTATATACTAGTTAGCTGAAAAAAGTAATCTGATTACATAATTTTGAAACGCATTACACCCCGAACTCTCTGTATTTGTGAAAGATGTCTGTCACTTACATCAGATGGGCTTTGCTGGAGTTTGATTTTGAATTTAGTTGTGTTTTGGCTGTCTTTCTTCCTCTCTTTTTCCTTTTCTCTCTCCTTCTCTTTCTCCCTCTGTTGAACGATAGCACTGCGAGCGGCTCTATATTCCAGAGCGAAGTCGCTGACGGTCTTACAAAATGCCTCTGCACTGGTTTCTCTCACCATGGAGCGCGAGTAACCCAGAAACAGCAGGAACGAGTGGAATCTGACGGCAAAAAATAATGCAGTGCAACAAACACAAATGGGTATAAAACAAGAGGAAAGTAACTTTTATGCATGTGGCTCAGTGCAAATGTTTTTATGAAAGATGCATTGGCATTAACAGAGCTACGTAGTGATGGATTATACTGTATGTAATCAGATTACAAAAATCAGGTTTGTGTAAGAATAAACTACTATTAAAAACACTCATAAACTGACTACAATTACGATTTTATGGATTACATGATTACATGTTATTTACACATTGGCAAGTAAGTTATTCACAATTGATATTTGTTTCGTTATAAACCTGTTGCTTTTATACATTTGTGATTCTTTTATTAATCTAAATGTAATCCAAAAGTAATCGGATTACATTCCAGTAAATGTGTACTGTAAGAGATTATATTACTGACTACAAATGTTCTCATGCAAATTACATTTCAAAAGTAATCTACCCAGCTCTGGGTGTTAATTTGTGGGTTTTACCTGTTGATGACTCTACGGTATATTAGTGTTAATATTTTGAAGTATTTTTAGATGTTGATATATAGTAATTCAAAAAGAAGCTTTTGAGACCAATTGCTGATAAAGAAGGAAAGTTATTTATGCCTTGTTAAAATAGTACAAGAATATCCTACTTCAATTTTTATGACATCAAATAAGCATTTTGCATAAAATTAATCCAAAAGTAATCAGATTACATTCTAATAAATCTGAATGTAATTTAAAAGTAATCAGATTGAATTGCCATTATTCTAAATGTAATCCAAAAGTAATCGGATTACATTCCAGTAAATGTGTACTGTAAAAGATTATATTACTAACTACAAATGTTCTCATGCAAATTACATTTCAAACGTAATCCACCCAGCTCTGGGTGTTAATTTGTGGGTTTTACCTGTTGATGACTCTACGGTATATTAGTGTTAATATTTTGAAGTATTTTTAGATGTTGATATATAGTAATTCAAAAAGAAGCTATTGAGACCCATTGCTGATAAAGAATGAAAGTTATTTATTTCTTGTTAAAATAGTACAAGATAATCCTACTTCAAGTTTTGTGACATCAAATGAGCCTTTTGCACAAAAGTAATCCAAATGTAATTGGATTACATTGTAATAAATCTAAATGTAATTTAAAAGTAATCTGATTGAATTCCCATGAATCTAAATGTAATCCAAAAGTAATCGGATTACATTCTCAGAAATGTGTACTGTAAGAGATTATATTACTGACAACAAATGTTCTTATATAATTTGTAATCAGTAACTGTATCAGTAATTTGTAATTTACCCAGCTCTATTTAATTTACCTGTTAATGACTCTGCGGTAAACGGCTCGCAGCACCTTCATTCTTTCCTCGCAGTCTTTCAGAAACAGCTGGAGCCGCTGATGGAGGGATGATGCCTCTTCCACACCTCCATCTTTCCTTCCTCCACCTTTCTTCTTCTTTCCATCCTTTTCAAGAAGTCTGAGTTGATCCCATGATGCTTTGCAAAGGGCCTCGAGCTGGCAGAGATTCAGCTGAACTTGCGTATAGTCACACTAGTGTGCCAATGTTTATCAGAGACAGGAAAAGAGGGATAAGATGAGATGAGAGAAGGAAACTCGGTCAGTAGGAAATGTCCAAAACAGGATGCAAATTATGTGGATATCAGCAAAACATCTAGTGGATTGTAAATGTGGTTTTAGAAAGATTTTGATGAATAGGCTATTCCCCACAGACTAAACAAAACCCTTCTCCATTTTGTTTTCCGTAATTAATAATGATTAGTTACATGATTAAAATACATTTTTCTGACTACTGTATTTTTTTGTGTTGGTTTTTTATTTTCTTTTGTATTTGGTTTGTATCATGTAATTAGTGTACCTCTTTGCATAATTTACAGGGGTTGAACAATGAAACTGAAAGGTTTTAGACCAAAATAATTCATTAGTATGGTGTAGAGCCTCCTTTTGCAGCCAATACAACATTGATTTGTCTTGGGAATGGCAGATACAAGTCCTGCACCGCGGCCAGAGGGATTTTGAGCCATTCTTCTTGCAGAATAGTGTTCAGGTCACCACGTGATGCTGGTGGAGAAAAATGTTTCCTGACTTGCTTCTCTAAAGTGGCTCAATAATGTTTAGGTCCGGAGACTGTGCAGGCCATGGAAGATGTTCAACTTCACTTTAATGTTCATCAAACCACTCTGTCAATGTTGTTCATTCCACTCTGTGTATTGGTGCATTATTATCCTGATACATGGCACTGCCTTCAGGATACAATGTTTTACTCATTGGGTTACATACTCTTCAGTAACCCAATCAGGTTCAGTACTCATCTTGCACAAGTGTTGTGCCTAGAGAAAGCCATAATATTGCAGCCACTGATCCCCCCATGCTTCAATTTCACCTTTATTTGTATAGCGCTTTTCCAATGTAGATTGTGTCAAAGCAGCTTCAGATAGAAGATCATAGTAAATTGAAACAGTGTAGTTCAGTTTTCAGAGATTAAGTTCAGTTCAGTTTAGCTCAGTTCAGTGTGGTTTAACAATCATTACTGAGAGTCCAAACACTGAAGAGCAAATCCATCGATGTGCAGATCTACAGATCCTGAACCATGCAAGCCAGTGGCGACAGCAGAGAGGAAAAAACTTCACCAATTGGCGAAAGAGAAGATTTATAAAACCTTGAGAGAACCCAGGCTCAGTTGGGCGCGACCATTACTCCTATGACCAAACGTCTTGTGTAGAGCTGCAGTCTAGGTGCCGGAGAAGCTGGACATCAGCGAGACTTGTTTGTCCCTGGAGCATCACAAGACTCAGTCTCATGCTATCCACTCCTCCATGACCGTAACAGCAGCTGCTCAGGATACGGCTTGGTCCAGGATTATGGAAACCTTGGAATCATCTTGGGATCAGTTCGATGCTGGTCTTGGATCAAATCAGTGGCGCTGCATAGTCTCTTAGGGCCTCGGGAAGAGTATCCCCAGGTGGAAATTGAGATTAAAGAGAATAATTAGTGTAGCTGCTGTTCATAGTGTAAATAAACGAGATGTTCCATGCTTCACTCTGGGCATGCAACAGTCCAGGTGAGACACTTCTTCGAGGCTTCTCCACACCGTAACTCTTCCAGATGTGGGAAAGACAGTGAAGGTGCACTCATCAGCAGTGCTTAATTTGTAAATTGCAAGGTCCCGGAACAAATCATGGTAATTGATCCGGCATGTTACCAGAGGGAGAGGGTAACGTAACACTTGCGCAATCAAATTGGTGGGCCTATGTAAGTCAATAACAGCTTGCATTAGTAGCCTTTATAGTGTGCATGCCAGTACTGGCGCAAGCGTAACTGGCACTCTAGGCAAACAGCGGTGTTTCTGCCGCCTTTTGCAAACAAAAGTGAAGAGCGGGGGTGGGGGTAGGGGGCGGGTTTGGTGAGAAGCGGATCAGTAAAATGAGGTGCTGGATCAGATTTTAGAGGTCCCGGCTCAAATTAAGCCCTGCTCATCAGAGAACAATACATGTTTCACAAGCCCAAGATTTTTGATTCATGTTGATTTAGAATTGGACAAAATTCCTCATTTATTCCTGACTTACATTTAAAGTTTATTTGTTCTAAATCTATAGTTCATCTAAATACATTACTTGCAAACAGAGCAACATTTTTAGCACAAAACACAAGCACATACTGTACCTTGCTGGCTTTTGTGACAGCAGTGATGTCAGAGTAGAGATCAGAGGATTGTGGGTAAAGCTGGAGCAGTAACACACATACATGATGAAGAAGAGGCTGTCGGCCGTGTGTGTCTCTCACCTCAGAGAGTTTGCACAGGTAACTCAACTCAAACCCTTTGGCCTGCACCAAACACACACAACATCATGGGAAGTTAGATGCGATTTTTAAAGGAGACCTATAATGCCCCTTTGTACAAGATATAAAAGAAGTTTCTGATGTCCCTAGTGTGTGTGTGTGTGAGTGTGTGTGTGAAGTTTCAGCTCAAAATAACACACAAATAATGTTTTATAACTCTCTGAAACTGACCCTTTTAGTCTTTGATGCTAATTGTGGCGTTTTGGTGACTGTCACTTTTAATTCAAATGAGACTGTACTCTTTTCAAAAGAGGGCGGAGCTACAAATGCCTGCGTGTCAGCATAGTGACAGCTTCAAAGCAGGACTAAGATCATCTGTGTGAAAAAGGTTGTTTATTCTGATGAGGGAGAGTGGTCACTAGTGGGCGGGGCTTTCCCCCTCTAATGACATCATACAAAGGGAGAATGTCAATCAAAGTGTTTCTGCAGACTGTTTTTTTCAAGTGTCATTATAAAAAAAGAATTAATCAATTTTGATAATTAGAGGTTGGCTATATTCACACACTGCTGCCACACAACTGGGTTTAAACCCCTCATAGAAGTGATTTTTGCATAATAGGTGCCCTTTAAGGTGTGCCATACACATATTTCTTTATAAATATTCTTACCTTGCAGCCGTTCAGGAAGTTGCCGACGGCCAGCACAGTCGCGAGGATGCATCGAAACGTCTGATTGGTCGCCAGCTGCTCCATGGCGAGCTTCAGATGAAAGAGCGGCTCTGCAATTTCCTGTTTGCAAATAAAACGTGAGGGGAAAAGCAGAAAAACAAACATTATAAAAGACCAGACACCAGACTACAGAGACTACAAAACTAAACAGAAATGACCATTTTTAAATTAAATTTTTGTTAAATTAATACAGATTTTATCCTATGTGATACGATGATGGATAATAATGAAAAAAAGGAAATATTTTATGAGATAATTAATTTATATGAATTTGTACAATGCGATCTGTGACCCATTGCAGAATTGTGGGTAAATTTCAAGCATTTTTCATTCATTTTCCGTAAACTGTAAAGATATACATCAAGTGTATATTTTACTGTAAACTGAACTCATCATTAATGTAAAATGATGCAATATGCTTAAATGTGACAGAGAACATTTGATTCTCTTATTAACTATTGTTTAATTTACTGTTAAACTTCTTAAATCATAACAAAGTTGACGATAACAGAGTTGACAGTAACAGAGTTCACAATAACAGAGTTCATGATAACAGTTTATGATAACAGAGTTGACGAGAACAGATTTGAAAACAATAGAGTTTGATGATAACAGAATTGACAGTAACAGAGTTGATGATTACAGAGTTGAAAACAATAGAGTTGATGATAATAGAGTTGACGATAACAGAGTTGACGATAATAGTTGATGATAAAAGAGTTAAAAATAAGAGAGTTGAATATAACAGAGTTGACAGTAACAGAGTTGACAGTAACAGGGTTGACGATAAAAGAGTTGATGATAACAGAGTTGATGGTAATAGAGTTGAATATAACAGAGTGGACAGTAACAGAGTTGGTGATAACAGAGTTGACAATAATAGAGTTGAATATAACAGAGTTGACAGTAACAGAGTTGACGATAATAGAGTTGAATATAACATAGTTGACAGTAACAAAGTTGATGATAATAGAGTTGATGATAACAGAGTTGACGATAATAGAGTTGAATATAACAGAGTGGACAGTAACAGAGTTGGTGATAACAGAGTTGACGATAACATAGTTAAAGATAACAGAGTTGACAGCAACAGAGTTGGTGATAACAGAGTTGACACTAAGAGAGTTGACGATAAAAGAGTTGACTATAACAGAGTTGATGATAATAGAGTTGATGGTAACAGAGTTAAAGATAACAGAGTTAAAGATAACAAAGTTAAAGATAACAGAGTTGAATATAACAGAGTTGATGATAACAGAGTCGAATATAACAGGGTTGACAGTAACAGAGTTGACAATAATAAAGTTGACAATAACAGAGTTGACAATAATATAGTTGACAGTAACAGAGTTGATGATAATAGAGTTGAATATAACAGAGTGGACAGTAACAGAATTGATGATAATAGAGTTGATGATAACAGAGTTGACAATAATAGAGTTAATAACAGAGTTAAAGATAACAGAGTTGAATATAACAGTTGACAGTAACAGAGTTGACAATAATAAAGTTGACAATAACAGAGTTGACAATAATATAGTTGACAGTAACAGAGTTGATGATAATAGAGTTGAATATAACAGAGTGGACAGTAACAGAGTTGATGATAATAGAGTTGATGATAACAGAGTTGACAATAATAGAGTTAATAACAGAGTTAAAGATAACAGAGTTGAATATAACAGTTGACAGTAACAGAGTTGACAATAATAAAGTTGACAATAACAGAGTTGACAATAATATAGTTGACAGTAACAGAGTTGATGATAATAGAGTTGAATATAACAGAGTGGACAGTAACAGAGTTGATGATAATAGAGTTGATGATAACAGAGTTGACAATAATAGAGTTAATAACAGAGTTAAAGATAACAGAGTTGAATATAACAGTTGACAGTAACAGAGTTGACAATAATAAAGTTGACAATAACAGAGTTGACAATAATATAGTTGACAGTAACAGAGTTGATGATAATAGAGTTGAATATAACAGAGTGGACAGTAACAGAGTTGATGATAACAGGGTTGATGATAACAGAGTTGACGATAACATAGTTTAAGATAACAGAGTTGACAGCAACAGAGTTGGTGATAACAGAGTTGACTATAACAGAGTTAATGATAATAAAGTTGAAGATAACAGAGTTAAAGATAACAGAGTTGAATATAACAGTTGACAGTAACAGAGTTGACGATAATAGAGTTGATGATAACGGAGTTAACCAGAGTTGAATATAACAGCTGACAGTAACAGAGTTCACGATAATAAAGTTGAAGATAACAGAGTTAAAGATAACAGAGTTGAATATAACAGAGTTGACAGTAACAAAGTTGACAGTAACAGAGTTGACAGTAACAGAGTTGAATATAACAGAGTTGACAACAGAGTTGACAACAGAGTTGACGATAAAAGAGATGACGATAACAGAGTTGAATATAACATAGTTTAAGATAACAGAGTTGATGATAACAGAGTTGATGATAACAGAGTTGCTGACAACAGAGTTAACAGAGGTGAATATAACAGCTGACAGCAACAGAGTTGACCATAATAGAGTTGAGGATAACAGTTGAAGATAACAGTGTTAAAGATAACAGTGTTGAATATAACAGAGTTGAATATAACAGCTGACAGCAACAGAGTTGACCATAATAGAGTTGAAGATAACAGTTAAAGATAACAGGGTTTAAGATAACAGAGTTGAATATAACAGAGTTGATAACAGAGTTAAAGGTAACAGAGTTCAATACAACAAGGTTGATAGTAACAGATTTGACAGTAACAGAGTTGCCGATAACAGAGTTGAGAGTAACAGAGTTGAGAGTAACAGAGTTGAATATAATAGAGTTGATAACAGAGTTGACAGAGTTTACTCAAAGGGTGAATGGTGTATACACAATTCTAGGACAACCGGAGGGTTAATGACAAGCACTATTCAGATTTTCCTAACCAATCTAAGCTTATTTATTTAAGATGAACGCTCACTCTCTCCAGTGTGTCATGGTCCAGGGTGAAGGCCCACAGCTGCAGTCTGGCCCTCAGATGAGGGACGTCCCCCAGGGTCAGGAGACACTGCTCTGCGGAACCTAGAGCTGAACACGGGGTCCGAGCCTTTACCTCCTTTATCAGATTTAGCTCGTCTTCAGTGGGAACCAGAGTCTGCAACCTCTGAACCACAGGAAAGAGAGAAACACTCGCATCTGTTACAGGATGTAGGCATGTGCAAAAGTTAGCACACCCTATTGAGTTTCATGGTTTTCCCTATCAGGACATCATAATAAAAAAAAGGTATGATCATTAAGCTATAACCTATTTTATTATTGTTTTATTTATATTCTTTATTACACGGCTGCCTGGAATACTTAATTCTGATTGGTCAGTCATGACATTCCAAGGTATGTTATTCACAGATTACAACCATTAAATAACACAGACTCACACGGGAAACTGTCAACGAATAGATTCACATCCAAATACTTGCATTGACATTCATATGTACCTGCTTGTCTGTCACGCAGCTGTTTTTGACTGTTTGGCGCGCCTTGTGACTCAGGAATATGCAGGCTAGTGTATAGTCCATCAGCTGTTTGTGTGTCTGTCAGCTTTGCGTTAACTTAATGGCTCAGAGCAATGTTTTGTGTCTATTTTTTTTATGTTTTGTGGCAAGTAGAGATGTAATAAGTGGGATAAAATACATCCAGGAGGTTGTTTTCTCAGAATAAATCCGATCAGTCTTAAGCAACAGTGCTTCACTTTGCATCGGGCTGCCGATAAACATGTGAGGCATTATTCTATGATAACAACCTCCTGGACGTACTTTGTTCCTTACTTAAAGTCTGTGTGAACTGGATGTTGCTGCCTTTATTGCAACATGATCATGTATTTCTGAAACGAAATATTGAGTAGTGGGCAGGGTTTTATTTTTGAGCTCTTCCTCTAATCTTTCACTGACTAGTGAAACTAATGGTTGGAGGGGTGTGGCTAAGCTTATTTCACCCAATCAGAATCAGAGAAGGACTGCCATTCCAGAACAGAAATGGTCAGATTTTGATTAAAGATTACCAAAACAAACAGATAATTTATTTACAGATTAATTTGTTAATCGTTCACTTTCAGAGTCAACAATATACGCTAGCAAAATAAATGCTAATTTTGATTTCGTGCTAGCTTTAAACTTAGTTTTGATAACTTTTTTGCTATTTAGATTTTAGGTTTGGTCCCTATACTGCCAAAAATGCTTCTCTTACGTCTTGTTACTAGTCCAAATATCTAAAAATTCTTAAATCTAGATAAACAAAAATACTAATAGAACAAAAATAGAAATAATATGCCAAAATGAAGCTTAAAATTAGCAAAATAACTCACCAATGGGGATAAGAAAATTATCTAGTTTTTGTTTTGACTAGTTTTCGTTTTGCTTACCCTATTGTCAGATTATTTTGCTTGTCTTCAGGAAAAAACTCACTTAATTTTGACATATTATTTCTGAAAACAAGACATTTTCTATATCCATAAAATGCTTCTTGACTTAAAAATTTGTAGATATTTGGACTAAAAACAAGACAGAAAAAGCTATAAGTCTGCAAAAGAAAAAAAATTCAGAATGGAAGATATATTTTTATACAATACAACACAATATACTTCAATATTTATAAATAAAACACATTTTAAAACAACCAAAGTGCTGTAGATAGGAGTACTAAAGACAGAGAAGAAAAATTGATATAAAAGGAAACATTTAGCAAGTAAAACCAATAAAAGCGAGAGAAAATGGAAATGGCCTGGAAATGGCCAAAACCCCTCTAAAACCAGGCTGGTCGACCAGCTTAAACCAGCCTAGGCTGGTTGGCTGGTTTTAGCTGGTCGACCAGCCTGGTTTTAGAGGGGTTTTAGCCATTTCCAGGCTGGTTTCCAGCCATTTCCAGCCTGGTCTTAGCTGGTCAGGCTGGAAAATGACCAGGTAAAACCAGCTTGACCAGCCAAAACCAACTATGTCCAGCTTAAACCAGGCTGGTCAAGCTGGTTTTAGCTGGATTTTGCTGGTCATTTTCCAGCTTGACCAGCTAAGACCAGGCTGGAAATGGCTGGAAACCAGCCTAGAAATGGCCAAAACCCCTCTAAAACCAGGCTGGTCAACCAGCTAAAACCAGCCAACCAGCCTATATATATATAAATCAAGCTGTATTTAGATGTCGGGTTGAGTGTGAAGTCAACAGTACTGTACAGGACACACACCTGTATGTCTTCTCTGTCCAGCACAGTGTTGTCCATGCTGTGGATGGCAGGAGGCAGCAGGTGGGCCGGTGGGAGACGGCTGAGCGCTATAGTGATGATATTACTGCGTTTTACACCTAGAACGCACACACACGGCTGCTTCTGCTGCACGGACAGAAGGAGAAATGAACACTGAGAGATTTAATAAGTGCTTTTTAGAGACTTAATCACAATTTCAGATTTTAAACTCAGTACTTAAGAGTGCAACAATGTTGTGGTACTCTTGTCTTACACTATGTTGAAATGCACATCCCATATAGAAAAGTCACACATGGAAATATGTGCAAATTACAAGTTCAGATTTGGATATTGCATATGAAATGTCATATATTCCCGCCTGATCTCACGAGGAAACGTAAGTATTTTACGTTTTGTCAGTTTAGTGGCCAATTCGTACGAATTCATATGAGTTCAGTCGTACGAAATTGTACGATTTTAAAAAGGAGGCGTGGCACCTAACCCCACCCCTAAACCCAACCGTCATTGGGGGATGAGCAAATCGTGCTAAATTGTACGAATTAGATCGTACGAATTCGTACGAATTAGCCACAAAATCAAAAAGTTACGAATTGCCGTGAGATTGTGTTGTATATGCGGGTCTTTTCTCGTTTATAACTTTTATTCCGCTTTAACTCTCAAGCATACATTGCTTAAAACGCTTTAGATTTTGATATTTCCCATTCATTTCCTATGGCTGGACATCTTTCTCCAATAGGAAAGATTAAGAAGTATTTTTTTAATCACTTAAGATTGTTGACTCGAGTCCTCTTTTCTTCTGTTTGTTCAGAGGGTAAAATAAACAAATAAATAAATAAGGAAAAAGTAGTCAGGTCTTGAACTGCACAGGTTAAGAGGACTATTTAAAGAAAGAAAATCTAAATAAAGTTATATTGGACAAAAATGACCTTAGGGAAGAAAAATTAGATATATTTTCTTTAATATTTTCTTTTATTTTTCCATACTTCAGACAATAAAACCATCATAACAAGCATATATTGGAAAATATTGTAAAAAATATCCACTTTCCTGTTTAATTTTTCATGCACTGGAATTACAAATATACAAGTGTGTTCAATTATATTAAATATGTTAATATATGTTTATTATATATTTATTTATTTAAATAAACATATATATTTATAAATACATGTATTAGATATGTTGATTTCATTATGGCCAAATATGCGCACATATATACAACTAAAGATCTGAACATACGTGTACATATTTGTAATTACAATGGCTGCATTTCAAAATGTTTTTGGCATATGTATTTTATATGTGATATCCAATATAAATTTGCATGTCATATGTAATGTGTATATACTGCCACGTATCAGATTTCTTTGTGCGATAAATGGCGTTTCCCTGATTCGCTCACAAGCTGCATGCAATAAATAAATAAATGAATGAATGAATGAATGAATGAATGAATGAATGAACGAACGAACGAACGAACGAACGAACGAACGAACGAACGAATAAATAAATAAATAAACAAAAAAGATATATTAGTAATGTTCAAACGACACTTTTACGTTGAGAACACTGCAGGGTTCCACACAATTGTTGTGCCAAATGGATTACGTTAACTTTTAGACATTTTTTTGGGAGACAACTTAATTGTTTTATGTTCAATCCAATTAAATTTGTTAGGTTAACTTAATCGATTTTTTTTTTTCAGTGTAGGTTTACTTATTTTTGTTTATCTATTTACATGAAGTTGAAGTCTTACCCGTCGTCCCGCTGTTAGACTGCAGAGAGCGCTGTTGTTTTTGCTCTCAAACAGGTACTCCAGTCTGTTGGTGTCCAGATGAACAGGCTCCAGGGCGGCCCAGATAGACTGTGGCCCAAATCGGCCCACTCTCGGCAGGGGCTGCAGACTCAGCAGCGCCCTCCAGTGGAGCCTCAGAGTACGACTCGACCGCGGCGACTCACTGGCTAGAGATAGGGGTGGGGCTATAGGCGGAGGGGGCGGGACCACGGGGGACGCTGCAGTCTGATTGGGTGACGTGTGGACAGAGTCTTCATCAATACTGTCCAGCTCCAGATCCTCATCATCCCATAGGTCGGAAAAGTCGAGAGCGTTGAGGCGGAGCAAAGGGGCGTGGCTTATGAGCGAAGTCCAGGAGGAGTTCAGAAGGAAACATTCAGCGGGTTTCATCGGGTCTTTTTTTTTTTGGTATTATTTTTTTACGGAAAGTTTTTTGATTAAAATTTTACAATTAAATAATAAATTAAATTATTTACCTTAGTTAAAAAAATGTTGATTAATATAGTTATATATTAAAATTAATATATTGTAAACTGTAAAATGATTAGGGATTAATTGTGATCAATTTAGTGATTAATGTTTTTACAGAAAGTTGATTAATTTAGTAATTAATTTTTAGCAGAAAGTTAACGTTTTTTAATGATTTTTACGAATTTTACGATTAAAAACGCAGTCACAATAAACTCAACAGGAATTAATTACCTCAGTAAAAAAATTGTTGATTGAATATTGTTGGGAAAAGTAACATAAAAAAATTAGCCAGAATCTTACCAATAAAAATACAGTAGAATACGATACTTCATAAAAACAAAATGTACAGTAAAATACCATATTATATTCATTCATATTATTATACAGCAGTGTTTTGACGTACTAACATGATACAATTTTTATGGAAAGTTAAAGTTTTTTTATTATTATTATTTTTTTATTTTTTTTATTTTTACGATTAAACATGCAGTCTCAATAAACTCAACAGTAATGAATTATGTCAGTAAAAAATGCCCTTGAATAGTGTTGGAAAATGTAATATACTGTATTATATACTGTAAAACTCTACAGGACCTAATTACCTCAGTAAAAAAAATCGTTCATGAATAGTGTTGGGAAATGTAATATATTATATACTGTACAACTCTACAGGACCTAAATACCTCAGTAAAAAAATCGTTCATGAATAGTGTTGGGAAATATAATATATTATAAACTGTAAAAAACTAAACAAAAGTAGCTGTGGTTGCCAGAAAATGACCATTAAAAATATTGTAGAAACCTTTTTTTAATTTAATTTTACAGTAAACTACAATATTATATTCATTTATAGTATTATACAGCAGTGTTATGACGTACTAACATGATACAATTTTTATGGAAAGTTACTGTTTTTTTTATAGTTATTATTTATTTATTTTTTTACAATTTTTACGATTAAACATGCAGTCTCAATAAACTCAACAGTAATAAATTATGTCAGTAAAAAATGCCCTTGAATAGTGTTGGGAAAAGTAACATATTATACACTGTAAAACTCAACTGGACCTAATTACCTCAGTAAAAAAATCATTCATGAATAGTGTTGGGAAATGTAATATATTATAAACTGTAAAAAACAAAACAAAATTAGCTGTGGTTGCCAGAAAATGACCATTAAAAATATTGTACAAACAGTTTTTGTAATTTAATTTAACAGTAAACTACAATATTATATTCATTTATAGTATTATACAGCAGTGTTTTGAAGTACTAATATCTACACATTGTAAATTTGTTACACAGACAAAAACACAACCATTAGCAGGAGAAACTCAATTTACGGTTATTAACTACTAGCCATGTTATGGATGTTTACTCTAGCATTAGTACCGTTTTTTTACAGCTGAAATGATGGTCATTGTTTAGCGTTAAGTGAAGTGTCAAGTGTAATCTTAAGTCACTAAAAAAGAATGGTGTTACTTTACTTTTTAAGGAAAGTAGTGTGAAAGTAATGTACAAATATGGGTTATATTGCATTTAAAGAGTAAGATAGGTTTAAAATTGTAATATTTAACTTTTGTTTACCCAATGCTGTTCATGAGTATAGTGTACATGGCAAAAAAATCCTCAAAATTTCCTCATGAATGTTCCTCAGATTCCCGCTTGTCCCAAATAAAAGACAAAATAAAGGTCGCCACTATCGTATAGTTACGATTTTAAGACTCCAGTAACGACCATCAAAAACACAGAGTCAGCAGGATTCATTCAGCTCTCCATCCAGGTATGTTCATCACTTTCTGAGCTCCTAAAATATGTCAGATATGTCATTTCGTCACTCTTTCCTCTTCATTTCAGTATTTCTGCCGCATTGAAGCTCTTTCGGAGACCAACAGTGAGACGTGCCGCTCCGTTTGGCTCCCAGACCTTATATGAGGGCTCGATTGGACAGAAAAGAGTGTTTGTTTGACTGTTTATTTGAGTTGCGCCCTTTTCCCTTCATTTCCTAATCTCTCCAGCATCTCCTGTTTATATGGCCGCCATACTGTAAGCTTCACTATCTCTCCGTCTCCACCCTGCTTTTCAGTCTCGACTTCTCTCTCTCAGGTCATGATGCTGTGACTTGAGGGTTAATGCATGCTGGGAATGGAAATGAATGGAGTTTTTGATCATATAATAGTGTTAAGGTGTTACTGTCGCACATGATGGTCAGGGATCTGAAATAAAAATTCAATATTTACATTTTAAATGTTTGTCTGCTTGTTAAATCTCAGGATATTAAATGTTTTCTTAAGATTCAGCCTTGAAGAACTCAATTCAAGTTGTTGGTTGTGCGGAAAACACTTTCAACTCTACAAAAAAACACACGTACAGTTGAAGTCTTGAATTATTAGCCCCCCTTTATATCTTTTCCCCAATTTCTGCCCCAATCTTTTTTCAACATATTTCTACACATTATAGTTTTAATAACTTATTTCTAATAACTGGTTTATTTTATCTTTGCCATGATGACAGTAAATAATATGTGCCACCCTCCAAACCACTGCCTCCATGCCTTCTTCATCTCTGGGGGCTTTTTATAGTTTATTCATGACAATTTGCTTTTGTAAAATGTTATTATTATTATAATTATTATTTATTATATGCATATTTATATTTGTTTTATTAAAAACAAGCTTAGATTTGTCCACCTGTCGGGTTTTGGAGATGTCTGCATCACCTTATGGGTCAGTTTAGTGGCTAATTCGTACGAATTCGTACGAGTTCAGTCGATACGATTTTAAAAAGGAGGCGTGGCACCTAACCCCACCCCTAAACCCAACCGTCATTGGCGGATGAGCAAATCGTACTAAATTGTACGAATTAGATCGTACGAATTCGTACGAATTAGCCACTAAATCAAAATGTTACGAATTGCCGTGAGATTGTGTTGATATAACTCACTTCGAGCTCTCTTCGTTATTATTGTTCATTTATTCGTTTGCTGGAAATTAGAACTGAATTTAGAAATAGTTTTGAAACAAATCTTTGCACTTAACAAAGGAAATTAGGTATGTATTGGCCAGGGGCGTAGCGGACATTTTAAAAGTGTGTGTGGGGGGGGGGGGGGGGGGTGGCGGCTGTATGAGATCATACGTTCATATAGTTATTATTCACCTGTCTCTAAAAGTGAGGGTGACGGATCCCCCCCGTCCCCCCTGGTTGCTACGCCCCTGGTATAGGCTAATGGATGTCCTCAGTGGAGTGAGTTTCTACCATTTAATTACTCTATCAAAGTAAAGGAGTAAAAGTAAAGAGTACTGCCGAGTATAGACTGCATGATTTTAGGCCTGATTTTGACTCGCCAACAGGTTTTGAGAAATCGCAGACAAATGCCTGAAATCACAGGAGAATTGGTTCTGGTTCACGTGAGCGACAGTCACACAGTGTGAACTATCAAAGACGCGATCTGAGAGAATCACCCATGAGTCGCTGACACCTGTGAGATATTTGGCGTGCTGAATATCTGGAGCTGTCGGCGATTCAAATCATGTCGTGTAAAATGTGTTTTGACTGAAAATAACATCGGCGATCACCTACAGCCAATGAGAGAGCAGCATCCACTAGCATGGGTATCTCAGGCCAGCGGGAGGCTGGGGGAGAAGTTAAAAGCGCTCATGTTCGGTTTATTTGGACCCAAGAAATGGAGGAAAAACTAGTGGAAATTTGGCAGAAGCACCCGTGTCTGTTTGACGTGTCATCTCAGCAATACCACACCTGAGTCGGAAAGGAAAAAAAGTTTGAGAGAAATTGCTAATTCCTTTCAAAGGCCAGATGAGCAAAATAAGCGCAATTTCCACCCCACTAAAGGCTTCCTTCTCATTATGTAGTTAATAACAAAAGATATACTAAGTGACCTCGCGTTGTTTCCATGTAACTTCTTGCCTGTGTTTGGTTGTGAGATGTAGTTTGTGTACCGAAACAGCTGTTGGCGATTCTCCAATTGTAATGTCATGCAGCGGTAAACTCTCTGTCACCGATCCATCCTACAGTGTAAACACAGCAGCGACGAAATGCTAGCCAAGATAGTCATGCAGTGTGAAAACATCTGTGACACGACTACTTTGAAATCCTGCAGTCTGAACTCAGCATAAAAGTAAAGTAAAGAAAGAGTAAAGAGGCTGAATAGAGGAGGCTCGTTCGTTATCCTGGCGCTGGAGATGCTCTGTGTAACTGTTTTCTCGCTAGTGAAGCGTTCAGGTTTTCTTCTTACAAAGTCTGTCATGTAAATACAAATGCACAATGGAGCCACGCAATTGACTCTTAAAGGGAACGGGAGATGAGACTCTGATTGGTTTAATGCACGTTATGCTCAAAACACGCCAAGAACTCATTAAGAGAATAAGCTCAACCCTGTTAGACCATGCGCTGTAGCGCAAAGCATATTTTTCCGGCCTTAAAATGGCAGGGTGCAAAAACATTAAGGGCGTGTCCGAATCCACTTTTGCTATTTTAAGGATGGAAAAATCTGCTCTGTGCTTAAATCATTAAGAGAATAAGCTCAACCCTGTTAGACCATGCGCCGTCTAACAGGGTTGAGCTTATTCTCTTAATGATTTATACAACCCGAAAACGTAGTCCCCAGGACGTTTCTGGAGACCACGAAATACGTCCCGGTACGTATTTTTGCAGTTTTTGGTTTTCGCGAATCCGCAAGAGGCCGCTGTGTGCGCCTTTTTGGCTTCTCGGACGTCTCCCGCGAGTGCTGTTCGTGCCCGGGCTGTTCTCGCATGAACCCAACTGAGGCCGCTGTCGAACGAACCTCTGTCTGTCTGACTGGCTGAATGATTGACCGGGCGACCGGCCAATCGGCAGGCCAACCCACCTACCTCCTTCCCCGAACCCAACTCATTTTACTGATTGACCCGCCCGCCCTAAACCCAACCAACGATTTAAAAAACCCATCCGGAAAAAGAAAAGCCCTCGTCCGTTTTTTTTTACCACGTTTTCGGATTTTACCACATTCTCACCCTGTTATGAACCTCTTCGCTTTATTTCTTAGATTCTGTTTTAGTCATACCTGATTTCTGGAACCGCTCTTCCCCGGACCCAAACCCGGTCGTCATCGTGGTCAGCTCCTCTCTGCATATCGAGTCCGCTGACGCACAGGACGAACTAACCGGACAAACTGGTTGCGGCGGGAAAGCCCTCCACACGAAGGTAAGCAGTCAGCCGGCGAGCGCTAAAAGGAACGGCTTCATACCGCCCCGCAGTGTTCGCTTAAAAAACGAAATGCAGCCATATGTACCTCCGGCTACATAATTCGCGGTCTCCAGAAACGTCCTCAGGACTACGTTTTCGGAATGAGCCTGGGTAGGATTTATAGGTGTGTGTTTGATAATAAACCAATCAGAGTCTCGTCTCCTATTCCCTTTAAGAGTCAGTTGCGTTGCGCCAAGGCACATTTGCTATTTACATGACAGACTTTGTAAGTGGAAAAACTAAACGCTTCAATTTTGTTTGTTAAGCACAAAGATTTGTTTCAAAACTATTTCTAAATTCAGTTCTAATCTCCAGCAAGCAAATAAATGAACAGTAATAATGAAGTGTGGTCAAAAAACTGAGTTATATCCAAACACACATGCTGTGCCCCATATGCTCTAAAACCTGACAGGTGGAGAAATCTAAGCTAAAACAAAAAAAGCTAAGCTAAAACCAAACAACTTGCTTATACAAAAGCAAGTTGTCATGAATAAACTAAAAAAGCCCCCGAGATGAAGTCATGAAGGCAGTGGTGTTTATATTTATGTAGAAAGTAATATTTTAAAAAATAACTTTTCATCTGTAAAGATATTTGTGTACTCCTGTGTGTATTAAGCAATGTGTAAGCGAGGCGCACAATTAACGCGCTCTGCACTGGACATTAGACCTGCTTTCAGTCTATTTTAGTTCCTCAAAATAGCAACGCACCAACAATGTGCCTTAACACACCCCTTTTCTAGACCGACACACCCATGAGTCCACAAAGTGGCGCAAATGGATTTGCTATTTAAACAATGTGGTGGAAAACTGGAAAATTAGGGTTGCTTTGGTCTGACAAGGAAACACGTAAATAAACACATCTTTTTGATTAGAAATACGTTTATTTTGCTGACCTCATTGGCAGATTATTTTGCTTGTTTTAAGGAAAAAACACTTAATATTGACTCATTATTACTGAAAACACGACTATATTTTTTATTTCCGTACTGAAAAAAACCGCTTAAACCAGCCTAGGCTGGTTGGCTGGTTTTAGCTGGTGGACCAGCCTGGTTTTAGAGGGGTTTTGGCCATTTCCAGGCTGGTCTTTGCTGGTCAGGCTGGAAAATGACCAGCTAAAACCAGCTTGACCAGCCTAGCCAGGCTGGGAGCCCAGCCAAAACCAGCTAAGTCCAGCTTAAACCAGGCTGGTCTAGCTGGTTTTAGCTGGTTTTAGCTGGTCATTTTCCAGCCTGACCAGTTAAGACCAGGCTGGAAATGGCTGGAAACCAGAATGGAAATGGCCAAACCCCCTCTAAAACCAGGCTGGTCAACCAGCTAAAACCAGCCAAACAGTCTAGGCTGGTTTAAGCTGGATTTTTCAGCAGGGTTGTCTAAATGCTTCTTGATTTAAGGATTTTTAGATATTTGGACTAGAAACGAGACAAAAAGTGAAACAAAAGATCCTTTAAACAGCAGAATATGGGTGTATGTTTCCTCTTACTTTTCGCACTGAACACTGGATCGTTGAATAAAATGGCGTCTCCCATGCGGGTCAGTTTGTTTGTTTGTAAGCCCGGGGGAAGTGATTGGTATCACAGGTCTGGATGTTGACCATAATTGTGTTTAATGATGTTTAATTAGCTTTAGAGAGGGCAATCCCAGACTTCAGTCAGAAGGAAAGACCTCTGATTATAATCAATGAGGCATTATTCACATTCAGCACTTTATGATGTGACTCGGAGCTCCTGCTGGGCTAAATGTGTATATTCAATAAAGCTTTGCAGACTTCAGCAGATGGACATTTCTTGCTTTCTTTCTTCATACCACAGTCCTAGTGCAAAAAGCCCCTAAAATAAATCCTAATTTTCAGTTTGTGCATTAAAATCCCATTGATTTGTGTAATTTTAGTTTGGAGGCCAATTCATATCATTCATTCATTTTCTTTTCTTTTTGGCTTAGTCCCTTTATTAATCGGGGGTCGCCACAGCGGAATGAACCATCAACTTATCCAGCATATGTTTTATGCAGCGGATGCCCTTCCAGCTGCAACCCATTACTGGAAAACCCATACACTCCTATTCACACACATACACTACGACCATTTTAGCTTACCCAATTCGAACTGGAGCACCCAGAGGAAACCCATGCCAAGACAGGGAGAACATGCAAACTCCACACAGAAATGCCAACTGGCCTCGAACCAGCGACCTTCTTGCTGTGAGGCGATCGTGCTACCCACAGTGCCACCTTTACATTATTAACCATCTATTAAATGAATAATGTGGCCAAATCTGAAATATTTACTCTACCTCGAGTACTTCCAAGACATTTATGAGGTTTATTTTGTTTAAGTCTGTTGAACACCAGATAATATATTTTAAAGAAAGGCTAAAAACCTGTAACCATTGACTTCCATAGTAGGAAAAAAAGACAATTATGGAAGCTAATGGTAGCCAGTTTTCTTCTGTTGAACACAGATATTTTGAAGAATTCTAGTAGGACTATGGTAGTCAGTGGTTAATGCTTTCCAACATTTGTCAAAATATCTTCCCTTGTGTTCATCAGAAGAAAGAAACCGGTTCGAAACAACTAAAGCTGTGGTCTCAAACCCAACACCTGGAGGGCCACAGCTCTGCAGATTTTAGCTCCAACCACCTCCAACTCACACCTGCTTAACAGTCTCTTGTAGTCTTGAACACCTTGATTAGTTGGGTCAGCTGTGTTTGATTAGGGCAGGGGTGTCCACACTCGGTCCTGGAGCGTTTAGCTCCAACCCTAATCAAACACACCTGAACCAGCTAATCAAGCTCTTGCTAGATATACTAGAAACTTCCAGGCAGGTGTGTTGAAGCAAATTGGAGCTAAACTCAGCAGGGCCCCCCAGGACTGTCTTTGGACACCCCTGGATTAGGGTTAGAGCAAAACTGTGCAGAGCTGCGGCCCTCCAGGAATCGAGTTCGAGACCCATGAAATAAAGGCTGAGTAGCTACTAAATGATGACAATTTTTGGGATGAACTGTCCCTTTAACTACAGCCTTTGTCTCAAATGAACGTCTGATTCGGTGATTATTATTAGGCTGGCTTATCAAAGCAAACCTACTGTTCTCCTTTCTAAGCTTTTTTTTTTTCTGAGACTAAATTTGCAAGACTATTTTCTCCTAGAGCTTCCGAGCTATGAGCTCCAAACTCACTCCAGACCTCCAAACTATTCTAACTTGGATTGCTATATCTTTTCCGACTGATCCGACTTTCGGTTTTCTGAAAAACATCCCGGGACTGCCGGAAAAATCCCATAGACTTAACATTGGACCAGACTTTGTGACCTCAAAACTCTGCATCAGACTGTCACACAGACTTCTAGGTGGGCTCATTTAACTCAGACTATCTAACTGCCAATAACTTATGAGCTTTTAACTTTCTGGCCACGCCCTAGCAACCACTTTTGGACCCTAGAAACTGTCCCATAGACTTCCATTCAAAAGACTGTCATTGACTTAACATTGGATCAAACTTTATAAGCTCATAACTCTGCATCAGACTGTCCTACAGACTAATGGCTGAGCTCATTTAACTCAGACTACCAAACTGCCAATAACTGATGAGCTTTTAACTTTCTAGCCACACCCTAACTACGAGACACTGTCTCTATCTATCTATCTATCTATCTATCTATCTATCTATCTATCTATCTATCTATCTATCTATCTATCTATCTATCTATCTATCCGTCCGTCCGTCCGTCCGTCCGTCCGTCCGTCCGTCCGTCTGTCCGTCCGTCCGTACTTTTTCAAACTGTTTTAATCTATCTATCTATCTATCCATCCATCCATCCATCCATCCATCCATCCATCCATCCATCCATCCATCCATCCATCCATCCATCCATCCATCCATCCATCCATCCATCCATCCATCCATCTATACTTTTTCAAACTGTTTTTATCTATCTATCTATCTATCTATCTATCTATCTATCTATCTATCTATCTATCTATCTATCTATCTATCTATCTATCTGTCTGTCTGTCTGTCTGTCTGTCTGTCTGTCTGTCTGTCTATCTATAGTTTTTAAACTAAATAAACTATTACCAACAGGCTTTGTCAAGCCAGCTTCAAAGTTTGTCTCGACGAACTTTACTGTCTAGTTAGTAATTGTTTTTAAACTTAAGTGTGCAATATTGGATCAAGAGATTGAAATATGGTCATGAAGTTGATAAACAGCCAACAATGCCATACACTGTTTTTCTCAGTGGCTTTGGTGCATTTCTCAAACAGTTCAGGGATTTCTCAAAACTAAATTTTTTCATTAGTCATTTGTGCACATCATAATAGCAATTGGCATTTATTCGTCAGGTATGGCAACCAAAATCCAACGTCTGATAGACGTCATATTTGTAACGTCCATACGTCAGGCTGTAACATCATTAGACGTTGACATTTGGTTGATTTTAGGTTGTGTTGGAAAGTGACCAAAATCCAACATCGAGCCAACATCTTAAACCAACATCATATTGACGTCAAATACTGACATTTATCCGTCAGGTATGGCAACCAAAATCCAACGGTTGATAGACGTCATATTGGTAACGTCAACACAACGTCAAACTGTAACATCATTAGACGTTGATATTTGGTTGATTTTAGGTTGCATTGGAAAGTGACCAAAATCAAACGTCGAGCCAACATCTTAGACCAACATCATATTGACGTCCAATACTGACATTTATTCGTCAGGTATGGCAACCAAAATACAACGTCTGATAGACGTCATATTAGTAACGTCCACACAACGTCAACCTGTAACATCATTAGACGTTGATATTTGGTTGTTTTTAGGTTGCATTGGAAAGTGACCAAAATCAAACGTCGAGCCAACATCTTAGACCAACATCATATTGACGTCCAATACTGACATTTATTCGTCAGGTATGGCAACCAAAATACAACGTCTGATAGACGTCATATTGGTAACGTCCACACAACGTCAACCTGTAACATCATTAGACGTTGATATTTGGTTGTTTTTAGGTTGCATTAGAAACTGACCAAAATCAAACGTCGAGCCAACATCTTAGACCAACATCAAATTGACGTCCAATACTGACATTTATTCGTCAGGTATGGCAACCAAAATCCAACGTCTGATAGACGTCATATTGGTAACGTCCACACAACGTCAACCTGTAACATCATTAGACGTTGATATTTGGTTGTTTTTAGGTTGCATTAGAAACTGACCAAAATCAAACGTCGCGCCAACATCTTAAACCAACAACATATTGATGTCCAATACTGACATTTATTCGCCAGGTTTGGCAACCAAAATCCAATGTCTGATAGACGTCATATTGGAAACGCCCACACAACGTCAAACTGTAACATCATTAGACGTTGATATTTGGTTGATTTTAGGTTGCATTGGAAACTGACCAAAATCAAACGTCGAGCCAACATCTTAAACCAACATCATATTGATGTCAAATACTGACATTTATTCATCAGGTATGGCAACCAAAATACAACGTCTGATAGACGTCATATTGGTAACGTCCACACAACGTCAAGCTGAAACCTCATTAGACGTTGATATTTTGTTGATTTTAGGTTGCATTGGAAAGTGACCAAAATCAAACGTCGAGCCAACATCTTAGACCAACATCATATTGACATCAAATACTGGCATTTATTCATCAGGTATGGCAACTAAAATCCAACGTCTGATAGACGTCATATTTGTATTGTCCACATGTCAGGCTGTATCATAATTAGACGTTGATATTTGGTTGATTTTAGGTTGTGTTGGAAAGTGACCAAAATCGAGCCAACATCTTAAACCAACATCATATTGACGTCAAATACTGACATTTATTCGTTAGGTATGGCAACCAAAGTAAAACGTCTGATAGACGTCATATTGGTAACGTCCACACATCAAGCTGTAACATCATTAGACGTTGATATTTGGTTGTTTTTAGGTTGCATTGGAAAGTAACCAAAAAGCAACATCTGTCTGATGTTGGACATTGACGTTGGTCTGACATTGTGTTCTGACACCAACCCGATTTTCATTTTCAAACAAAATGCAACGTCCCCACGACGCTTGCGTACAACGTCAATCTGACATAATGTTGACATCCTGTGCCTGCTGGGAATGTTTTAATCAGTAGTTAAGTATTACCTAGCTAAAGTGTTACCTGACTTCTATATTAATGTTTGAACGTGTTTAAATAATGCCCATCCTTTGTTTTTTTCTAAATTGAATGTAAATGCGTCTTATTTAACTTATTTTAACAAACCCTTTTCACATTTACAGGTTTCTCAGCAGCAGAAGACTGTTGCTACAAGGGATACAGCTACGGCCGGAAGTTAACAAGAATTATTTATATTATTTATTACATTTTCCAGGGCGACGCCGTGGCGCAGTGGATAGTGCTGTCGCCTCACAGCAAGAAGGTCGCTGGTTTGAGCCTCGAACCAGCTGGGTCTGGGTCAGTTGGCATTTCTGTGTGGAGTTGGCATGTTCTCCCTGTGTTCTTGTGGGTTTCCTCCGGGTGCTCCGGTTTCCCCCACAGTCCAAACACATGCGCTATAGGAGAATTTAATAAACTAAATTGTCTGTAGTGTACGTGTGTATGTTCTGGTCCTCCAGGTTGGGGGTTGAGCGTCGGGCTAACAACCCACCTCATAAAAAAAGAACTCGATGTTACGAAACACCAATATGGTGTGGCTAAATATCAACTTCAATATAAAATGGCCCTGGGAGTAAGTCATTATATTTTATTAATGCCTACCCCTACTCCAACCCCAAATCCAACCCACACAGTAATGAAAAAATAGCACTTATACAGAGTATTATTCATATTACTTATTAAATTACCCATTAAACTGTATTTTATTAATGCCTACCCCTACTCCAACCCCAAATCCAACCAACACAGTAATGTAAAAATAGCAATTATACTGAGTATTATTCATATTATTTATTAAATTACCCATTAAACTGTATTTTATTAATGCCTACCCCTACTCTAACCCTAAATCCAACCAACACAGTAATGTAAAAATAGCAATTATACTGAGTATTATTCATATTATTTATTAAATTACCCAATCAATTGTGTTTTATTAACGTCTTCCTCTACCCCAAGCCTAAATCTAACAGTAATGTAAAATATAGTGAAAAACTTATGCTATATTGGTATTTAATATCCAGTAATTGTATTTTATTAATGTCTATGCCTACTCAAACCCTAAACCCGACCATCACAGTAATGCAAAACCAGTATGTACCAGCCTGATCTCACCATTTTACGTTTTGTCAGTTTAGCGGCTAATTCGTACGAGTTCAGTCATACGAAATTGTACGATTTTAAAAAGGAGGCGTGGCACCTAACTCCACCCCTAAACCCAACAGTCATTGGAGGATGAGCAAATCGTACTAAATCGTACGAATTAGATCGTACGAATTCATACGAATTAGCCACTAAATCAAAAAGTTACGAATTGCCGTGAGATTGTGTTGGTACCACTAGTGGTACACAGGCGGCCTTCATGTGGTACGCAGAGGAATCAAATATGTCAAATGTACATGCTACACATATTTAAAAATGTATCAAACACTATCTATATATATGATGACATATATAGCCTGTATTTCCAGGTGTTGATGAATTGGCTACTATCGTAATACTTTACATTTAAGTACAGCAGTTGTTTGTTTTTTTTTGGGTTTTTTTTGTTTTTTTTTTTGGGGGGGGGGGGGGGGGTTACTTTTTAAGAACAGTAACCTACCATTTTTAACTTTTAAAAACACATTTTAATTTAAATGTTGACGTTTTTTGTATTTTTAGTTTGTTTGTTTGTTTGTTTACCTATAAGAACAGTACAGTGTTGATGTGCAGACTATTTATGTTTAAAGTGGCTGAAAATAATAAATATTCTCAATAATAGGAATTAATCTGCCACGTTTTTGAACTGTGGAGAGCTGTAGCTGCTTTAATGGGCCTACTACCAGGGGCGTCGCTAGACCCAATTCACTGGGGCACGTGCCCCAGTAAAAATCTCCAGTGCCCCAGTAAATGCATTGAGATATGATTTACTTCATATGCAAGTGTATTTATTAAGAGTGGTAATTCCGAAATAAAGACGTTATTCTCTAAGTGCAACCGAACCAACGCTGGTGAAAGCAATGTGTTTAACCAAAAAGCAAACTGACGCATCTCCGCGTGTGCGCAAAGAACAGGCGCGCCTCTTGCAGGCGCTGCTCTGAGAGTCCCGGTAGTAAACATGCGTGCCAAAAAAGACGGCTACCTGCTTGTTACGCGCCGCTCATGCATTGTAAAACCAGCATAACAGCTTTTTTTGTGTTGCAAGTGGACAAAACTAAAGTTTAAACAATATGATGGTGATCTTACTAAGCATGCCTCCTGATAGATTTTTTTGTATGAAGCAAAAAGGAGGGATGACGAGTCAGGGAGGTAAGACTTTATAAACCTAATTATCTGCCATGTGTCAAGTCTACAACAGATAATATAACATCCTATAACACACACACACACATATATATATATTGTATTTTATTGAATTGTCTATAGAATTTCATTAAAATGAAATTAATATTTATGCAAAAGTAATTTCTTAAATGATCTTAGCATCACTCCAGTTGTCTTAACATTGTTTTCCAGTTACATTTAAGATTATTTAGAAGAAGAATAATATGTATATAAGAATAATAATATGTATATAAAAATAATGTATAATAATAAGAATACTTTTATTTATAATTTATAATTATTTTAAAGATTATGACTTGAGAATATGATTTTACCTCAGCGCTGCACTTTTCTCCTTTTCCCTCGCGCTGAGTTCAGGTGACGGAGTGTTGTGAAGTAGTTAAACTCTCCTCAGTTTAATGTACAGTGTCAAACTTTCACAGGAATATCAGTATATTAATATAGGCTTTGCTAAAAGGCTGGTCAAATGTCTTTTTTTACAGAAGCTAACAGACGCGCATGCTGCGACCACGGTGATGAGTCAACAATCGCATATTTTGACTTATTTAAAGTAGGATATAGGCTATAGCATACAGTAATTTTGTGTAAAGACATTTATAAAAATATGTAGCTAATATATCACAGGGGTTTGTGTAGCAGCGATTACGGGAGCATTAATTAAATCCTTTTTCCCGTGGAGCTAAACAAACACTGCACAGTGTAGCTGATGGAGACGCACAAAAATATATATTAATTATATATATTTTCGTCGGAAGAAAAATATTCTTTGAACGAATTTTGTTTTGTAAAATTTGTATCTTAGTTTTTGTGGGTCAGTTATTTACAAAATAAACAAGAATAACTAATAAACTGAAGTGAAGCGATGTGCCTCAGGGTCCGCTATTTGCCGCGGCCAAAACACAAACTGGTCTGTTAAATACAATCGTAATATAAATAAAATAAAAGTGAAATATTCGGTTTCGAATATTGAATCTTTGTTAACTGCATGATCAAAAATAAAAGAGCAGCCTTTATTATCACTCTTTATGACAAACATCCATTGATGAATAAGTTTCGCTTTAGTTTAATCAAAGCGTTTGAACTAATTGATATTTTAGTCAAAGTGGTCTGCATAACCAATGATTGAACTTATCCACCTGCGACCCACCCATAATTAAACATCATGTAGGCGAGCTGGCTTTGTGATTACCTGAACCGTGTATTAACGGCTGCACCAGCATAACCGAGATCTGCGTATTGATAGCAGCACCAGCAGATATAAGAGAGTTTGTTTCATAACAGCATTTTATGCTTCTTAAATATCCAATATTAAGAGAGTGACTCCATAAGGTACATAACCTGCGCACACTTGATTATTACTTTAATGTGTAAAGTCATGGATGCATCTCACAGCGCAAAGCATAACTTTTCCTTTAAATGTCCATGCTTAATATGTCATTGATGAGGTCTATCTATTGAAAGGGTTACAATATAGGCTATATATGCGCTACATAGCAGGGACGTTATATATATTGGCTACATTTTTTATACACTTCTTTACACAAAATTACTGTATGCTATAGCCTATATCCTACTTTAAATAAGTCAAAATATATGCGATTGTTGACTCATCACCGTGGTCGCAGCTTGTGCGTCTGTTAGCTTCTGTAAAAAAAGACATTTGACCAGCCTTTTAGCAAAGCCTATATTAATATACTGATATTCCTGTGCGATTTTATATATATATATATAAATATATATATATATATATATATTTTTTTTTTTTTTTTTTTTTTTTTTGAGGGGGTGGGCGCGGGGGCACGTGCCCCAGTAGAGCTTTATGTCTAGCAACGCCCCTGCCTACTACGCTACTGTATTTCAATACTGGTCATGGTGGTACCTGGAGAGACAAGGTGGCACTGTTTCTGAGGTGGTTTCTGAGGTGGTACTTGATGAAAAGAACCACTGAGATAACACATATCCATGAGGGTTAATTAACTGCCTCAGAAATAAACTGCCATAATAATAAACAGAATACCATTATTGAACAAATTCTGATAAAAATAAAGATTTGTTTTTAAATTAAACATCCTTGTTATTCCATATGAAATAATTGTGGGGTGAAAATTGCGTTTATACAGCATTCCGACTGCTCTCCGTGTAGTATTTCATCATCAATTATCAATGCGCCATACGTCATGTGCGTCCTCCATCGGGAGCGAGCACGTTGCATAAATCTGCTCCGGAATGTTATTTATGGCAGGCGCGCTCCCGTGGACTGCACCGTTATTATTCGACGAGCGCGACTGACACCGATACTACAATGTCAAACGCGCCGAGGAGCACCCGTCCTGATTCCTTATCTGAATCCTCGAATAAATCGGATGACTTTAGTGGAAATACTGCGCGGATGTGTCATCTGTCAGATAAGGTAAGTCAAGAGTGAGCGCTTCAAGAAGTTCAGATTTCGCCGTACGTGCTTTATTTCAGTCGCGCGCTCGTAACGAACTATTTGACGCGATGGTCACGCGCTTATTTTATTTTCTACGGAACTCTTTAGTTTGTTTGTTTTGTGTGTTTATAACTACTTTAAATGATTACAGAACCCTTCATCTAAGTGTGTTTCAGCTGATGTGTTACGCAATAACATTATTTAAAGTAAAATAACGCGTGAGAGTAATCACGCGCTTTGAACGCTGTTTGAAAGTATGTGCGCCTCTATTACGTAATGCGCGCGCCGGGGCAGATGCGCGTGGGATTGAGCTGAAATCTGAAATGATCTCTTCCTGGTAATGTCAAAAGATGAGTGTGAGAGAATGAAAACAGTAGATGAATGTGGTTTTATTCATGCATTTCGTGGTATGTTGAAACGCGAGAGCAGGGTTGTGTGTCAGGGAGCTGCACGATGCTTCAAACTGATGCTGCAAACACTTCAGAACACTTGTCACGAGCATCAGTGTGTCAGTGCAGGGCTTATCTTTGCTTCAGGGTTTTACACGAGATGCCAAAAGTAAAACTGGCATTTAAAATATATATTTTAAACCATTAAAATGCAAATTAGCAGCACATTACACTGATAATATTTGTTTTTATAATATCATTTAATAGACTATTTGTTCAGCGTTATCTTATTTTTATTTTTAATAATGTCCTCAAAACAATACTGCGTTCACAAATGTTTGTCTACTGTTTTAAAATGTCACTTCTTTTACAATGTCCAGTGGTTTGCAGAGTGATAAAACTGATCGTTCTCTTAAAACTTTAGCGGACCAAAAATGAAAAATCAGCCATATAGTTAAAAAAGAAGACAAGTTGCTCTCACCATCATGTTGATCCGAACCCAAAAGATTTCAGTTTACCTTCAGAACAAGCTGAAAATATTATATATATGTATATATATTCTCTGTGTTTTGGCTCTCTGTACTCTGAAGCTTCAAAACATTCTTAAAGAAATCAATCAACTCATTGATCAGTCAATCATTTTCTTTTCGGCTTAGTCCCTTTATTAATCAAGGGTCGCCACAGCGGAATGAACCGCCAACTTATCCAGCATATGTTTTACGCTTGAACCAGTGATCTTCTTGCTGTGAGGCGACAGCGAAAATATAACAACTGGGCAATTTAATTAATTCATTCATTCATTTTCTTTTTAGCTTAATCCCTTTATTAATCAGGGGTCGCCACAGCGGAATGAACCGCCAACTTATCCAGCATATGTTTTACGCTCGAACTGGCAAGCTTCTTTCTGTGAGGCGACAGCGAAAATATAACAACTAGGCAATTTAATTAATTCATTCATTTTCTTTTCGGCTTAGTCGCTTTATTAATCAAGGGTCACCACAGCGGAATGAACCGCCAACTTATCCAGCATATGTTTTACGTTGAACCAGTGACCTTCTTGCTATGAGGCGACAGCGAAAATATAACAACTGGGCAAATTAATTAATTAATTTTCATTTCAGCTTAGTCCCTTTATTAATTAAGGGTTGCCACAGCGGAATGAACCGCCAACTTATCCAACATATGTTTTATGCTCGAACCAACGACCTTCTTGCTGTGAGGCGACAGCAAAAATATTACAACTGGGCAAATTCATTCATTCATTCATTCATTTTCTTTTCAGCTTAGTCCCTTTATTAATCAAGGATCACCACAGCGGAATGAACCGCCAACTTACCTAGCATATGTTTTACGCTCACACCAGCGACCTTCTTGCTGTGAGGCGACAGCGAAAATATAACAACTGGGCAATTTAATTCATTCATTTTCTTTTCGGCTTAGTCCCTTTATTAATCAGGGGTCACCACAGCGGAATGAACCGCCAACTTACCCAGCATATGTTTTACGCTCAAACCAGCGACCTTCTTGCTGTGAGGCGACAGCAAAAATATAACAACTGGGCAATTTAATTAATTCATTCATTCATTTTCTTTTTAGCTTAATCCCTTTATTAATCAGGGGTCGCCACAGCGGAATGAACCGCCAACTTATCCAGCATATGTTTTACGCTCGAACTGGCAAGCTTCTTTCTGTGAGGCGACAGCGAAAATATAACAACTAGGCAATTTAATTAATTCATTCATTTTCTTTTCGGCTTAGTCGCTTTATTAATCAAGGGTCACCACAGCGGAATGAACCGCCAACTTATCCAGCATATGTTTTACGTTGAACCAGTGACCTTCTTGCTGTGAGGCGACAGCGAAAATATAACAACTGGGCAAATTAATTAATTAATTTTCATTTCAGCTTAGTCCCTTTATTAATTAAGGGTTGCCACAGCGGAATGAACCGCCAACTTATCCAACATATGTTTTATGCTCGAACCAACGACCTTCTTGCTGTGAGGCGACAGCAAAAATATTACAACTGGGCAAATTCATTCATTCATTCATTCATTTTCTTTTCAGCTTAGTCCCTTTATTAATCAAGGATCACCACAGCGGAATGAACCGCCAACTTACCTAGCATATGTTTTACGCTCACACCAGCGACCTTCTTGCTGTGAGGCGACAGCGAAAATATAACAACTGGGCAATTTAATTCATTCATTTTCTTTTCGGCTTAGTCCCTTTATTAATCAGGGGTCACCACAGCGGAATGAACCGCCAACTTACCCAGCATATGTTTTACGCTCAAACCAGCGACCTTCTTGCTGTGAGGCGACAGCAAAAATATAACAACTGGGCAAATTAATTCCTTCATTCATTCATTTTCTTTTCGGCTTAGTCCCTTTATTAATCAAGAGTCGCCACAGCGGAATGAACCGCCAACTTATCCAGCATATGTTTTACGCTTGAACTAGTGACCTTCTTGCTGTGAGGTGACAGCGAAAATATAGCAAATGGGCAATTTAATTAATTCATTTTTTTTCAAGCTTAATCCCTTTATTAATCAAGGATCACCACAGCGGAATGAACCGCCAACTTATCCAGCATATGTTTTACGCTCAAACCAGCGACCTTCTTGCTTTGAGGTGACAATGCTAACCACAAGTAAGGTTAATTTTTCATGTGAGAAAACCAAACGGGGTTTACTGTTGTGTGTGAACATCTTGCACATTTGAGCTTCTCTGTGTGGTTCGGCTGAACTTCTGTTTATGTTCGCTGATCAACATGAAATCTGCTCATCTTAACGAGTGTCTCTTCAGAAGCCTGATTAAATACGCTTGATCTTATTTATTTGATCTCTTCATGAATGTTTGGAAGCGTCAAGAGTGTCCGACTGTTAATAAAGGGACAGAAATCTCTCATTTAATTTGCATATTTCCCTTCGTGTTGAGATGAACGACAAGCAGAGGGAGAGTGAACGATGACAGAATGACCAACCAAACTTTCAACATTCCCATAACTCTCAGAAAACATTTCCCGCTGTAATTCCTGAATGGGAATGTCAGCAGATGCGTTTGTCTCTGTGCCTGGCCCTGCATATGTGTGCTTGAGTGTAAGTGTGTGTGTGCTTCTTTATTTCGGGCTGGGCCGTGTAGGTGGAGGTGTGAGTGAGTCAGGCAGAGATGGAGCTGATCAGAAGAAAAGACTCCGACTCAAACGGCTTGTTCTCTGACAACTCCGACAATGACTGTGAGGTACGAGAGTGTGTGAGTGTGTGTGTGTGTGTGTGTGCTGGTTTTGGTGGTTTATGAGGACACCAATTTGTATAACGACCTATGATATTACAATGTGGGGGTGGTTTATGAGCACATGCCGTGTGTCTTTGTAATTTAAACATGTTCAAAATCATACTCAACAGGGTCTTTTAGCATTTAAATATGATTAAAATCTTAAAGTTAAACACACTGACAAACCGAAATGTCCATTTTTTCTTTTCTTCAGTGATTTATTTAATTAATTATTGAGTGCGGACCTTCTTTGGTGCTTGAATTATCCTGTGTGGGTTCGATTTAGGGAAAGCGTCATATATTAAGCCTTTTATTTAAAGCATAAATTACATTATGCCTATGGAGAGTCCTCATAAACCACCAAATCCAACGTGTGTGTGGCAGATCAACTGTCATTACTGCAAACACACACGATCTGTTCATCTCTGTAGGACATGGGCGCTTGTGGACAGAATATTGGAGTGTGTCTGTGTGAAAATACCATCTTCTGTGATCAACATTCACCAGAGGTACGTGACTAAACCAGAGGGGTGCTTGAGCCTCTTAACTATCACTGTCCTGCCAAACTGACGCAAATACTTTAAATTCTGATGTCTACGTCACAAATATTGTCAAAAGTATAACAAGATTAGCTTCTTATCGCTCAAAACTAAAGGGGCTGTTCACACAGAGTCCATTTGTCCTCTCCAATGTGCTACTTCTCTATTGTTTTTCAATGTAAGCACATGCTGGACAGACGTGTTTGAACACTATGCTTGCGTCTTTTGAAGATTCTTTTAAATGCTGTGTCAAGTTTAAAGATCTTCAATTTACACATACAGCCTAGATCATCACTGTTAAGCTGGATTTATACTGGCGCCGCATCGTGCACCTCTGCTGACTGCGCGCGCACCTCGCGAAACGGACGAGGCTTTTATACTTGGCGCGTTTGCGGTTGTGATATTCTTTAAAACGACAGGGGGCGGCAAAAGTAACTGACTGTAAAGTCAGACAGATAAACCAACACAATCTCATGGCAATTCGTAACTTTTTGATTTAGTGGCTAATTCGTATGAATTAGTACGATCTAATTTGTATGATTTAGTACGATTTGCTCATCCGCCAATGACGGTTGGGTTTAGGGGTGGGGTTAGGTGACACGCCTCCATTTTAAAATCGTACAATTTCGTACAACTGAACTCGCACAAATTCGTATGAATTAGCCACTAAACTGACAAAACGTAAAATACTTGCGTTTTCTCGTGAGATCAGGCTGGATAAACAGAGAAGGAGGAAGTTTCTGGAACTATGTCATATCATTAATACCGTTTTAGATTTTTAAGCTAATTATTTTTATTGTTTTTATAATTTATTATAAAGCATTCAAGATTTTTTTAAATCAAACTTTGATGCATCACTTGCTTTTCTTCATATCTCAGACAGTTCTACCTATTAAAGTTTATTAAAATATTAATGACAACAGAACATGTGTTGCTCCAGAAATATATTTTTTATTATGGCAAGAATAAAAGCAAAAAAAAAAAATCACTTACTAAAAAATAAAGATGTTTTTTAGATGTAGCCGCTCCACAATTGACACATTACTGTCTGGCTGGTTTCTGTCCTATACCTAGCTAAAAAGGCAATAATAGTCCATCATTCCAGACCATTATCACCAATAAAGCCTAGAGAAAAACAGGGCATCAGTACATTATTAACCGATAGGTTCACATATTCCTGTCCAGTTATCAAAGAAATAATCTGTTCCTTAATTATAGTTTTGTAACTATTAAATTGTTTTAATTTCTAAATTGTAACATAAACATCAGTGCTAAACCTCTGACTGGTGGAAAAACATATTTCTGTAATTGTGCATTTGCCGTTGTGATATTCTTTAAAACGACAGGGGGCGGTCAAAAGTAACTGACCGTAAAGTCAGATAGATAAACAGAGAAGTAGGAACTACGTCATATCATTAATATCGTTCAAGATTTTATTTTTTTATAATTATTTTTTGGGGTTTTTCACCTTTAATTGAGATAGGACAGTGGAGATTTCAGACAGGAAAGTACTGTGAGCAGAGAGAAGGGAAGGGTCGGCTAAGGACCTCGAGCCTGGAATCGAACTCGGGTCGCCGTGAGCACCATGGTGCCATATGTCGGCGCACTCAACCACCAGGCTATTGGCGCCGACTCGTTCAAGATTTTTAAGCTAATTATTTTTATTGTTTTTATAATTTATTATAATGATTATAAAGATTTTAATAACCATTCAAGATTTTTTTAATCAAACGTTGATGCATCACTTGCTTTTCTTCATTTCTCAGACAGTTCTACCTGTTAAAGTTGATTAAAATATCAATGACAACAGATCATGGGTTGCTCCACAGTTCACTCATTACTGTCTGGCTGGTTTCTGTCCTATACTTATGCTAAAAAGGCAATAATGGTCCAACATTCCTGACCATTATAACCAATAAAGCCTGGAGAAACAGGGCATCTGTGTATTGTAAACTGATAGGCTCAAATATTCATTTCCAGTCCTCAAAGAAATAATCTGTTCCTTAATTTTAGTTTTGCAACTATTAAATTGTTTTAATTTCTAAATTGTAACATAAACATCAGTGCTTAACCTATAAATGGTGGAAATATATTGTAATTGTGTACCTGGCTCACGTTTACCATGGCTTCTTTTGGCTTTAACAAACATATCCCTCAGGTTTTTCCAAACCTTTTAACAAAGCTTTCCTCCTTTCCCACTGCTGTTGCAATTTCTAGCCAAGAATTATTGATCATCAGGTTATCTCTATGATCAGGGATCATAAAGATGTCTGTACAGGCTTACGGTTTCAGTCAAAATCTCTTCAAAGTGTTTCATAATCAACTCAAATCAAACGCGGCGCACTGTTCGCTCGAGTCTCAAAAAAAAATCATGCGCTCTGGCAGCCGAAATCATGTCACGCACACCCAAAGCGAACATCCGCAAACTCCGCGATGACGTCACATTCGCCACACGCACTCAAACGAACTAGCGGACGCGTCGAGTATAAACCAGGCTTTTTTAGTCCCACAGGAGTGGACCAATCAGAACAGCTCGGAGGCGGGGCAACCACTTCAAGCTTCTGTTAATTGTAGAAAGCTGGCATGACAACTTTTTTATTTACTGTTACATCATGGCGGAGGAGGCGCTCATTGTGGCTTTGTCCAGATATCCTGAGTTAAATGATGTGTCTTCAAGTGCTCATCATAACATAGTGTTTTCCTATTTCTAAAGAGTCTGTTATTGCCGTTATTACATCACATTCATAATATCACGTCACATGGACCTCAGCTACTTCGTGGACCTGTGATTTTTTTATAAAAACCCATTCCTGATCGCAGAATCTTGTGTTTTTAAAAGCAAAGCTGCAGTCAGTGTGAATGAGCTTCCACACCTGCCTCATTTAGCTCAGCTGAAACATTCCTGCCCACATGGAAAGAGTCTACATGAGGGTATATGAAACTTATAGGCAGTACCTATGTGCATATCAGCATCAGAATCAGAAAGAGCTTTATTGCCAGGTATGTTCACACATACGAGGAATTTGTTTTGGTGACAGAGCTTCTACAGTGCAACAGGATAACAGAGACAGGACAAAAAACAGATAATAAATATATTTTAAAAAATAGAAGTAAGTAGTGAGTGCAAATATACAGATTGACAAGTGTATGTACATGTTTATTACTATATACAACGTTATATGTGCAGCTGTTATGTGCAAATTGGCATGTAAAGTGTGTTGTTAAATAAGTGTATATGTGTATAAAAGTGTATAGCAAGTAGTGATGTTGGTTTCACAATTATTATCATCAAGTGTTCATGAGATGGATTGCCTGAGGGAAGAAACTGTTTCTGTGTCGGGCTGTTCTGGTGCGCAGTGCTCTGTAGCGTCGACCAGAAGGTAAAAGTTCAAAGAGGCAGTGTGCTGGGTGTGAGGGGTCCACAGTGATTTTGGCAGCCCTTCTGCTCGCTCTGGATAAGTACAGTTCTTGGGGAGTAGGAAGGGTTGTACCAGTGATTCGCTCAGCAGTCCGAACTATTTGACGTAGTCTTTGGAGGTCGTATTTAGTAGCTGAGCTAAACCAGACAGCTATTGATGTGCAGATGACTGATTCAATGATGGAGGTGTAGAATATATCTCTCAGGTGGGTTGACGCGAGAACAGCGCGGCCGCGAACGGCACTCCTGGAAGAGAGATACGTAAAAGCGCACACAGTGGCCTCTCGAGGATTCGCGCAAACAAAAACTGCAAAAATACGTACCTCCCGGGACGTATTTCGCGGTCTCCAGAAACGTACGCGGCACTACGTTTTCAGAATGAGCCTGGGTTGACGTTCAAATATAATTGAAACACCTAAACTATAATAAAATACAATGTTTTAAATAATACCTAAAATATTACATAAATAACTCAATATTTTGGTCTCTTTAAGTACCTCCAGTCACTTCTTTAATTCATTTTAACTTAATTTTTTAATCAATTTATTTAGCCTTTTCCTTCCTATGAAATTTACAAACATTACTAGCATTATTAGCATTATTAGCCCTCCAGTGAAACATATATCCTTTTTCAAACATTTTTATATTTATATAAACATTGTGATATTTAAAGGAGCAAGGAAATTTTCACAGTATTTCCTATAATATTTTTTCTTCTGGAGAAAGTCTTATTTGTTTTATTTCGGCTAGAATAAAAGCAGTTTTTAATAGTTTTAAACCCATTTTTAGGGTCAATATTAATAGCCCCCTTAAGCAATATTAGTTTTGGATAGTCTACAGAACAAACCACTGTTATACAATGACTTGCCTAATTACCCTAACTTTACCCTAATTAACCTAGTTAAGCCTTTAAATGTCTGAATACTAGTGTCTTGAAGAATATCTAGTCTAATATTATGTGCTGTGATCATGACAAAGATAAAATAAATGAGTTATTAAAACTATTATGTTTAGAAATGTGTTGAAGAAATCTTCTTTCCCTTAAACAGAAATTGGGGTAAGAATATAAAAGAATTCAAAGTTATCAGGAGGGCGAATAATTCTGACTTCATCTGAAAATAAAGCTAGAGTGAGTGCTATAAATGCAGTGTGAGCCCTGACCTGATCACCGTCTCCGTCTCTCATCAGGACTCCAGTGTAAAGTGTGTCCAGTGTGGTAAAAACCGGCCGCTGATCACCAGATACTCAGAGGGATACGGCACAGAGGTGAGCAAACACACACACACATACTGACTGAGTCCCATATGAAGTGAGTAGACGAGTGTTTACTCATCTGACTGCTGTTTCAGGAGGAGTGTGTGCAGACGCATCCGCAGGGAGACAGTGATGCAGACGCAGACATAGAGGACACCGACAGCAGGTCTGACACACGCGCACGCACACACGATCGTACACATACACACACTCTCAAGTGACACACAAACCATGCATTCAATCTCAAGCACACACACACACAGAAACACACACACTGATAGACGCTAACACACACACATACACTCACTCACATACACTCTCTCACACAAATATGCACACGCTCACATATACACCACACCACATACAGCAGCCGACACAGTAACACGCATGCACGCACACACACACACGTTCGGTTTTCATGTTTTAGGGTATTATTTAAGATACACACACACACACACTAATACACACACACTCGCAGACATGTACACTGCACACGCACACACACGCACCGCACACGACATGTTCGGTTTTCATGTTTTATGGTATTTTTTAACATACACACACTCGCAAACACACACAAATACACACTCATGAACACACTCATGGATACAGACACACACACACATACTGACATACAGACAGTAACACACACACTCTGACACACACCACATTAAGGATACACACACATGCTCATGGACACACACACACTAATACACACACTCGCAGATATGTACACTACACACACACACACACACGCACACACACATGACATGCTCGGTTTTCATGTTTTATTTAACATACACACACACTCGCAAACACACACAAATACACACTTACCAACACACTCATGGATACAGACACACACACATACTGACATACAGACAGTAACACACACACTCTGACACACACAACACTAAAGATACACACACATGCTCATGGACACACACACACACACTAATACACACACACTCGCAGACATGTACACTGCACACACACGCACAAACACATGACATGTTCGGTTTTCATGTTTTATGGTATTTTTTAAGATACACACACTCGCAAACACACAAATACACACTCACGAACACACTCATGGATACAGACACACACACATACTGACATACAGACAGTAACACACACACTCTGACACACAGCACACTAAAGATACACACACATGCTCATGGACACACACACACACACTAATACACACACACTCGCAGACATGTACACTGCATACACACACACACACGCACACACACATAACATGTTCGGTTTTCATGTACACAGACATTTACACTGCACACACACACACGCATAAACACACACTCTAAATAACACAACTACAAACAAACAATATCACACACAAGCGCATATTTACTGTAACACACTCACACTCAGTAACACAAATACACACACTGTAACACATACACACTCGCAAACAGAAATTTGGTGGTATACTAAAGGTACAAGGTATACACCTACACCTACAGACACATACACACACACACACACACACACACACACACCCCTCACAGCAAACAACCTGCAATTTTAAATGTTTTCCTCATGGGGGACCAAAATATGTCCCCACAAGGTCAAGATTTACTGATATCGTTACTCTTGTGGGGAAATTTGGTGGTTTAACAAAGGTACAAGGTGCACACACACATCCTATCTCTTACTCTGCACTGTGATTGGTGATTGGTTCAGGCTCCAGATTGCGGGATCCCTCCAGCGAATCAGCTCCCGGAAGAGAAAGCGTCAGCGAATCACGCGGCAGGACACTACTGAGAGTGAAGACGACGGTGGGCGGAGCCACAGGACGCACCGCTGGAGTTTACGCCTCAGTCCTCACCGCACACACAACAGAACAATACTGGAGGTGTGTGACGACTGGATGATGACGCTGAAATATTAATGATATCAAACATTAAGACGTTATTTCTGCACTATTCCAAAACGAGCATTAAAACATAAGAGCGCTCATGTCTGCCTGGTCTCTCTCTAACCTGGAGAAAGTGTGTGTTTGTCTGAGTGTTCTGCTTGTTTTCTGTGCTTTCAGGAGAGTGTTTCTCAGGTGCGGCCGCTGGTGATCTGTCGCTGTGCAGCTCGAGACACTCAAAGCCTCACGGACGTCACACTGACCAACAGGAAGTGGCCGCTGACGGTGTTTCCTGTGCCACCGTCTGTCACTTTGTCTTGCTTCCTGCTCTTCATCCCTTTATCTGTAACCATCACCATCATCATCATCATGCTCATGTCTTTCCTCCTGCCGCTCACAGACACCTGAACACGGCACTCTCAGGCCATCGAGCCATTCTCTGCACTTCAGTCCACACCTAAAAGAAAAACAAATACTATAGTAATTTACTGTAAATATTTTCGTTTCTGATCCATACTATAGTAAAGTACCTGAATTCATCTGTTGTGGTGATTCTACAGTTGCTATGGTAACAGAACTTTTGTGCTGAGTCTATTGTTGCTATGGTAACAGAATGACTACACTAACTGATCCATTGTGGTGATTCTATAGTTGCCATGGTAGCAGAACAACTTTAGTAACTGATCTGTTGTGGTAATTCCATAGTTGCTATGGTAACACAACAACTATAGTAGTTAATCCGTTGTGGTGATTCTATAGCTGCTATGGTAACAGAATTGCTACACTAATTGTTCACACCAGACGCGGAAGAAGCGAGTGATTTACTTGTTAAGTCAATGCAAAGGCGCGAATAGACATCCTGCAGTGCGATACGTGCAAATGGTGCTGCGTGAACGATGCCAATTGCGCGAGTTTGGAAATCTGAACTTCAGCGGACAATCGCGCCGCGTCAACCAATCAGGAGCTTGCTCTTGTGGGGGCATGATTATGATGTAGTGCCTGTTGTTGGTGTCTTGGGGGAAAATCCTCCTGCACACACTGACAACAGTTCATCAAACTGGGCTCGGCTCAGTCAGAAGCGCTGTTGAAAGCTTCCATCATCCAGGTTATGTATCTGGAGGAGTTTATAAGCTCACAGAGCTGGCTGCACCTCTGAAAGAATCTAGTGCACTCAGACATTGCTCAAAATTAATCGACGCTGTTTTTCAGCCATCCTAAAGCACATAAACACAGTTATTTTCTCAATAAAATCCATGTTAGCCATTTAGCAACGAAGCTAGAGTCACCAGGCAGCCCTGCCCATCACGTGACTCCCTGCATCTGTTGCTCAGTGAATTTGACACGTAAATGAAGCAGATTTGACGCGCGAATAAAGCGAGTAAACTCAAATGTTCATGCGACTATTTATGCGTGAATAGCACAATTTATCTGCGCGTTCCGCGTCTGGTGTGAACACAGCATAACTGATCTGTTGTGGTGATTCTATAGTTGCTATGGTAACACAACAACTATAGTAGTTAATCTGTTGTGATGAGTCTATAGTTGCTATGTATATTATATAGTATATACATACATATATATCATACATATATAGTATAGTATATAGTATATTATATAATAACTACTGTAGTAACTGATCTGTTGTGGTGATTCTACAGTTGCTATGGTAACAAAACAACTACACTAACCGATCCATTGTGATGATTCTATAGTTGCCATGGTAGCAGAACAACTTTAGTAACTGATCTGTTGTGGTGATTCCATAGTTGCTATGGTAACACAACAACTATAGTAATTAATCTGTTGTGGTGATTCTATAGTTGCTATGGTAACAACGACTACACTAACTGATCTATTGTGGTAATTCTGTAATTGCTATGGTAACAGAACAGCTATAGTAACTGATCTGTTATGCTGATTTCACAGTTGCTATGGTAATATAACAAATATAGTAACTTATATGTTGTGGTGATTCTATAGTTGCTATAGTAACATAACGACTACACTAACTGATCTGTTGTGATAATTCTATAGTTGCTATGGGAACACAACATCTATAGTAATTAATCCGTTGTGAAGATTCTATAGTTGCTATGGTAGCACAACTATAGTAACTGATCTGTTGTGGTGATTCTACAGTTGCTATAGTATCAGAGCGACTATAGTAACTGATCCGTTATATCAATTCTATAGTTGCTATGGTAACATAACGACTACACTAACTGATCTGTTGTGATAATTCTATAGCTGCTATGGGAACACAACATCTATAGTAATTAATCCGTTGTGAAGATTTTATAGTTGCTATGGTAGCACAACTATAGTAACTGCTCTACTGTGGTGATTCTATAGTTGCTATGGTAACAGAACAACTATAGTAACTGATCCGTTATATCAATTCTATAGTTGCTATGGTAACACAACTACTGTAGTAATTAATCCGTTGTGATGATTCTATAGTTGCTATGGTAACAGAACAGCTATAGTAACTGATCTGTTGTGGCAATTCTATAGTTGCTATGGTAACAGAACAACTATAGTAACTGATCTGTTCAGGTAATTGTGCAGTTACTATGGTAAAAGAACAGCTACAGTAATAGATCTGTTGTGGCGATTCTACAGTTGTCTAAGGCAACACTACACCTATATTAATATATATAATGACCAATACTATTTTTTACAACCAAAGAGTATATAATACTACAATACACCACAGTTTAGTGTAGTAAACACTAAATTATACTACAGTATTTATCACAGTTTATCAATTTACTATAGTTAATACTACAATATGCTGGAGCATTCATTAACAAACAGTTGTAAATATTATAACATATACAGTATAATACACCTTACTATAGTATGGTTGAAAAACACTTTAGTATCTATTATAAATTACTATAGTATTTTTTTTTCATGTGGGCATGTACAGTAAATTAGAGCAACCCTTTATACAGCACTATTCACTTTTGCCATAAGAGAAAACAAATGCTTTACTACATTATAATTTTGTAAATTCCTCATAATAAATGACTAATTAATACTAATTAAGATTGAAACATAATTATAAGATATTGTCAAAATTATATGAGATATAGAAACATAATTATGAGATGTAAATGAAGGATTATGAGATTCTAAGTCAAATTTATGGGACAAAATTATGAAAAAGCTCAAACCGTCGACATTAAATCATAATTATGAGATAAAAGGTTAAATTATATGAGATAAAAGGTCATAATTATGATGTGAATGAAAGATTATGACATAATCAAAATTATGACACAAGTTAAAAATACAGTCACAATTATGAGACCAAAAGTCTAAAAACTAAAATACATATTAAATTGTAATTATGAGATAAAAGTTTGAGATTAATAACCTAGGATATGGTGTACTACATCAAAATAAAGGTCAAAAATGTAAAACAATGAAACAAAAGCCATAATTATTGATGATAAAATCAAAAGCTATTTATAATTAAAAACAAATTATTAGATGCGAGATTAAATTTAAGTAAAATAATATATGATTATTTTTGTGACTAATTACTATGACATAAGTCACAATTATGAGATTGTGTGAATTTGATGAGAAGTAAAAGGATGTATAACAGGTTACGACAAAGTCAAAATGAGAAAAAACATCAATTTCACAGAAATCTAATGTGAAATTGAGCTTAAAGGGCACCTATTATGCAGAAATCACTTTTATAAGGGGTTTTAACACAGTTGTGTGTCAGCAGTGTATGAATATAGCTAGCATCTAACGGCAAACATGAATTAATACTATTTTTTACAATCAGACTTAATAAAAACAGTCTGCAAAAACACCTTGATTGACATTCTCCTTTTTTATGATGTCATCAGAAGGGGAAAGCCCCGCCCACTAGTGCCCATCTCTCCCTCATTAGCATAACCAGCCCTGAGTGAGAAGCAGCTGTTTTGAATCTGCTACTATGCTGACACACAGACGTCTGTAGCTCCGCCCTTTTTTGAAAAGAGCACAATCTCATTTGAATTTAAAGCGACAGTCACCAAAACACGACAATTAATAGCAAAGCCTAATATGGTCAGTTTCAAAGAGATTAAACATTAACATTATTAGATTAACATACATGGAGAAAACATTAATTGTTTGATATTTTGAGCTGAAGCTTCACACGCACTCTATGGACATTTACATATTGTTAAAATATGAATAATAGGTCCCCTTTAAGTCACAACTAAGAAAATAAAAAGTCAAAAGGATGTAACTCTAAATATGTGTATTAGAATCATATTTGCGATGTAAATGTACTATTTTTTACTCCTAATGTGATAGATTAGCACTTTGTTCTGCTCATTAATCTTAAACGCAATAGCATAGTGTGTCAGTTTTGACTTCCTATGTCGTGCTATGAGATTTTATATTTTAAACAAGTTAAATGTTTTCTTATGAGCTAGAAATGGCACGTAGAAATAGTTATTGGAAACCAAAGACAGTCAATTAATTAAAACACACACACAAACATGCACATTAAGATCAGGGTGTAAAATTCACAAAGCACAAATGACCATAATTGTGGCCAATGACATTTCACATTGAAATGAATTTCATTGGCTGTAAATAAATAAACCAATAATAATAATATTAATAATAATAATAATAATAATAATAATAATAATAATAATAATAAATAAACAATAAGCACAAAAGCTCGACCTGACTGGCTCAGCAGCTTAGCAAAATGACAAAATATACTTTATAGGGTCCTATATTTTTATATAATAGGAAATACTTAAATAATAATGACCAATGAAATGCATGTTTAGTTTTTTAAAACTTGCTAAATAATTTGAGAAAAGAAAGTTTCACAAATCAACAGGTAAAGGCCTCGTGAAGTGCTTTGAAATGTAGATTTTTTTAAAATTCGATATTTGAGGTCATCTCAACTGAAACATGAAGAGAGGGCAAGGCATAGAGTAGCTCCTCCCCTTTTCGAAAAACAGCCAATAGCATTTAGTTTTTCTCACAGCTCTGCCAGTGAGTGATTGAGCTCAAGCGAATCAAATGAAAAGCCTATGTCCGACACTAGAGAGCATTTGATTGGTCAGAAGATTTGATAAGAAACCGAAGTATGAGGTGATGTCCAAACAATCATGGATCAATTTAGGCACAAGTGACAAACTGAGAGCTTTGGATGTTTATATCAGGTTTATATCATCTAAATGTGCATTTTGGAAACACTAACATACTGATAATAACATCTAAAAAACCTGATTTTAATTTCACGAGACCATTAAGTGTAATACTAAGGAAAAACTGACAACAGACTGTTGAATTATTAGATTTATAATGCATAACTGAAGTGGTTATACTTTGGGGGTGCGTTATTTCCAATAATTCGACATACTAGAGTGCATTATTCTGCTTATACTCTATTTCCCACAGCTAAATTCACTGTTCACATGTTGCATTTAAGACTCTTGTCAGGTTTTCATCCTCCAACTGCTCTGGTGTTTAGGATAGTTTCTTACACATCTCATCCAAAGCCTTCAGTTTTGTTCTGATGTGATTTTTGACTGTGAAATAACTAATAATTGGAGAGGGGTCTGGCTGCAGACTCAGTGCAGATGCAATCTGAGCTGCATGCAATGCTTTTTAATGTGCTCATCCAACCCCACCCCTAACCCTCACAGTGACGTCACTAGCTCTATTCTATCTCTGAGAGATGCAATATCAGCTTGCATCATACATGCTAAATCCAGATACTATTGAATAATTCAGCGTAGTGATATGGAGCTGCAATGCGCTCCAAACCTGCCGGAACTACTTTAGTTGTGCATTTATCTGCTCAACTACCAATCAGAATCTAGCATTCAGCAGACCTGCAGTATAATATACTCCCCCAACACCCCAACAGGAAACGTTACTAATAATGTATGATTTGAGTATAAATGCTTTTGCAGATATGAAGTCAACATGAAAGGAATTTGCTCATTTTATTTCTTTAAATGTGCCAGATTTAATGAGCCGAGAAGAAATAACAGATTAATTATAATCTTTTTTTTAATCAGGGTTTGTTGTGATGGTATAAATTTACAATCTTTAGTAGTAAAAGCATTGAATTCTTTCAGAATAATGTCAGAAATACTGACTGAATAGTCTTGACGTCAAACAAAAAGGAAAGTCTTGTCAAGGTTGGAACAAGTTTATTTATTTGACAGATTAATATTACAGTCCGCTTTAAAGTGTAATCGAAGTCATTTTTTTTCTTTAAAGCTATTTATTTTTAAGATGTTTGCGGCGTTACTAAATATATTAACTGCTTCCAGAGAAAGAGACAACATTAGTCATGCTTAGTTTGGCAGCAATTTGGCAGCAACCAGAACAAGATTATAGATATAAGAAAATAAGTACGTATTAAATAATAATATACAATAAAATAAGATGTGATAAAAATAAAATAAAATACGGTCTACAATACTATACATATGAATATTGATTAAAACATATTTCATAAACATATGTAATCTTTGAACTTTTGTGATATTAGGAAAAAAAGAAATCTGTTTCAAACACTTTTACTCATCATTTTAAAATGACATATTTTGTTTATGTTGTTGTAGATTGTGGAAAATGTTGTTTTAATGATGAATATATTTTTAAATATAAATATTTAAATGAATTATAAGAATAATAATATAAATAATAAATATATTAAATTAAAAATGTTAATAAAGTAATTAATTATTTAATAAATAAAAAAAAAATATATATATATATACATATATATATATATATATATATACACGGAATTATTCAAAATATTATTAACATTTTAATTTAATTATAATTTATAATATTATTATTTTTATAATTCATTTAAATATTTATATTTAAAAATATATTTATTTTTAATGTATATAAAAAAATAAATTAAAATTTATTAAAATTATTTTTTTTATTTATAAAAAATTATATTTAAAATATATTCATAATTTTTTAAATTATATATATATATATTTTTTTTATAACTGTTTAATATATATATATATATATATATATATATATATATATATATATATATATATATATATATATATATATTATATAACTTTTTTTTAAACATTGCAATGAAAGTATATTTTTGTTTGTATACGCTGTCAATATAGTTCTTTGTTAGAAAAAAACTATTGTCTCACCAAAATTGGAATAAAATAGAATATTTAAAATATAATAAAAATATTTAATTTTTTAATTTTGCACTATAAAATCAGAAAGATTTAAGGAAAGCTGCTATTATATCGACTGTAAAATCTTCATAAAATGGTGCGTTATTCCGAGTAAGCAAGAAAACAACATAAAAGAGTAGATTTTCTCTATCAGGCTGCGGTGTGATGCTGTAAAGTGGGCGTTTGCTGAGTTTGAGGAGGTTTTTTGAACTGGATGAAGGTCAAATTCACCACAAGAGCGAAATCTCTCCTGGTTCACTGCAATCCTTCCTGCATTAGCCATTAAAATATGTTCAGAGAGATTCAGAAACACTGAGTCACACACAGGAACAGCTGAATGCTTTTTAGCAGCTTTGACGTCAAACAAAAATGAAAGCAATTACATATAGAACAAATTTTCAGATTTAATTCAATTCAAGGTTATTTGTGTAGCTCTTTTCATATTATCTTCAATAATTATCACTCAAAAGCAGCTTAACAAAAGGTGCAAATCATTACGTTTTGCGTGAACAGTCTACAGTTGAAGTCTGAATTATCAGCCGCCCTGTATATTGTTCCCCAATTTCTGTTTTACACACTTCTAATCATAATAGCTTTAATAACTCATCTCTAATAACTGATTTATTTTATCTTTGCCATGATGACAGTAAATAATAATAGACTAGATATTATTCAAGACACTTCTATACAGCTTAAAGTGACATTTAAAGGCTTAACTAGGTTAATCAAGGTTAGTTTTATTTACTTTCGAGCTCAATGTATTGTTGTGCATAATTCAAATTTAAAAACTCTAATTCAAATAACATTTGTGAATAAAGTTGCTTTAGCTGTCCGTTTATCTGAAAATAACGTCATGCCTGATGTAAGACTCCACCCACCGGCTCAATGACAGAATCCAGTGTCATGGTCGAAGGAATTCTGCGTGTATGCCTTTTCGGGCGCTTCTGACTTTGCGCGTAACTTAATCCGACTCCAATTTTGATCATTCTAAATTTGCCATTTATATTTTTAGCTGATCATATTAGTAGTTGTGGTGAAATTTAGATTTAGATATTTTCTTGAGTCTGATATTCTTAATTGTTCGTTCATTAGGGACCAGATGCCGCTCAGAGTTTCACGCCCCGGGTTTTGCGTGTCTTTTCACGTGTATGTCGACACTCTGAAGTTAGAGGATGCAGGGTTAACTAATACTCAAATAGTCTGGTTGGAAACCACTCACACATCCTAAAAGAGTAGTTGATTTAACCAATTCAATGCTAATTTTAGTGATTAGATGATTAAAAGATCTTTAGCTGTCGCACCAAAACGGCTTCGTACAGTCAGATGCATCTCTTAATGAAATCTATGTGGAATCATAAAGGTAGCGCATACTTGACTTAATCTACTGGATATAATGAATTCGGAAGACTCCAGAATCAATCAAAATGGTTAACATTTATTTTCCAGATAACAGGGTATCTTGCCAGTTACAGAATCCAACAATAAAAGCCGATTCGGTAGTAAATGCACAATATCAATGACTCAAAGATAAATCTAAGGGTGCTTTCACACCTAGACTTTTGTTTCAGAACCTGTCTCGTTTGCGCAGTTTGCAGGGTTCGTTTGGCATGTGTGAATCCAGCAATCGCGCTCGGATATGCGCCAAAACAATCGGTCCGAGATCGCCTGGATGAGGTGGTCTCGGTTCGATTGTAGTGAGAAAGTTATACGATCCGAGCTCGGCTATATCACAGAGTATTATTAATATGTAATAGGCATATATACGGCTATAAAAAAAGAGACATAAGAGTGGGGTGGGATGTCATTCCTACCGGTAAATGTGTGTGTCATGTCACATACGAAAGTGAAAGCATGCTGAAATATTAACGAGAGCTGTTTATCCGTTAGGAAAATTGACCAAACTGCAGTCTTAGTTTATCTGTTATGTCTCTCTATAATGTCTGCTGTGTATTTGAAAGTCTTACCTCTAATTTATACTTGGTGACGATGTCTGTGGGTGTCACCATTCAAAATTAAAGTGCAGCTTTTCGCTTATATTGTCTTACTGCTCATCGTCAGAAATTAAAATAAGGACGAATGACAGCTGAGCGGCAAAAATCAAAATAAACAGTGGAGAGTTTACTCGCACGTGACTTGTTTTAGCTATTTTGGTCCGTTTAGAAACTTTGCCGTGTGAAAGCGAACCGCATCAAGAGCAAAGATCAACACTGAAACACTTTTAATCCCTGTTTCAGAACAAGAGAATCGATTCACAGGTGTGAAAGCACCCTAAGAGTATAGATGGAAGTCCAAATTATACATAGTGTTGAGCTTGAGAGCTCTTCACTACGGGCCGGTCTGGATAGCCCTGTTTTTGTTAAAGATTTACTCATCTGTTGGGATTTAATCAAAATTGATCAAAGATATTGAACAAAACCTCGTTACTAGTCATATCCTGAATACAGACTTGCGACCCCGAGACATTTCGTCCTTCTCTTTAAATACCCTATGAAAGTAATGTCTATTTTGTCAAAGTTAACTAGTGACTTAAAGGGCACATAGTTTACCTCTTTTTTATGATTTAATATTAATATTATGGTTCTGAGTGTGCCAGTTTAGGTTCAGTTCAAAACACAATTCAGATTTTTTTATTATAATGTGTTAAAAGTGTCATGTTGGGGGCGTGTCCACAGTTCGCTGATTTAGGGGTGTGTTGCTTCACATGTAGATTAGTTTCAGCTTCCCGCCCAACGTAACAAGGGGGCGGAGCCATGAGCTCACCCGCTCTGTGTTTGGGCAGACAGAGAAAAGGAGCAGGAGGAGAGGATCCACATTCAGTCGTACATATACGACTCAGACACAGACCAAGCAGAGAGTACAAAATCATTTGTGTCTTTGTACAGTTTTACAGCCAACTGTGTGCTAGTTTCAAGTGCCGAGCTTGTACACAGAAACTAATAACCACGCACACTGAATTAACTTTGACTGAGGCACGGGATGCGCCGCTCGAAGCCGCGACACGGCACACCAGACACTCTCTGTGGCGCGGCAGAAACATGAAGTGTCCCGAATCGTCGCGCCGTTGTGTGTACCCTGATAGAAACCTATGTTTAGAATTCTAAATGGCACAACGTCAGGTGTAGCAGCACCTAGTTAAGATCACAGGGAGCTTCTGGGATCGCGAGAAATGCAAACGGCTGAAGTATAAGGTAGACTCGATGAGAAGTGCACATGTTTGCAAACCTACCTAAAGATACAACCAATAATTCTGATTAGAGTGATAATGTGGAGAATATTGATCTTGTGTTGAGCCCAATGAGCCTTGCATCTAAAAATAGAGCTAGCGTGTTCCTTTAGTGATATCGCTTCGACTCACGCTGAAAATGGCGGACGTGAATCAACAAACTGAAGATATGATGACGCGCCTGTCAATCAATATTGGTGGGCGGGGGGAGCGCACTCTTACGTAAAGTTGCGGTCGGTTTGAAAACCGCTCCAAGTGGTCCACCGTTTTTATGTTGTTAAATTGGGTAAAAAAGCACTGGGTGTGCTTATATCACCCCAATATGACGGTCTATACACCATACATGCACATATGGCTGTCCAAACAGCTTGAAAAGTAGACTTTTTACCATAGGTGCCCCTTTAAAGATTTACTCATCTGTTGGGATTTAATCAAAATTGATCAAAGATACCGAACAATACCTCATTACTAGTCACACCTGAGTATTTATCAATACCAGAGGGGAAGGAACGTTCAGGGATGAGGGCAAGAGTGTGTCAAAGGGCCCTTTTTTTCAGATTTCAGAGTTGTTTTTGTTATAGGACACATTTTAACACTTATAATTATCCTCAGCCAATCAGAATCAAGCATTCAACAGCCCTGTGATATATTTGTCTAATTGAACAGCACAACACTAAATAAAGTCATTTCAGCAGTCAGCATTGGACGGGGATTTTACATTAACGATTTTTAGTGGCACACAATTAGTATATTTGTGAAGTAGGTTTGCTTCCATGTTGACTTTCAACTCGGCAAAAGCATCTTGCAGAAGTGTATGAGTGTCTCTCAGTGTCATCAGAAATACAGCCATATGTGTGTGTTTGTGTGTGTGTGGGTGAGAGAGAAGCACATCAGGCCAATAGCCCATCGCCACATGTGGGCTGAACATGGAGAAATCAACTATGCAAAATCCTCAATCTTTTTACCAACTTGTTTGGCTGTAAATATTCTGTAAATAGTCTGTTTATGTGTTCATCTGTGTGTGCGTCTGCCTTTGCTCTGCTGCTGTTTTCCCCTCATCTGAAGACAATACTGACTGACAGAAACACAACTCTGAGTCTGCTTCATTTCCCATCATGCATCATCTGAGCTTCGACACGTTCTCTCTACTGCTGTGTCTGTCTTTACCTCTGTCTGGCTTATTTACAGCTCACGTTCACTTATTCTCCTGTTTATCTTCTGTCCTTTTCTTCCCTCTGAATAAGGGATTGTGTAAATGTTTCTGTAAAACGAGTCTCTGTCTAGATTTTCATAGAATTAAAAGTTTAGTTTGACAGACGGTGTCTCCTTTTCTGCCTAGAAAATCACAGGAAATTACTTGAGTATCTATCTATCTATCTATCTATCTATCTATCTATCTATCTATCTATCTATCTATCTATCTATCTATCTATCTATCTATCTATCTATCTATCTATCTATCTATCTATCTATCTATCTATCGTTCCATCCATCCATTCATCCATCCATATATCAATCTGTCTATCCATCCATCTATAAACTGTATTCATCCATCCATCTGTCCATTTGTTCGTTTGTCCATCTATCCATCCATCTATCCATGCATCCTTTTATCTTATGTATTCATCCATCTATCCATATATCGATCTGTCTATCGATGCATCCAACTATCTATCTACTGTTTCCATCTATTCATCTATCGATCTATCCATCCATTTATCTATCAATCCATCCGTCAATCCATCCATCTATCCGTCTGTTCATTCGTCTATTTATCCATCCATGCATCCATCTATAGATCTATCTTTCCATCCATTCATGCAACTATCTATCTGCTGTTTCCATCTATCTATCTATGCAGTTCTTCACTGAGTGCACTGATGGTGCACTGGTAGTCTGTAGGTGTTGCTCTGCTTCTGTTTGTCATTAAAGACACACTGCACTTGTCCTTGTGCCGAGAGCCAGAGTGAGTGAATCACTCAAGAGACACTCAACTTTATACAGCAGAGGGGGCTTGTCCACAGGCTGCTTGATTGACAGCTCTCTGAACCAACAGACTCACTCAACTTTATACAGCAGAGAGGGCGTGTCCACAGGCTGCTTGATTGACAGCTCTCTGAACCAACAGAATCAATCAACTTTATACAGCAGAGGGGGTGTGTCTACAGTCTGCTTGATTGACAGCTCTCTGAACCAACAGAATCACTCAACTTTATACAGCAGAGGGGGCGTGTCTACGGTCTGCTTGATTGACAGCTCTCTGAACCAACAGAATCACTCAACTTTATACAGCAGAGAGGGTGTGTCTACAGTCTGCTTGATTGACAGCTCTCTGAACCAACAGAATCACTCAACTTTATACAGCAGAGGGGGCGTGTCTACGGTCTGCTTGATTGACAGCTCCCTGAACCAACAGAATCATTCAACTTTATACAGCGTAGGGGGCGTGTCTACAGTCTGCTTGATTGACAGCTCTCTGAACCAACAGAATCACTCAACTTTATACAGCAGAGGGGGCGTGTCTACAGTCTGCTTGATTGACAGCTCTCTGAACCAACAGAATCACTCAACTTTATACAGCAGAGGGGGCGTCTCTACAGTCTGCTTGATTGACAGCTCTCTGAACAAACAGAATCACTCAACTTTTTACATCAGAGGGGGCGTGTCTACAGTCTGCTTGATTGACAGCTCTCTGAACCAACAGAATCACTCAACTTTATACAGCAGAGAGGGCGTGTCTACGGTCTGCTTGATTGACAGCTCTCTGAACCAACAGAATCACTCAACTTTTTACATCAGAGGGGGCGTGTCTACGATCTGCTTGATTGACAGCTCTCTGAACCAATACAATCACTCAACTTTATGCAGAAGAGGGGACGTGTCCACGGGCTGCTTGATTGACAGCTCTCTGAACCAACAGAATCACTCTACTTTTTACATCAGAGGGGGCGTGTCTACAGTCTGCTTGATTGACAGCTCTCTGAACCAACAGAATCACTCAACTTTATACAGCAGAGGGGGCGTCTCTACAGTCTGCTTGATTGACAGCTCTCTGAACCAATAGAATCACTCAACTTTCTGCAGAAGAGGGGGTGTGTCCTTGGGTTTTTGGGCTGCTCAGCTCCGCTTTCAGAACTTGATAGAGAACATGGTAAGTGTATTTATGCACACACACACAGTAACATGTTGTTTTACTCCATAGGACTCCATATAAAAGCCCCAACTCTTTTTTGGTTATGCTGCCAATTGATGATCAACAGTAAAAAGTTTTACCTCTTTCCAACAGGGATGATGAAACAATCAAGAATGCATAATCATATGCTGCCATGGCTTTGCCATCAAAAAATATGGTTATAATGGAAGTCAATGAGCCACAAACAGCCACCAACATAACGAAAGGGTAGTCCACTCGAACAATGCACAAGGGTTAATATCCAGATAATGTTGGAGTAATAGTATGACTGATGAAGATTAACAGAGGCATTAATAGAGTCACAGTATGAGCAGATTCTCTGAGTCTGAGTCTCTGTGTCCTCTTGGCGTCTCCAGCAGGTTTTCAGTCCAAGGCTGACAGTGACATTTGCTCTCTGTTTGAAGCACTTAAAGCACCCTGTGTTTCCATCTGCTGTCTCGCGCATTTATGCTTAACACACGGACAGACAAAACACATGGAGAAGCCTGTCTCTATTTATATGAGTCATTTAGATGCATATTATTAAAATGTTTAACGATTTGCATACCATTTAATATGAATCAAATATAAATTCCAATAAAAGAGGAAAAGTATTCATTCCTCTCAAGTGAATCCACCAAAAATGCTTTTTTTTTTTTTGGTTTATATATATCAACCAGTGGTCAATGTGTGTCCTAACGCCCAAGTATAGTGAAGGGGACTCTATACTGCTCAGTGAGCGTCGTCTTTTGGATGAGATGTTAAACCGAGGCCCTGACTCTCTGTGGTCATTAAAAACCCCAGGATGTCCTTCGAAAAAGAGTAAGGGTGTTACCCTGGCATCCTGACCAAATTTGCATCATGGTCTCCTAACCCTCCCCATATCATAATAGGCTTCATCACTCTGTCTCCTCTCTACCAAAGAGCTGGTGTGCTGTCTGACACAAAATGGCTGCCGTTGCGTCATCCAGTTGCTGTACACTAGTGGTGGATGAGGAAATCCCCTACAAAAATGTGAAAAATGTGCTTTGAGTGTCCAGAAAAGCATTTTAAAGATGTAGGGAATTATTACTACTGAAACCCCCCCCCCCCATATCTTAATACAGACAATAACACTTCTATACATTTAATAATTTTAGCTTTCTTACGTAAACACTTGTTTCCTACTTAAACTTATGCAAATGAGCATTTCTTTAGTTGAATATAAATTTAGGAAATAGATAGTAAAGATCATGTTCCATCAAGACGTTTTGTAAATCAACTTTTGATGAGTAGCATGCTTTACTAAGAAATTAATTTCAATATTGAAGATGTTTTCTCAATATTTAGATTTATTTGAACCCTCAAATTCCAGGTTTGCAGATAGTTGCACCTCATCTAAATATTGTCATATACAGTGCTGTGCAAAAGTCTTTATTAATTATTTGCCATTAATTATTGTCTTTAAATCATTTCACGTTCAAGTGCTTGTGAATTACTTTTGATTTGACATCAACACATATTTGCTTTATATTGCAATACAATAACACATAATAGCACCGCTCTCCCACATGTTTTTAGCTATTATAACTGCCATCATGTCTGTTGTTGGTATAAGATTGCAGAAGAATCATTTGACTAGAACTGCACAGTTTTTACCATCATACTGATAACTTTTTAGTTATTCGGCAGAACTACAGTCTGAACTGCTGTTATTAAATCCCAATATCGCTGTGTTATGAGCTTCAGTAGTCTGTGATACTGTAAAATTATTATTTTTCTGGTTCAAATGCTGAAACTTGACAGTAGTTTGCTAGCAGTGTTGCCAGATGTCCAAAAGCTAGAATCACGCTCAGTGGGGGGTGGGGTGGGGGGTTGTGATGGTAGGCAGAATCACGCAAAGTGGGTGGGAACCCTATGTTCCATGGGGTGGGCTTTGTGTTGCAAAACCGCCCAATTTTTCACTGCCCACCTATGTCCTTTTTTACCCACAAAAACAAATTGACTATGGCAATAGTCAATATGGCAACAATATGGCCCAATATGGCCCAATATGGCAACACTGTTTGCTAGTCAAATTTGGCTCAGTTGAATTATTTACATTCTGTTCTCCAATATGGCCAGTTGTGGAACTGTACGTTCTTGCTTAAATATGTAAATCAACGCTTAGGTATATGATACACAGGTATATAATGGTACACAACCAATGAAGTACAAATGACTGAAGTATGAAACACAATAGTCATATTTTTTTAATCAAAGTCAAAGTCAGCTCTGATCTGCTTATCTTCAGCTTCGAGATTCTCCTTATTAGTTCTGGGCTTATAAGCATCATTCATTCATTCATTCATTCATTTTCCTTCGGCTTAGTCTCTATTTCAGAGTTTACCACAGTGGAATGAACCGCCAACTATTCCAGCAAATGTTTTACACAGTGGATGCCCTTCCAGCCACAACCCAGTACTAGGAAACACCCATACACACTCACATTCATTCACTCATACACTACGGCCAATTTAGTTAATCAACTCCCCTGTAGCACATGTGTTTGGACTGTGGGGGAAACCGGAGCACCCAGATAAAACCCACGCCAACACGGGAATAACATGCACACTCCACACAGAAACGCCAACTGGTCCAGCCGGGACAAGAACCAACAACCTTATTGCTGGGAGGCCACAGTTCTAACCACTGAGCCACCGTGTCGCACTCTTATAAGCATTAACAAAAGCTGATTAAACTAATAATTAATCCTTCTGGTGTTCACCACAGATGTAAGATCATCTTCTTCACTGATGTATGTTGTCATTTCTAAGATTCTGTTCTGAATATAGAGGTCTGATGGTCATTTAAGGTTGTGAAAAGACTGTCATCATTTACTGTCAACACTCAAACCTCAGAAACACGACTAACATATACTGTAAACAATAAAAGGCATTTTTAGGAAAACAAAATAACATGCAGTAAACAAATAAGCAAGCAGAATATTTGCATTTCCTTGATATTACACAACACTACATTCAATAAGCTATGGTAAACTGTCACCGTCATACAAACGAGGAAGATAAACTCATGTTGTTTTTCTTTACATTTGACCAACCAGATTGTATCAGAGTCTTCCTGGTGATAGATATTTGTGTGCTGCCAGCTTCTTCTGTCCCTGTAAGGTATTTAGGCCTCTCAGTTAAAGACTGTTGCTGAGGCAGTATCTTTTAAAAAGGTACTTATTTACTAAGGTACTGCACGAGGAGCAGCGTGGCGCGTCTTTGAGGAGAGTTGAAATCAAGTCAACTTTATGGTAATGCGCTATGCGGGCAAGCAATCTGAATGTAGAAGTCCACCACTTGAGAAGATTCAGGGGAACACAGTCACTGTGAACTTTGGTTTAGACCACAGTTGTTCCCAAAGGTTGGATTCTTGCAGTTGCCGGATTTCTAATTATTTACGATTAGGGTGGGCGAGCGGCAATGCAGTGGCGCAGTAGGTAGTGCTGTCGCCTCACAGCGAGAAGGTTCGAGCCTCGATTGCCGTTTCTGTGTGGAGTTTGCATGTTCTCCCTGCGTTCGCGTGGGTTTCCTCAGGGTGCTCCAGTTTCCCCCACAGTCCAAAGACATGCGGTACAGGTGAATTGGGTAGGCTAAATTGTCCGTAGTGTATGAGTGTGAATGAGTGTGTGTGGATGTTTCCCAGAGATGGGTTGCGGCTGGAAGGGCATCCGCTGCGTAAAAATGTGCTGGATAAGTTGGCGGTTCATTCCGCTGTGGCGACCCCGGATTAATAAAGGGACTAAGCTGAAAAGAAAATGAATGAATGAATGAATAGTGTGGGTGATGTTGACCAATTTGGCATCGTATGATGTCTAATGTGAAACATTGCGATGGCTAATGACATCGTCATTGTAGGCGGCGGTGAATTAATTATTTAAGAATAATTCATTCATTCATAAGGAATTCATTATTTGTGGCCTACCGTTTCAACTACTTGACCCGCATGCTTGTTGTTTTACCCATAACCAAATCATACATAAATAAAGAGAAGTTACACACAAATTACCACCTGTCAATCACTTTTTCTGTGGGACTCTGGCATGAATAGGCAGTGATCTGTGTCGTTATAATGGCATCGACAAACTTGGTTGGTAAAAAAGGTGCACAACCAACAGCAACCAGTCAACAGTACCAAAGTACAAGCGTGAAAGCGAAAGATGGAAGCAGTGTACTGACGCTGTGAAGCATTACCTGATAGATTCAAAAGACCGAAGAGTCGTTAGATAGAGACAAGAATTATTAAATATCACCTTTAACAACTATAGTGAGACGCCATCCAGCGGTACATCCTTGATAAACTGTCTGACGTGCACTGCTCTCTGGGGTTTTGTGCTCACAGCACCCCATACTGACTGCCTGGAGCTCAGACGTGCACATATTCTGCTGAAGTGCATGCCAGAGTGTGTGTGTGTGGCAGAGATCGCGTTAACCGAATATTTTCCGTCAATGACGGATTTTATTCAGCAGTGACGCAAAAATCTGAAGGTGATCGGTCATTTTGACAGATTATGCTGAGGGCGATCTATTGTAATGTGTAGATAGCTGTAATTCCCACTCCTGTCCAGCTGATGGCGATTGCCCTTATTAATTAGCAATTGTCTTGTCTTGTCTCCTCTTTTTCACCGCTGCGTACAGTTGTTGCAAAAATGTCACGGCAGCTGAGTGTGAGAAGTTTCTTTAAACGGCCAAATAGTGATATTATTATTAAGGGTGAAAAAAGAGGAAGTGCTGCAGTGGACGATGAAGAACAAATTCCTTACTGACAGCGCGTTGAAGAGCTATGGACTGGATGATTTGGAGCGCGTTTGTGAGCACTACGGAACGCGGAGGGGAAAGAGCGCGTGCTGCAGGATTTTTGCCGTGCGAAACGAGTGCTTGCAGGATCGGGAAATCCCACATTCAGAGAATCCTGCAAACTTCTGATCACTTCCTAAGGAGAAATGTTTCCTGACTACAAAACACTGGCTGAAGTGGCGCTAGTAATTCCGGTCTCCAGTGTGGTAGCAGAACGCGGCTTCAGCCTCCAGAACAAAATTAAAACTGTCACGAGAAGTCGACTTCCCGAGGCAAAGACACAGATTTTAATGACAATTGCCTCTGCATCAGCCTCCCGTGATGCGTTTGATTACGCACAGGCAAGCACCCAGTTCAGGTCGACGCGGACCAGGAGGAATATATGAGTTAAGGCAAATAGTCCTACAGAACATCGTCTGAATTGTATTTCAAGTTATGTTCTTATATTAGTCGGAATTATATTTTATAATATATTTTGTTGTTTAAATCTGCTTGTGTTCAGGCACAAATGGCCGTATTTTTATTCCCTCCACCGTCAGTGCAAAAAAACACATGAAACTGTTGAACGAATTTGATGGAGTTTTTGTTCATTTGTCAAATAAATAAATGAATAATTTAGCCTATATGCTCGTTGTGCAAGTTAATGATGAAAGTATGAATGAAAAAAGTGATTAGACAATATGCTAATTAAAGGACGGGCAATAATAGGTTATGACGGAATTTTTACAACCCTCTCCGTCAAAACAACAGACAATGAGAAAGTCTAACGCGACATCTGGTGTGTAGTCACATGATGTGCGTGTTCAGCAGTATAGTGTAGCTGTTCAGAAATGCTAGATGAAACACCAGTGTGGACGAGGATCATTTTCATTCTAAAACGTCATTTTAAAACTAAGACGTATTACTGTAGACGGGGCCTAAGTGTGTGTTTTTCGCGAGCGGGTGATGTGGTTTCTGGCTTTCCTCTTACTGAATCAAGCTCAGACTGGGGTTATGAATATCAGAAGAATATACTATATTGGAATATTTCCCAAAGAAGCAGAGACCGCCTGGAGCAGACCCATCTCAGTCTCTCCCCAGGACAAATCCAATGTCCAGTCTCAAATTTGCTATCCCCTTTATCCTTGCTTCCTCCAACCTTTGTGTTTTCACAGCTGTTTACTGGTTCAACAGGCCTCTCCCAGCTCCTAGTCCTTTACGACCCCTATTTAAAGACCCCTCTTCTTGTTGGCCCTTATAATGTACAGATCTAATATAATCATCACTGTTTTTCCACTTACAGTTCACATTTGGTAATCATGACTAGTATCTATGATTCAAACATCTAAACTGGACTCTTCTCTCCCATACAGTCTGTGTCTTTTCAAATATACATGACAGTGTCAATGTGTTGTTTACATTTCATGCCTTTCTGACACAGATGGTTCTCAATGCATCCCCAAGTCCTCTCTCATGCTCTTTTATGACCCCTTTGCCTTAACCTATCACCTGTTTTCAAAGACATATAACGGCAGATTCGTAGGGCCCTCCACTCACCCAATTAAATGTCTTCATATAGGTTTAGTAAATAAAATCTTCTTCACGGGTTGCTGCTGCGATGCGGGCGGGGCGGAGGATTTCGATGCCTGCTCAGCATCGTGATCTCTATCCACCATTGGCGATGGCGATGGTATTGTCTATCGACCCAAACCTATTTACGATGTTTCCTTACAGGAACATACATTAAAAAAGTTACTGCCGAGTTACTGATGTGCATTAATGTTAGATTTATATTTCTTTAAAAAAAGCGGGAATCTCCTACAAATCAGTACTGCTGCTTCAGAATATTTCAGACACACATTGGACAAGTGGAGCAAAGCAACACCACATGCTACACCTTACAACATTTTCACACTAGAAAGCATGTTTTATGTGGGAATGTATGTGAAGGTGGGCAGCTTTGTCGCCAGGGTAGGCCAGAGCAAACTTTCACGTTCTCACCGCCTTCGGTTAGAACCAAGCAGCAACCTCTCGCTCTCCCTTAAACCAGTACGGAAGAAACTAAAACTGCAATTCATCGATAGCTCCAGGAACTCACCCGTCATCAACCGTGTGAAGCCATCAGTGAGGACCATCAAGATGTGGCCAGCGGGGGTAGACTCCACACTCCAGGAGAGTTTTCAACACAGAGACTGGAGTATGTTTGCTTCCCAGGCCACATGTGGCTCTCACACAGACATTGACAGTCTCTCTGTTCTGGAATACATCGACACCACCATAGACAGTGTTACAACCCAGAAGTAAATCACCACATACCCAAATCAAAAGCCATGGATGAACAAGGAGGTGGCACTCCCAGGCCTACAGCACTTCCAGGACTAATCTTGGCATCAAAAAGGCTAAGCACTGCTACAAGCTAAAGCTAGAGGAGCACTTTTCCAACTCTGATCCTTGGCGCATGTTGCTGAGCATCCAGGCCATCAGCATATCACATATCACACCAAAGACAGTAACTCACTGGACCACTGCTACACTGTTTTAAAGGATGGGGGTCCAAGGTTATAATAGTTTTGGATTTTTCATTAGTTTTAGTTTCTATTTTGTTTGGACTTTTTGTTTTCAAATTCATTTAGTTTTAATTAGTTTTAGAGGCAGATTTACTAGTTTTTATTAGTTTCAGTATTAGTTTTAGCTTTTTTTTCTAAATGAGGATATTTGTTAGGTGCAAGATTCAAAATCATCAGAATAAATATTGTATTATAAAAACTCAGCCACACATTTTCTGAAACATGTATTAGGAGAACACATGAACACTACCCAGGTAGCAATGAATTCTGGCCCAGATTTGGCATAAAGCTGGCACAGCAGGCATTCATCTGGCACTGGCATACAGAATGTGGGCCAAATGTGGCCCGGGTTTGGCAGAGGTGGCATTGTCTTATAGGTGGCACACAATACTTGGGCCAAATATAAAAATGTAGTATTTGGCCCAGATGTTGAGAATTGGGATGTGGGCCATGTAAATTGGGCCTGTCTTGACCCACATTTAAAATAAACTTAAATTATTTCCAAATAAAGAAAAACAATTCTACCAATCTGGTCACTTTGAGAAAAACAAAGCCCATAGTGTGCCTAAAATGCAATGCTTCATGGGTTTATCAATTTTATAGCAGTCGTGATGCACCACCATATCTGGCCCAGTTCAGGCCCAGCTATGGGTTATTAACTTGGCTAAGACTTGGCTCAAATATGGTCCATGTTTGGCCTTTGTCTGGAATTCAGACTTGGTCCAGTCATGTACCGTAATTCACTTCGGCATGTGGGCCAAGCAAAAGCTGATTGTGTGGGCCAGAGCTGGACCAGAGAAATTTTGCTTTGTGGGTATCATCTACCACAACCATCTACACATCCTCAAACTCAAATACAACAGGCCACAAGACAGCAGCCTTAAGTACAATATGTGTGCAAGGCTGCTTTTGAGGTTAGACACACAGTTCTGATTAGGGATGCTCAAAATAATCGATTAACCGTTAACCGAAAGGGTGCGTTTGTAACCGATTAATGCTATCAGTTAAACGATTAAAATCATTATTTTGTATATTTTTTGTTTGGCTGCATAAGGGGCCGATTGAATGCGCCTTTGCGTTAAGAGGGGCATCTATTGCATGAGGCTCATCCCAGAGCAGCAGTTTGTGTTGTCAAGACAACTACAGAGAACTTTTAAAGAGCATGGTTTCCGCTACATTCATTCTTCCATGGCGGGGACCAAAATGCATCTCGCCACGGCTACATTACCCATTCAAAACATTCAGTTATTGTTGTTGTTTTTAATAGCGGATTATAATCGCACCAAAACGTATTAAAAGGTAAGTGAATTAAAACAGCGCAAACTTTTCTGTAATCGTATAGTGCTGTGCGCTATCTGTTTAATTCTTTGGCGTTACGTGCTGACTGACTGACAGGTGCGCGATGCGTGAGGCCAGCAAACTCAACGAAGCGTTTAGTTAAGATGAACACAGTTTCTATAGTTATACTTTATTTATAGATAAAGTATGAGTCTGCATATAATCACTCTATCTTGCTGGAGTTTATAGCTGTTTCGCTTTACTCCAGGACGCATTAACACCGCTCTGAAGTTCTAATCGCTGTTTTAAGTAATCCAGAGCTTTATGAATTTACAAATCTTGAATATCACAATAGTATTAAATATTACAACTGTAACAACACAGACAGCAACACTTATGCACAATCGATACCCAGCTGATTCAGTCGTTTCATAAGAGGACCGCGCTTCTTCTCTTCTTTTTTCCTTGTCAACATATAAAGGCAGTGAGGTGCGCCTCGCGTTTTTGGAATGAAAAAAGCTTGTTAGCTGTTTCGGCCACTTGTTCAACTGCAAGACATACTTAACTAGCGGGACGATAACTTATAACCCGTGGCTACAGACACATTTGCCAAAGAAGCAAAATGGAAGAAGAATATTGCTGTTTGAAACAGACGTGTTGATACCAAACCAGCGCTGATGTTGACCTGGATCTGCGTCATAAACGCAACAAATAGGCTTTACCTTTTATTTTACAGCTTATAAAGCATGTATGCACATTAATGCAATATCATATTTAAACAACAAAACTGTTTACAAAAAGTCAACATATGCGCGCGTGTTGTCTTTTCATCACGCAGCGCGCGCACTTGAACCGCGAGGGAGAGAAAGGAAACCAAGACATAATCTTTAAAAAAATGATTTCTATTAAAATGTAAAAAGGTTTTGTGATTATAATAATAACAGCGGGGCATTAAATAAATGCATATTTTCCATGGAGCGAGCGATTTGAGGAAGTCTGCTATTTTTATTTGACGGAAGACAAAAATATGATTGGAAAAAAAACCGGCCTATGCCGGTTATTAAAAATAATCAGTCAGTGTTTTCGATTTGTAATATAAATTAATTATTTAAGTGCAAAATAATTTAGGGCAGTCCTATTTATTTTATTCATTTTAATTAGTTTAGTCTGCTCTTCTGTGCTAAACACTGCAGGTGCGTGAAAATGCTCTGTTGTATTGTTCTATTATTAATATGCTAGCATATAAAAATAAATCAGTATTTTAAAATGCAATATTTAATGTGTCAGACACAAAATAGACACGTCAATTTGTTTAATATAAAATTAATAGTAATCTGACCAGTTAACCGTTAATACCCGATTAATGAGCGGCGGTTGTCGGTTAGCAAAATTAACCGAAATGAGCATCCCTAGTTCTGATATTTTAGGACTCAACATTATATAGTCAGCAATAGTAATTTCAGTCAGTTAAAACACCACCATGATCTGAAAAGTCTTACAGTAAAGTTTTGCAACCCACCCAGAAAAATCCAGCCTAAACCAGCCTAGGCTGGTTGGCTGGTTTTAGCTGGTTGACCAGGCTGGTTATAGAAGGGTTTTGGCCATTTCCAGCCTGGTCTTAGTTGGTCAGGCTGGAAAATGACCAGCTAAATCCAGCCTGACCAGCCTGGTATAAGCTGGACATAGCTGGTTTTGGCTGGGCTCCCAGCCTGGCTAGGCTGGTCAAGCAGGTTTTACACCCAGCCTGACCAGCTAAGACCAGGCTGGAAATGGCTGGAAACCAGCCTGTAAATGGTCAAAACCCCTCTAAAACCAGCCTGGTCGACCAGCTAAAACCAGCCGATCAGCCTAGGCTGGTTTAAGCTGTTTTTTTCAGTAGGGAACTAAAGCATGATTCAATTATTTAAATTCCATTATGATTGTCTGTTATGAAATAAACTTACCTTTTTCTCCAGATCCTCTCATTTAAGTCCTCGGTTCACCCGCACTGCAGTTGTTCAAGTTTAGTTCAGTCACACAGCAGGCTGTACTGTTTGTGTTTGGTTCACTGAATCACCGCATCTTAATGTAACGTTACTGTTCTAATAACTGAATGAGAGTATATATTGGATTATTTAGAGTCAGAGGGGAGTATTAGGCTTGTTAAAAAGTAAGTAGTTTGTGAATAAGTGCTTACTGGAGACGCGAATCATTTCAAAAGATTCAGTTTGATTTGGTGAACCAGTTCAACCGGTTCACTTAGAAGATCCGGTTAAAAAGATCCGTTAGCGATACAGAAATAAAACCCATTATTGGGCACAAATGTGTTAAAGTAATAGTTTAAAGTGTCTGTATTTAATGCTGTCACCGTGCTGCTGTCATGTCCACTTGTTGTTTTTGTCGCGGGAGCAACAATAGCGAGGATGACTGGAGGAGAACCGGCTCTTTCTAGCCAATGGCAGCAGGATTACAGACTCTGAGGTGCGAAAGGGTCAAACACCTGCAGCGCGGATTATATTTACTTCTAAAAGGCTTACAGTAAGATTATGTATTAAATACAATAACAAATACAAAACCGAAGGAGGTTTTATTATAGTTTTAATTAGTTTCAGTTAGTTTTGTATGTACACAATACAGTTTTAGTTAGTTCTTGGTTTTTTTTTTACTCGTTTTTATTTTTATTTCAGTAAACAACAATTATTTTACATTTTAGTTTTCGTTTTTTCGTTCGTTTTCGTTAACTATAATAACCTTGCGGGGGTACCTCCCGTTTCAAGGGCGAGAGGGGAGTTTGAGCACAGGTAGGTCTCGAGAACTCCCCTGCTTGTGAACGTGCTGATATGGCTAAGTGAGAGCTGGCTAAGAGTTGTATTAAGATGCTATTTTGGAGTGGTCAATTTACTTATGGTGTATGTCTTTGGACAGTGGGAGGAAACCGGGAAACCCACGCAAGCACAGGGAGAGCATGCAAGGATAAAGCCTTGAACAAACATGACAAAAACACACCGACAAAGGAGATCAGAGTGGCTGAGCTACTCTGAAAAGCTGAAATGACTCTTCAGCAGTTTGGTGTGGATTGAAAACCATCACCATCTACAAGCCATCATCCCCCAGCACTGCAGCGAATCAACAACAGGCTGAAAACCTGAATGAGTTTTATTACGCGGTCTCACACCCCATACCCATTCTGACCTCCATCCTACACAACTATTAACACACTCACCCCCTCCCTCACTGCAAGAAGACAAGGAAAGGGAAGGCCCAGATTTCCAGCTCTCATCAGTCTTCACCCTGACCATGAAACAGATCACTGGAACTTTGCAAAGACCCTGCCAGCTTTAAATGTTCCACTATCATCCCTGTACCCAAGAAACAGTGAAAATAAGAATGATAATAAAAGGAAATGCTAAGTTTATGGTGGGTTTTTCCACTGTAGCCAGTATGGAAATGCTGCATTATGAATGACATACAGACTCTTGACCACATTCAAATGAACATCCTGCTGCAGGAGTACAGAAACATGTGAATGAGGAAGAAAACTGGACAAAGTCCTCTGTTTACAGTAATAAACAAATGATGTGACGTGCTGAATGACAGATGAGAGCAGATATAGATTAATCACAGTCTGAAGCTGCAGACAGAAACATCAGACTGAGGACAGAAACACACCAGCTCCGAGGTCAGAACACACACATCTACATTATACACACAAACACACTTCTGACATCTGCTGATGCTCTTAATGATTGTGTATTCTGGATTAATGCTTCTCTTTTACCTGCTGAAAGGTTAAACTCTAGAATGAACCTGATTGTTTATATTTCTCCTCTACAGAAATGGCTCAAACTCTATATTTCCCTCTTCTCCTCATTGGTGAGTGTGTTTGTAGTTTTATTTATGGTTTATAGTTTCATTAGGTTTGACTCTATTCTGAAAAGCATTAAAGCAAAGTGTCTCTTTCACAGCTCTCTGCTTCATATCTGAATGTGTTCAGCGTCAGTATCACTTTATAAATGAGAACAAGTACTGGGCTGAAGCTCAGAGTTACTGCAGAGAGAATTACACAGATCTGGCCACCGTTCACAACATGAACGACATGATCGAGCTGAACAAGAGTGTGAAAGTGAATGATGGAGTTGTCTGGATTGGTCTTCATGGTACAAATGATAGTAAATGGCATTGGTCTTCAGGTGATCCTGTGCTCTTTGTGAACTGGGCATCTGGACAACCATACAGTGGTGATAATTGTGCTGTTATAAAAAATGGACAGTGGTTTGTTGGGGCATGTACTGCCATCTGGACTTTCATCTGCTACAACAGTGAGTACAAACCTCTATAAAACAAAATATATATGTGATTATGCTAGAAAATGTGATATATTACATTATATTTAAGTCTATATTTTGTTTTTCTAATAAAAAATAATAAATAATAATTATTATGCTCATACTGCGTGTGTTATTGATTAACAAGCTGCATTTCTGAAAACATCAAATATGTGATGAAAATATATAGCATTAAATATTAAAGAGTAGAATCACCCGTTGAAGTATACTGCATGAGTATGAACATGTTCAGTAGATTCTACAGAAGCAGCATATTTCATCACATGCAGTAATAAAATAATGTATTACTGAATATAAATCACATAATTATACATGTGTAAATGTATTGTTAAAATCTTGAAATGATAAATAATAACCCACTATGGTGGCACAATGGGTAGTGCTGTCGCCTCACAGCAAGAAGGTCGCTGGTTCGAGCCGTGGCAGGGTCAGTTGACATTTCTGTGTGGAGTTTGTGTGTTCCCCCTGTTTTGGCTTGGGTTTCCTCCAGGTGCTCCGGTCCCCCCCCCCCCCCCCCTCCCCACAGTCCAAACACATTTGCTATAGGGGAATTGAGTAAGCTAAATTGTCCGTAGTGTATGTGTGTGAATGAGTGTGTATGGGTGTTTCCTAGTGATGGGTTGCTGGTGGAAGGTCATCCACTGCGTAAAACATATGCTAAAATAGTTGTCGGTTCATTCCGCTGTGGTGACCCCTGATGAATAAACACATTATATGGTTCTGTATATATTCATGTCAGATGTTCTGTTTTGGCAGACCTCAGTGATATTATTATGTATATAAACTCACTTCATTGGTAACAAAAGTATTTCTGATGAAGCTTCTGTTCCATTCTTTCATTCATTAAAGTGAGCAGAGGACTGGTGTTTGTCAATCAGACGATGAACTGGAGAGATGCTCAGAGTTACTGCAGACAGAATCACATTGATCTGGTCAGTGTGAGGAACCAGAATGAGAATCAACAGCTGGAGAAGTTCATTAATGACAGTCGGGCATTTGGATCTGAAGTCTGGATCGGTCTGTTCAGAGACCCATGGCAGTGGTCAGATCAGAGCAACTCCTCATTCAGATACTGGAAACCTAGTGCACCTTATGCTCCAGATGATAAACACTGTGCAGCTGTTGAAATATTCAGTCAGGGACAATGGGATGACTACTTGTGTAGTGTTAGATGGCAGTTTCCTTTCGTGTGTCATGAAGGTGAGCAGATCCTCTAAACACACTCAATCCATCATCAGCTCCAGATCTCTTAAAGTCGACTCTACATGTCTGACATGTCAAATTCCTCCACAGTGTTTGTTCTGCATGTTGTTTTTGATCAGTCTCTCTCTAGTTTCTGCTTTGTTTTGTGTCCAGATAAACTGATTGTGATCCAGCAGAATCTGTCGTGGTCTGAAGCTCTGAGATACTGCAGACAGAATCATGTGGATCTGGTCTCGGTTCAGTCAGTGGAGATGCAGCGTCGTGTGATGAACGTGGTTAAACTGGCGTCTACTGAGGCGGTGTGGTTGGGTTTACACAACTACTGCAGCATGAACATGTGGCTCTGGGTCAGTGGAGACATGGTGTGCTATCAGAACTGGGCTCCAGGGAACGGCAGCACACCGGAAAACTGCAAACTGGAGAAGAGAAAAGGAGCAGTTCAGTCTGGAGGAGATCAGACCTGGATCAGCCTTCCTGAATCTCACAGACTCAACTTCATCTGCACTAACTACTGAGAGAAAAGACGTGAGATTGTTGGTGTTTACTTCCATTAACTGTTTTCACACTGCATTATTTTTATCCTCATTTACTTCTTAGTGTTGGATTTTTTTTTACTTTGCTTTGGTTTGTGGAAAACAGCTGATTGAATGTGGACAAAAGTCTTTTAAAAAACTGTTACATACTAATATTATTATTATTATTATTATTATTATTATTATTATTATTATTATAATTATTATTAGGCGACGCAGTGGCGCAGTAGGTAGTGCTGTTGCCTCACAGCAAGAAGGTCGCTGGTTCGAGTCTCGGCTGGGTCAGTTGGTGTTTCTGTGTGGAGTTTGCATGTTCTCCCTGCGTTCGCGTGGGTTTCCTCCAGGTGCTTTGGTTTCCCCACAGGTCCAAAGATATGTGGTACAGGTGAATTGCGTATGCTAAATTGTCCTTAGTGTATGAGTGTGTATGGATGGGTTTCCTAGAGATGGGTTGACCTTACTGTCCTAATCAAATCAGTCAACATCAAGACATGATCAGATTTTATTGTGATCAAATAAGCGTAATCTAGAGGCCTTTGCCTTTCATATGAGCCACTTCTGATACCAAATGATCAACTAGAAGTCAAGATATTATTTGCTGTTCCTAAAACTTGGATTGGCGACAAGACTTGTGTCAGATATTGTATAATGAGAGTGAAGGATGCCAAAACAACACCAACTGCAAGTCATGCTTATGTCTGAGTAAATCACAAGGGTGTAGAATTAGCATGGATGGATGGATGTCCGCACCAATATTAACATATTATTTATTTGGAGGTGATTAGGTTATTGGTGGGAACATTTTAATAATGTTTTGTCAACATTTTCTAGTCAGGCTTACTGTGCAAGACTTAGGTGAGACATGAACATAAGCAGCTACATTTTAAAGAGCGTCCGTCTCTTAAAGTCAAGTTCGCTACAAGTCCACCACAACACTAACCATGGATGTGCAATTAATAAAAAATGTTTTGATTCTGGCCTCCACGACGATTATGAAAAATCAAAAATCGAGATAAAATGGTTATTGTGTCATATGCGTCCCTCTTACCAGAAGTCTGCAATCATTTCCTTGTCAAAGTAAAATCATGTAAATTTACTTTTGCACCATTAGACTTGATTTAATGTTGTTTTTATTACTAATTGTATATATATTTTTTATTTATTAAAGTTTTTTAATGTGCCGTTTTTGTTTGCACGCTCAGACAAGGAAAAGAACATGGACATGTGAAGTCATCTTTTAGCTTAAAGTGCATAGATGGCAATATTATAGCAAATCTACGCCCTTGGTAAATCAAGATGTGTTTGTGTGTTCACTCGCACTCACTGTTTTCTACTTTTATATGTTTGATTTGTTTTTTTAAAGGTTCTGAGTGAATCTGCAGTTTGCTAAATGTTTTATTACTGTATGGATCTGTCATGATATAATGCGCTGTTAAAGTTTTAATGCCATTGTTTAAGATTAAGGTTCTTTAGTTTAAGATATTTAGATGTGATGTGTGTGTTTTCTAGATCTGCTGGTGTTTGGTCTCTTTATGTGTTGCTCTGATCATCTAAATCAGTGTTTCCCAACCCTGTTCCTGAAGGCACACCAACAGTCCACATTTTCAACCTCTCCCTAATCAAACACACCTGAATCAACTGATCATAACATCAGAAGAGACTCCAAAACCTGAAGTTAAGGGGTCAGATAACGGAGACATCCAAAATATGTACTGTTGGTGTGCCTCCAGGAACAGGGTTGGGAAACACTGATCTAAATAATTCTGTGAGCAGCAGATCTTCAGTAAATCCTGATTTGTGTCTCAGCTGAATGAAATCTGCTTTATTCAGGAAGGCAGAAGAGAAGTTTGGGTGTAAAATGTGATTGATCCTAAATCCCGAACTAAACAGAACATCAGATGAAATAAACTGATCTACAGTCAGTATTCTTGTCTCCTGTTTATTAAATGTAGTGCATATATTAAAGTGTGTTCATTTGTTTGGCTCAGGTTTAGTATGGAAGTTTCAGCTTCCTGGAATGAGTGTTTCTGCAGGGATGATGGTTTTATTGTAGCGCCTCCTGCTGGTGTTTGAGAGAAGGATTCTGCTCTCAGGGTTTGATGAAGTCCAGTTTAGGTAATTTTCTCAAATTATGTCTTCAAAAATGGTTCAACAAAAATGTTTTTTGCATGCACAGTGTGTGTGTATATATATAAACCTGTCAGTCAGACTGTGTTTGACTCATTCCAGAATTACAGGTACAGGTTGCATTTATCATTAATTTTCATTAAACTGAAATACCAAACAACAAATATATATTTTACAGTAAACTGAATCAATTATTAATGTAAAATATGCTTAAATATAAGAGAACATTTATTTCTGTTCCTAATTGTTGTTTAACTGATTATTAATCTGTTTAAACCAGTAACAAAGTTGACATTTTCCACCATTTCCTCCATTTTTCATTCAAAATTCTCTCTCAAACCAGACTATACATGGCTAAAACCCATTTTATGCACTTTTCATCATAGTACGATTTAGAGAAAAAACTGTGAGAAACTACCTGAAATATCAGTAACAGCGTTACAATTAATCTACTGTCGGTAAATCCATTTTGGACAAATTAATGAGAGAAGAATAAGTTTCCCACCACAGGAAGTGACATCACCTGCAGCAAGTCACATGCTTTTTCTGTCAGTGCTTTACAGATTGATCTGCCACTTTACAACTGATGTAACAGAGATGACCAGACTGTAGAGAGAGACACTATATGTGCTTTCTTAAAACTGAAATGACAAATAATAAGAAAAAAATAGATGTTTCATACAAATGTTTATTTAACTTTAAGAGTTGGTTCCCATTTTTAATAAGGGAGACCGGAGGGTGTGCTTTAACTATAGGGAGATCACACTACTCAGCCTGCCTGGGAAAGTCTATGCCAGGGCACTGGTGAGGAGGATCCAGCCGATGGTTGAACCTAGGAGCCAGGAGGAACAATGCAGTTTTTGTTCAGGCCGTGGTACACTGGACCAGCTCTAAACCCTCACCAGGGTGCTTGAGGGTTCATGGGAGTATGCCCATCCAGTCCACTTGTGTTATGTGGACTTGAAGGCATTCAACCGTGTCCATTGTGGCACTCTGTGGAGGGTGCTCAGGGAAAGTCTCTTCCCTGTATGAACGGAGTAGGAGTTTGGTTTGCAATAAGTCAGACCTGTTTCCAGTGCATGTTGGACTCCGGCAGGGCTGCCCTGTGTCACCAATTCTGTTCATAATTTTTGTGGACAGAATTTTAAAGCACAGCCTTGGGCTGGAGGGGGTCCGGTACGGGGACCACAGGATTTCATCTCTGTTATTCACATACAATGTTGTACTTTTGGCTTCATCAAACATGGACCTTCAGCATGCACTGGGGAGGTTTGCTGCCGATTGTGATGCGGCTGGGATGAGAATCAGCACCTCCAAGTCCGAGGCCATGGTGCTCCAGCAGAAAAAGGTGGTTTGACATCTGCAGGTTGGAGGAAAGTCCTTATCCCAGGTGGAGGAGTTTAAGTATCTTGGGGTTTTGTTCACGAGTGAGGAAAGGATGGAACGTGAGATTGACAGGTGGATTGGTGCAGCGGCAGCAGTAATGCAGTTGATGTACCGGTCCGTTATGGTAAAGAAGGAGCTGAGCCGAAAGACAAAGCTCTCGATTTACCGGTCAGTTTCTGTTCCTACTCTCATCTATGGTCATGAGCTTTGGGTCATGACTGAAAGGACAAGATCTCAGATACAAGCGGCCGAAATGAGGTTCCTTCGCAGGGTGGTAGGACGCACCCTTATAGATAGGGTGAGAAGCTCTGTCACCCGAGAGGAGCTCGGAGTAGAACCCCTGCTCCTCTACATCAAGAGAAGTCAGCTAAGGTGGCTCAGGCATCTGTTTCAGATACCTAGGGAGGTGTTACAGGCATGTGCCACTGGGAGTACACCTCGGAGAAGACCCAGGACATGCTGGAAGGATTCTATGTCTCTCGGCTGGCCTGGAAACGCCTCAGGATCCTCCCGGAGGAGCTGGAGGAAGTGCTTGGGGAGAGGGAAGTCTCTCCTAAGACTGCTGCCCCGCGTCCTGGCCCCGGAAAATTGGTTGAAATTAAATGAACATAATAACTTATAAGAATAAACACACAAAAAGATGAAAATTTGACTGAATTATTTGATGATAATTAAATGTATACAGGTCCTTCTCAAAAAATGTGCATACTGTGATAAAGTTAATTATTTTCTGTATTGTACTGATAAACACTAGACTTTCATATATTTCAGATTCATTACACACAACTGAAGTAGTTCAAGCCTATTATTGTTTTAATATTGATGATTTTGGCATACAGCTCATGAAAACCCAAATTTCCTATCTCAAAAAATTTGCATATTTCATCCGACCAATAAAAGTCAACCTTCAAATAATTATGTTCAGTTATGCACTCAATACTTGGTCGGGAATCCTTTTGCAGAAATGACTGCTTCAATGCATGAATCAGCCTGTGGCACTGCTGAGGTGTTATGGAGGCCCAGGATGCTTCGATAGTGGCCTTAAGCTCATCCAGAGTGTTGGGGCTTGCGTCTCTCAACTTTCTCTTTACAATATCCCACAGCTTCTTGAGGAAGAGTTGGCAGGCCAATTGAGCACAGTAATACCATGGTCAGTAAACCATTTGCATTTACCAGTGGTTTTGAGCAGGTGCCAGGTCGTGCTGAAAAATGAAATCTTCATCTCCATAAAGCTTTTCAGCAGATGGAAGCATGAAGTGCTCCAAACTCTCCTGATAGCTAGCTGCATTGACCCTGCCCTTGATAAGACACAGTGGACGAACACCAGCAGCTGACAGCTCTGCACAAGACGATTGGCCAGCGGAGAAATTAAAATGGTTGTGCCCAACTGAGTGGTTTCTCTCAAGGTTTTTTCCTTCACTTTTGCCAATTAGTGAAGTTTTTTTTCCCTCTCCGCTGTCGCCACTGGCTTGCATGGTTTGGGATCTGTAGAGCTGCGCATCGTTGGATTTGCTCTTCAGTGTTTGGACTCTCAGTAGTGATTTTTAACCTACTGTAAGGACTGTAAAGAGACGAACCAATGAAACAGAGCGGGTCTTACAAGCCTGTTTCGAATGCACTGATTGGACACAGCAGCCACTGATCTGGATGAGCTCACCGACACCGTAAGCTCCTGAACATCAGTTTCTGTGAGGACATGTGCATTCCTACATGGACTTCAAGAGTTTACACTTAGCTGATGATTGATTATAAAGCTTGTTTGGCATGCTGTCCTGAGATATGAGCTCATAATATCCTTGAGCCCGGGGGTCCAAGGTTATAATTGTTTGGGATTTTTCATTCGTTTTAGTTTCTATTTTGTTTTGACTTTTTTCAGTTAGTTTTAATTAGTTTTAGAGGCAGATTTACTAGTTTTTATTCGTTTCTATATTTTGAAATGACTCAGTTTTAGTTTAGTTTTTATTAGTTTCAGTTTTAGCTTTTTTTTTCTAATTGAGGATATTTGTTAGGTGCAAGATTCAAAATCATCGAAATAAATATTGTATTATAAAAACTCAGCCATACATTTTCTGAAACATGTATTAAGAGAACACATGAACTCTATCATCTACCACAACCATCTACACATCCTCAAACTCAAATACAACAGGCCACAAGACAGCAGCCTTAAGTACAATCCCTGCTGAAAAATCAAGCTTAAACCAGCTTTGGCTGGTTGGCTGGTTTTAGCTGGTTGACCAGCCTGGTTTTAGCTGGGTTTTGGCCATCTCCAGGCTGGTTTTCAGCCATTTCCAGCCTGGTCTTAGCTGGTCAGGCTGGAAAATGACCAGCTAAATTCAGCTAAAACCAGCTTGACCAGCCTGGTTTAAACTGGACATAGCTGGTTTTGGCTGGGTTCCCAGCCTGTCTAGGCTAGTCAAGGTGGTTTTAGCTGGTCATTTTCCAGCCTGACCAGATAAGACCAGGCTGGAAATGGCTGGAAACCAGCCTGAAAATGGCCAAAACCCCTCTAAAACCAGGCTGGTTGACCAGCTAAAACCAGCCAACCAGCCTAGGCTGGTTTAAGCAGTTTTTTTTCTGTAGGCATATGTGTGCAAGGCTGCTTCTGAGGTTAGACACACAGTTCTGATATTTTAGGACTCAACATTATATAGTCAGCAATAGTAATTTCAGTCAGTTAAAACACCACCATGATCTGAAAAAATGTCTTACAGTAAAGTTTTGCAACCCAACTAAAGCATGATTCACTTATTTAAATTGCATTATGATTGTCTGTTATGAAATAAACTTACGTTTTTCTCCAGATCCTCTCATTTAAGCCATCAGTTCACCCGTGCTGCAGTTGTTCAAGTTTAGTTCAGTCACACAGCAGGCTGTACTGTTTGTGTTTGGTTCACTGAATCACGCATGCGCAGTATTATCGGTTAACCGCTTCTTAATGTTACGTTACTGTTCTAATAACTGAATGAGAGTATATATTGGATTATTTAGAGTCAGAGGGGGAGTATTAGGCTTGTTAAAAAGTAAGTAGTTTGTGGATAAGTGCTTACTGGAGACGCGAATCATTTAAAATGATTCAGTTTGATTTGGTGAACTAGTTCAACCGGTTCACTTAGAAGATCCAGTTAAAAAGATTCATTCGCGATCGCGATACAGAGATAAAACCCATTATTGGGCACAAATGTTGTACAAAAGATTGTTTAATTATACTGTTTGATAACTGTTAATTCATTCTTTACCTGTTACGCTATTATGTGGGCGTGGTTAAGAGGTCCGCTCGCGAGTTCAATGAATAGCGTGAGAGTATTGGACACGGAAATGAAAGACGAACAGAGGAAAAGGCAGGTGCGCATTGTGATGCTCAGTCACCAGTTTGGAGCATTATAGCCAAAAAACTGTTAGGATCACAACTACAGCATTCCCAGAGCAAGCAGTTTGGCTGAATATTATCAGATGAGATGTAGATGTGGTGTGATTTGCTTCGGAGTTCGACAGAACTTTATGATGTGCGTCATTGCAGAACGTGAGTGTTCATAGTTCATAATTAAACTTTAATTATCCTTTGATGTGTATTTACATACATCGATATGCATATTTATAGTTTGCAATTGTATTAGAACTACACGTTTATTATGTTATGTGTTCGTGATCTTTCACGTGTATATTCATGTGTAGTGATAATGACGCAGCATTTTTCTGCGTGAATAGTTTGAGAACTAATTAAGCCTTTTTTCTTTATTATAGAACCACACATACATGCACAATCACCCACAACAACATAACATATACAGAAACATTTAACTTCATCTGATCACCTGTTTTAAACACACTCACTCCCCATTATACATTATACATTTATGGCTTATGAAGAGAAGACGCGGGAAAATGTGGCATACTGGCTGATGACATCATTTCTACGGATCGACTGCTGAAGTGATCACTGGACCTCCTGTGTATAAGGTGGACTTATTCTCTGAACCTATTGGGACTTATTTCATTGGAATTTATTTCACCATTATTCTCTGAACCTATTGGGACTTATTTCATTGGAATTATTTCACCACTATATTACAACTTCTCAGTATTGTAATTATTGTCATTCTTATATGATAATTGTTGTTATTTACGTGGGCCTACGGTATTTATTTATTTTCTTTGATTGGTATTTTGATGATTATGTTTATGCATTAATCATAACTAAATTAATACATTGTTTGAACAAAATAATATGTGTCTGACCTCTTTACTCTTCTCCTATTCTTTGGACATCAACTGGATAATATATCCTTTAAGGTGGTATAGAACCGTACAGTAATCAGTGCATTCATACAGGCTTCCACACATTTAATGGTCCTTCGAGCCGGAGATTTATTACTACCTTAACCATGATGTCCAGAAATAGGGCAGGAGTTTCAGAGCCAGATGTTGTACGTCAGCGTAGAATTACCGGACCACCAGCATATCTACGTGATTATGAAGTAGGTTACACTAACAAACATCTTACATTTGCAGATGAGCAGGCAGAAATGCTTATGTGTATGCGTGAAATGAGGGAAGAGAATATGCAGTTAAGGCAGGAGGTGAGACGCATATCAGATGTGATTGCTAATTCTCCAGTTTTAGCTTCTCAAGATCCAGTAGCTGTGCACCAGCCTAGAGAGAAAGAGGCTGGGTTGTCATCCACACCAAAGTCTACTGGTATGCTGGCGTCATTTCAGGATTATGAGAATCCTCGCCAGATAGAACATACCCCTTTGGTGCCACCAAGAGATGAATCCCTCCTCGCAGTGCAGGGTCGTGACCGAGAGCTCATTGAGGAGCTAACAGAGAGTCTAAAAAGAGTAGGCAGGTTAAATAACAGTCCGCCTGGTTCAGGTATGTCAACACCCTCTTATCATGACCCTCATAATAGCAATAGTAATTCACCTCTACGCAATAACGCTAGTGATGTTAACATCCCCGTTCGACAACCTAATCTGCCTAGCCTCCATTATCGTAGTACAGATGATTCTCCAGTGTTGCGGTTAAGCATGCCACCTTCTGATGCTTATCGAACAAGAACTGATCCTTACTATCCTTGTGTGAATGACAGGACACATTACTTATCAAAGAATGCCAGAGATCGTCTTGAGTACTTTTCAAATGATGGAAAGCAAGAGTATAATCGAGAGAATAGACATTTCCAACCACCTGGTAGTGCATACCATCCATACTCTGAGCCTCCTCATACTTTATATACTCAACCTGTGCAATATCGTGGCCCTACTCCTACCATTCCAAATTTTAGCAGAGATGACCCCCGCGAGTTTGCTCATCTTAAACTCGCATTAGACAATGTTCTTCCCCACGATGCTTCTGAGTCATTCAAGTTTCAAATACTTGTGGACCATCTTAAGCTGGAAGACGCTTTGCTTGTAGCTGACTCCTATAGTCACAGCCGTACTCCATTCAGCGACACAATGAGAGCGCTCACTGATATGTATGGGCAGCCACATCAATTAGCCTTACAAAGGATTACAAATTTGATGGAAGGGCCTAATATTAGGAGCGGAGACGTTAAGTCTTTTAAATCATTTGCTCTACGTGTCCGAGCATTGGTTGGAATGTTAAACCAGTTAGGTAGCACAGGTTGGACGGAACTAAAATGTGGTTCACATGTATCTCGCCTCTTAGCTAAGTTGCCACATGACCTAAGAGCTAACTTCAAAAGATTTATTAACCCCATTCAGACACCAATTCCAACTCTGCTTGAGTTTGCTGACTGGTTGGAGTATGAAGTGCGTGTGCAAGTAGATGGAAACCAGTATGGATCCCATCCTGAATATGAAAAACCCGTTTCACGCAAAGACAAGCGGCCCAGTTTTACACCCCGGAAATTTACTACAGTGCTACATGGAGGAGAACAAAGGGAAGGAGCAGTAGAGAACATAAAGAAGGAGCATGCTCAAGCAGACCGGCCACCAGACAAGCCAAAAAAGTACTGTCCTTTCTGTGATTCATTCCAGCACTATATGAATCAGTGTTCTAATTTCAAGCTTCTCTCCAAGGAGCAGGTAGAAAGTTGGATTAGAGCAGGCAATAGATGCTGGCGTTGTGGACGAGGACATTTGTCGTCAAAATGTACTTTGAAGGCCAAGTGCAAGCGCTGTGACAGACGGCATCTTGATGTCCTCCATGATGCAAATGCTAGTGCATACATGATGATTAAAAGTAATCAGAAGATTCCTCAGAAAAGTACAGATTCAGAAGGGCCTACCTCTCAGACATTGTACTTGGATCGGCCTACTTGTGGGAAACAAGTGCTGTTGAAACTGAGCAGAGTCATCATTCGGAATGGCAATAAGTCACTGGAGACATATGCAGTTCTTGACGATGGGTCAGAACGCACCATTCTAATGTATGAAGCTGCTCAACGTCTTGGTCTTCAAGGAGACAGTGAAGACCTGGCTCTTCGTACGGTGAAACAGGAGGCTCAGACCATCCAGGGAAGAGTGGTTTCCTTTTCCATTGCTCCCTTTTCATTCCCTGATCGATCTTATCAAATTAAGGGTGCCTTTACAGCCAAAGAGCTCGCGTTGGTCCAGCATACATACCCAATTTCTGACCTCCAGATGAAATACCGGCATCTACGTGACTTACCCTTACATGAGATCAACAAAGCTCAGCCTCTTGTTCTTATTGGGTCCGACTATCCACACTTGATTACCCCATTGGAGCCCGTGCGTTTGGGGCCCCCTGGAGGTCCTGCGGCTGTCCATACCAAGCTTGGCTGGACTTTACAAGGTCCTTCAAGTCTTCTCAAGTCTTGTTTACGTCCTCAGGAATGTCTCTTCATTTCTTGCCTTTCTCCTGAAGCGGAGTTATTACGACAGGTTGAAAATCTTTGGAAGTTGGATATCCTTCCTTACCGCTCAGAGAAGATTATCAGTCGATCTCGCCAGGATTCAGAAGCAATTCGTATCTTAGAGGAAAAAACAATCAGGATCGAGGTACAGGATGTAAAGAGATATGCCACCCCTTTGCTCTGGAAGCAGCTACCTCCGCCCTTGAACGCACCCCAAGAAGCTGTCATGGGTCTGTTACGTAGCACTGAACGAAAACTGTCTAAAGAACCAGAGAAAGCTGAATCCTATGAATCCGAGATTCAGAAGCTACTGCAGTCAGGTTATGTCACTCAGCTGACACCTGCGGAAAGTGATTCAAGTGGAAGGTCGTGGTACATACCACACCACATGGTTCAACATAACGGGAAGAACCGTATTGTTTTCAACTGCTCCTTTGAATACAAGGGTCAATCTTTGAACGAATATCTTCTGCCGGGCCCTACTTTAGGATCAAGTCTCTTAGGAGTCCTTCTTCGCTTTCGTGAATATCCTGTGGCTATTTGTAGTGACGTGAAGGGCATGTTCCACCAGGTCCGCCTGCTTGAAGAGGACAAGCCATTTTTACGATTCCTGTGGCGACAGGGAAAACCATCAGAACTGCCAGTCGTGCATCAATGGGAAGTCCTGCCATTTGGCACTGCTTGTAGTCCCTGTTGTGCTGTTTTTGCACTCCAGTCTCATGTAAAGGGGGATCTTGAACCTACTGATGAGGTGCGTCAAACAGTCGAGCGAAATTTCTATGTAGACAATTGTCTAAGCAGTGTTCCAACTGAAGCTCAAGCCAAAAATCTAGTGAACCGACTGCAAGGTCATCTTATGGATGGTGGATTTGAGCTCAGACAGTGGGCATGTAACATCCCCGAGGTGATTCAGCACCTTCCTAATGACTTGAAGTCCAAGAGTGGGGAGATATGGCTCAGCCAAGGAATGGATAACCCACAAGAAAATGCGCTTGGATTGATATGGCATTGCAAAGCGGACAACTTAGTATACAAACCTTACCAGCGAGAAGATGGTGAGATTACAATGCAAAAAATCTATCGTACTTTGGCCAAGCTCTATGACCCATTAGGCTTTCTCATACCATATACTACAAGAGCTAAAACTGTTGTGCAGTTGTTGTGGGACAAGAAACGTGAATGGGATGATCCCAATCTCCCTGAGGATCTACTGGCCATTTGGCATCAGTGGGAAAATGAACTCCCAAACTTGTCTCAAGTATGCTTGCCAAGATGTTACACGGCTCACATTCAGTATGCAGTCAAACATCACTGTGTACATGTATTTTGTGATGCTTCTGAAAGAGCCTATGGTTCTGTTGCATACTTGTGCTCTGAAGACGAACAAGACAATAGACATGTATCTTTCATTGCGGCAAGGTCACGGGTTGCCCCCCGAAAACAAATCTCAATTCCCCGTTTAGAGCTATGTGCTGCACTAACGGGGGCACAGCTTGGAGATGTTCTAAAACGAGAGCTGACCCTAAACATCAATCAATTTGTATATTGGTCAGATTCCACTACCGTACTTAACTGGCTGCAATCTGATTCGTGTAGATACCGAGTGTTCGTAGGAGTGAGAGTGACAGAAATTCAGGAACTTTCTGACCCTGGTTCTTGGCATTACATTGATTCAGCCACAAACCCTGCTGATGATGTAACTCGTGGGTTGTCACTTATTCAGCTAGCTGAAAATTCAAGATGGAAACTTGGTCCAGACTTCTTGAGGCAGCCTAATAGCTGTTGGCCAAAATTACCTGAAGGTCCCGTTTCTGAAGAAGTTCAGGAGCTTAAGAAATCCGTCTTTTGTGGATTAGTGGATGAGATTAAAGAGAAAAATGAGCCTGATGTCCATCAGTTCAGTAGCTATCCTGAGTTCTTAGAGGCTACTGCACGATCTCTTCACGGGGCGGCCGATAGCATAGTTTCACCAAGTGCAGATGATTTCAGACAAGCAGAACTGTTTATCCTTAGACAATGTCAGAAACATGACTTCCCAGAAGAATATGCTTTGCTCAGAGAAGGTAAAGCCATTCCCACACGTAGTCGAATCCTCAAACTTGCTCCTGAATATGACAAAGACTTGGATTTGATCAGAGTTGGAGGGCGACTTCGTAGATGCCCTCACCTGAATGAAGAAGTATTACACCCTATAGTTCTGTCCCCAGACCATCATGTGGTCAAGCTTCTAATTAAACATTATGATGCACAACTGCATCACCCGGGAGCTGGAAGAGTCTTTGCAGAGATACAACGCAAGTATTGGATTTTGCGAGGAAGAGAGGCAATCAAACGGCATCAACACAACTGCCTTGACTGCAGGAGATGGAGAGGCAAGCCAGTTGTCCCAAAATTATCAGACCTACCACCATCAAGTCTAAGATTATTCAAACCTCCCTTCTACTCTACTGGAGTAGATTGTTTTGGGCCACTGCTGGTGAAGATGGGACGCCGCATTGAGAAAAGGTGGGGCATCATCTACAAATGCCTCACCACACGAGCTGTGCATCTCGATCTGCTGTATCACATGGACAGTGACTCATTTTTGATGTCTCTAAGGCGTTTCATTGCTCGGAGAGGGAAGCCTCACGAACTCCTTTCCGATCAAGGAACAAATTTTAAGGATGGTGCTAATGAGCTAGAAGACACCTTCAATCAGATTCAGCCCATCCTTCGAGACCTGTTGGCCAAGGAACAAATCAGGTTCCAATTCAACCCTCCCAGTGCGCCTCATTTTGGAGGGTCCTGGGAAAGAGAGGTGAGGTCGGTTAAGACTGCCTTAAGAAGCACCTTGGGTGCGCAGACTGTTACCGAAGAGGTATTAAGGACAATCTTGACTGAGGTCGAAAACATTCTTAACTCCAGACCTCTCGGCTACGTCTCGAGTGATATAGCAGATCCCGACCCAGTAACTCCGAACTCCTTACTAATGGGGAGACCTGACTCTTCTCTGCCTCAGGTTGTCTATTCAGATTCTGAATTACTCAGTAAGAAAAGATGGCGACATAGCCAGGTCCTTAGCGACCATTTTTGGAAGCATTTTATTCATGACTTTCTGCCGTCCTTACAGTCAAGACAAAAGTGGCACAGTGAAAGACAGAACATTGTGGTTGGTACAGTAGTACTCATTGTTGATGAACAGCTTCCAAGAGCATGCTGGAAAGTTGGCACAGTTTCGTCCGTCATTCCCAGTGCAGATGGCAGGGTCAGAACGGTGGCAGTCAAAGTGAAAGATCAGACATATACAAGACCTGTTGTGAAACTAATTGAACTGCCATCATTACCTGAAGAGCCGGAGAATTCATCAAAAACTCGATAATGGCAAATTTGCTTAGCAAATTTGAGGGCGGCTGTACAAAAGATTGTTTAATTATACTGTTTGATAACTGTTAATTCATTCTTTACCTGTTACGCTATTATGTGGGCGTGGTTAAGAGGTCCGCTCGCGAGTTCAATGAATAGCGTGAGAGTATTGGACACGGAAATGAAAGACGAACAGAGGAAAAGGCAGGTGCGCATTGTGATGCTCAGTCACCAGTTTGGAGCATTATAGCCAAAAAACTGTTAGGATCACAACTACAGCATTCCCAGAGCAAGCAGTTTGGCTGAATATTATCAGATGAGATGTAGATGTGGTGTGATTTGCTTCGGAGTTCGACAGAACTTTATGATGTGCGTCATTGCAGAACGTGAGTGTTCATAGTTCATAATTAAACTTTAATTATCCTTTGATGTGTATTTACATACATCGATATGCATATTTATAGTTTGCAATTGTATTAGAACTACACGTTTATTATGTTATGTGTTCGTGATCTTTCACGTGTATATTCATGTGTAGTGATAATGACGCAGCATTTTTCTGCGTGAATAGTTTGAGAACTAATTAAGCCTTTTTTCTTTATTATAGAACCACACATACATGCACAATCACACACAACAACATAAACATATACAGAAACATTTAACTTCATCTGATCACCTGTTTTAACACACTCACTCCCCATTATACATTATACATTTATGGCTTATGAAGAGAAGACGCGGGAAAATGTGGCATACTGGCTGATGACATCATTTCTACGGATCGACTGCTGAAGTGATCACTGGACCTCCTGTGTATAAGGTGGACTTATTCTCTGAACCTATTGGGACTTATTTCATTGGAATTTATTTCACCATTATTCTCTGAACCTATTGGGACTTATTTCATTGGAATTATTTCACCACTATATTACAACTTCTCAGTATTGTAATTATTGTCATTCTTATATGATAATTGTTGTTATTTACGTGGGCCTACGGTATTTATTTATTTTCTTTGATTGGTATTTTGATGATTATGTTTATGCATTAATCATAACTAAATTAATACATTGTTTGAACAAAATAATATGTGTCTGACCTCTTTACTCTTCTCCTATTCTTTGGACATCAACTGGATAATATATCCTTTAAGGTGGTATAGAACCGTACAGTAATCAGTGCATTCATACAGGCTTCCACACAAATGTGTTAAAGTTATAGTTTAAAGTGTCTGTATTTAATGCTGTCACCGTGCTGCTGTCATGTCCACTCGTTGTTTTTGTCGCGGGAGCAACAATAGCGAGAATGACTGGAGGAGAACTGGCTCGATCTGGCCAATGGCAGCAGGATTACAGACTCTGAGGTCCGAAAGGGTCAAACACCTGCAGCGCGGATTATATTTACTTCTAAAAGGCTTACAGTAGAATTATGTATTAAATACATTAACAGTTACGAAAACGAAGGAGGTTTTTATTATAGTTTTAGTTAGTTTCAGTTAGTTTTGTATGTACACAATACAGTTTTAGTTAGTTCTTTGTTTTTTTTTAACTCGTTTTTATTTTTATTTCAATAAACGACAATTATTTTACATCTTAGTTTTCATTTTTTCGTTCGTTTTCGTTAACTATAATAACCTTGCGGGGGTCCCTCTCATTTCAAAGGTGAGAGGGGAGTTTGAGCACAGGTAGGTCTCGAGAACTCCACTGCTTGTGAACGTGCTGGGATATGGCTAGGTGAGAGTTGGCTAAGAGTTGTATTAAGATGCTATTTTGGAGTGGTCAGTTTACTTATGGTGTATGTCTTTGGACGATGGGAGAAAACCAGGAAACCCGGGGGAAACCCACGCAAGCACAGGGAGAGCATGCAAGGATAAAGCCTTGAACAAACATGACAAAAACACACCGACAAAGGAGATCAGAGTGGCAGAGCTACTCTGAAAAGCTGAAATGACTCTTCAGCTGTTTGGTGTGGATTGAAAACCATCACCAGCTACAAGCCATCATCCCCCAGCACTGCTGCGAATCAACAACAGGCTGAAAACCTGAATGAGTTTTATTACGCGGTCTCACACCCCATACCCAATCTGACCTCCATCCTACACAACTATTAACACACTCACCCCCTCCCTCACTGCAAGAAGACAAGGAAAGGGAAGGCCCAGATTTCCAGCTCTTATCAGTCTTCACCCTGACCATGAAACAGATCACTGGAATTTTGCAAAGACCCTGCCAGCTTTAAATGTTCCACTATCATCCCTGTACCCAAGAAAAAGTGAAAATAAGTGTAGTGAACTAGCAATAACAGATCATGAGGTAGTGTGACCGTAGAGGGGGTCCTTAGCTAATAAGAAGCCGTCTGCTGAGAGTTCGAGTGAGCAGGGTGTTGTTGTTCTAGCCGGATCCACCTCATGTATTTTGTGTGCAGCATCTGTCAAATAAACAGCTTCAAATAACATCCATCGGCCTCCATATTCTACTGCCTCATAGAATATTACATAATTGGCGACGAGGATTTAAGGAGTGGCGTGTCAGAGGACATAATTGAGTGATTGCTGAGAAAGGCTGGAGTAAACAGATCGCTCGACATCACTGGCAGAGTATATCGGCGATTATCAAGACAAAATGACTTCACTGGTGGGGATGGTAAGTCCTTTTGATAATGCATCGCAGTTATGGGATGAATATATCGAAATGCTCGAATATTTTTTCCAAGCCAATGGAATTGACAGTGCTAAGAAAAAGAAAGCGGTGCTGTTATATGGTGTTGGGGCATCGACATATAGTTTATTAAGAAGTTTGATCTGCCCTGAAAAGCCAGGAGACAAAACCTATGAGGAGCTGGTGACGGTGCTAAAGACTCATTACAATCCTAAGCCAAGTGAGATAGTGCAAAGGTTTAAGTTTAACTCTCGTACACGGAAAGATGGTGAGACTGTTGCTGATTTTGTGGCAGAACTGAAAAAGTTAGCACAGCACTGTGAGTACGGGGCTACACTTCCACAAATGCTGCGAGACAGACTCGTCTGTGGAGTGAACGACGACCGAATGCAGAGAAGGCTGCTATCGGAAGTGGAGTTAACTTTTGAAAAGGCACTGACAATCTGCCAGGCAATGGAGTCTGCAAACAAGAATGTACAAGATTTGCAAGGATTGTTAATGGAGGACACAGCACAAACCATGGAGTCATTTAAAGGACCGGCAGCAGTGCATAGAGTGTACACACTTGAGAAGAAGGGTCGACAAAAAGACACGGTGTTACAGATGCAAAGGACAACATGCACCAGAGGAATGCAAGTTTTTGAATGAGCTCTGGCATGAATGTGGAAAGCGGGGGCACATAAAACGCGCATGCAGGGCAAGAAAAGCTGCTGGGGGGGGCAAAGACAAAAAGGAGAGAAAAAAGAGAAAGGTAGGAGGACTTATCTCGTTAGAGAGGAGGAAAGTAACGAGAGGGAAGACACCAGTGATATTAACACAATATACAGTGTATCCCAAGTCCAGCCAAAAGTGGGCCCTATAACACAGGAAGTGAGTGTAAATCAGAATCAGAATCAGAATCAGAATCAGTTTTATTGCCAAGTGTGCTTCACACACACAAGGAATTTGTTTTGGCTACAGAAGCGTCCAGTGTACATAAAGTGACAAGTGACAACACAAAATAAATCTGAAAAAAATAAAATAATAATAATAAAAAAATGATGAACATTAAACAGATGCGGTTAGTGAAGAAACCTGGATGTTGAGTTGTATGTACAGATTGTTAGAAATATACAGGTTATAAGGTGCTGTGTACAAGTGCGAATGTAGAAAGTATTGCATTGTATATTGATATAAGGTGCTGTGTACAAGTGCGTATGAGAAAGTATTGCACATATTTATTGCACAGTAGGGGAATATTTAACTGTTTATAAGGTAGACAGTCTGAGGAAAAAACTTTTCCTGTGTCTGGCTGTTTTTGTGCTCGGTGCTCTGAAGCGCCGACCAGACGGTAACAGTTCGAACAGGTAGTGTGCTGGGTGTGAGGCGTCCAGAGTGATTTTGCGAGCCCTTTTACTCACTCTGGAAGAGTACAGTTCTTGAAGTGTAGGAAGGGTTGTGCCAGTGATTCGTTCAGCAGTCCGGACTATTCGCTGTAGTCTACGGAGGTCGGGTTTGGCAGCTGAGCCAAACCAGACGGTGATTGAAGTGCAGAGGATGGATTGGATGACAGCTGAGTAGAACTGTACGAGTAGCTCCTGTGGCAGGTTGAACTTCCTCAGCTGACGAAGGAAGTACAGTCTCTGCTGGGCTTTCTTCACAATAGAGTCTATATGAATGTCCCACTTCAGATCCTGAGAGATGGTGGTGCCCAGGAACCTGAATGACTCTACTGCAGCCACAGTGCTGTTCATGATGGTGATTGGGGGGAGAGCAGGGGGGTTTCTCCTGAAGTCCACTATCATCTCCACTGTTTTTAGCGTGTTCAGCTCCAGGTTGTTGTATCTGCACCATAACGCCAGCCGCTCCACCTCTTGTCTGTATGCAGACTCGTCACCGTTCTGGATGAGGCCGATAACAGTAGTGTCGTCAGCAAACTCAATGAGTTTGATGGAGGGGTCTTTTGCAGTGCAGTCGTTGGTGTACAGGGAGAAGAGCAGTGGAGAAAGAACACATCCCTGGGGGGCACCAGTGCTGATGGTGCGGCTGTCGGATGTGATTTTGCCCATTCTGACTAGCTGCTGTCTATCTGTCAGAAAGCTGGTGATCCATTGACAGACAGAGCTAGGAACAGAGAGCTGGGCCAGTTTGTACTCAAGCAGTGATGGGACGATGGTGTTAAAGGCAGAACTGAAGTCCACAAACAGAATCCTTGCGTAGTTCCCTGGTTTGTCCAGATGTTGTAGGGTATAATGCAGTCCCATGTTGACTGCATCATCCACAGACCGGTTTGCTCTATAGGCGAACTGCAGGGGGTCCAGCAGGGGTCCAGTGATGTCCTTCAGATATGCTAGCACCTTTCTTTCGAATGACTTCATGGCCACAGATGTTAAGGCAACAGGTCTGTAGTCATTGAGTCCTGTGATCTTTGGCTTCTTTGGGATTGGGATGATGGTGGAGCGCTTAAAGCAGGATGGAACTTTGCGCTGTTCCAGTGATCTATTGAAGATATGGGAGAAAATGGGAGCCAGCTGGTCAGCGCAGGTTCTCAGACAGGCTGGTGAGACACCATCTGGCCCTGGTGCTTTCCTTCTCTTCTGTTTACTGAAGATCTGACACACATTATCTTCACTGATCTGTAGAGCAGGGGGGGGAGAGGAAGATGGCTGGAGGTGTTGATGGCTGTGTAGGGTGATGGTCCAGGCTGTGTTGATGTGGTGTTGATGGCTGTGTGGGGAGATGGTCCGGGCTGTGTTGATGTGGTGTTGATGGCTGTGTGGGGAGATGGTCCGGGCGGGTGTGAGGTGTCTGGTCATAGGTGTCAAACCTACAGTAGAACATATTCAGCTCGTTTGCAATATGTTCATTGCTGTCGATTCTGGGGGACGGTGTCTTGTAATTAGTGAAATCTTTTAAGCCTCTCCACACTGATGCAGGGTCGTTAGCTGAAAACTGGTTTTGCAGCTTTTTGGCATAGCTTTTCTTAGCCACACCAATCTCCTTTGTCAATGTGTTCCTGGCCTGATTGTACAGGATCCTGTCACCACTCCTGTAAGCATCCTCTTTGGCCTGACGAAGCTGTCTGAGTTTTGGTGTGAACCATGGTTTATCATTGTTAAATGACAAGTAGGTCCTGGTAGGGATGCATAACTCCTCACAGAAACTGATGTATGATGTTACAGTCTCTGTGAGCTCGTCCAGATCTGTGGCTGCAGCTTCAAAAACATTCCAGTCAGTGCATTCAAAACAGGCTTGTAAGACCTGCTCTGTGTCGTTGGTCCATCTCTTGACAGTCCTTAATACTGGCTTAGTAGTTTTAAGTTTTTGCCTGTAAGTTGGTATAAGATGAACCAGGCAGTGATCGGAGAGTCCTAGAGCTGCTCTGGCGACGGAGCGATATGCATCCTTTATTGTGGTGTAACAATGGTCCAAAATGTTATTGTCTCTGGTGGGGCATGTAATGTGCTGTTTGAATTTAGGCAGCTCATGTGTGAGTTTTGCCTGATTAAAGTCCCCAAGTATGATAAAAGGCGATCTGCTCTGTACAGCTGAAAGTCCGGTAGGTTTAATGCGCTGTCCGGAATGGCTTCGTTTAGCCAGGTTTCCGTGAAACACAGGACAGCAGAGTTATTAAAGTTCTTGTTTTTGCATGTGAGCAGAAGTAGTTCGTCCATTTTGTTAGGAAGAGAGCGGAGATTCGCCAAGTGAATGCTGGGCAGCGCCGTTCTGAAGCCGCGCTGTCTTAGCCTGACGAGCGCGCCGGCTCGCTTCCCACGCTTGGGCGTCTTGTAGCGTTTCCACAATGCGGCTGCTCCGCCGACCACAATGTTCCGCAAAACGCCACAAAAATCAAAATCCAGTTCTTGATTAATTGGTGTGCACTGCCAAATGTCCAGCAGCTCGTCCCTGGTGTAACTGATCGTGTTTGATAAACATAAAACAGGACAGACTAACAAAAACAGTGCAAACACTGGAGAGCCCCACACCGAAGCGGCCATCCGCGGCGCCATCTTGATGAGGTGGCGGAAGTGGACTTTGAAGTCGACACGGGTTGTGGAGTGACAATTATCAGCAGAGGGCAATATTCTAAGTTGTGGAAAAAAACAGACATGCCAGAATGGAGACCCTGCAGTATGAAACTAAAGACCTATACAGGGGAAAGGATGGAAGTGCTGGGTCAAGCTACAGTAATGGTGGAAATCCAAAATGTAAAAAAAGAAATGACAATGGTCGTGGTAGATGAAGAAGGGCCTAACTTGTTGGGACGAAGCTGGCTGAAAGACTTTGGGCTGTTGCCACAACTGGTAAATCAAGTAACAGCAGTGCCGACATGGAAGATAGCAGATGTGTTAGATAGACACGCAGAGGTGTTTAAAGAAGAGCTGGGGCAGCTCAAAGGCACCACAGCTAAAATTCATGTCACCCCCGAGGCCCAACCATGATTCTTTAAGCCCAGACTTATTCCTTTTGCAGTCAAGCCCTTGGTGGAGGCTGAGCTCCAGAGACTGGTTGAGGAGAAAATTATTGAACCAGTGCAGTTTGCGGAGTGGGCAGCTCCTATCGTGCCGGTGAGGAAACCAGATGGCTCTATTCGAATTTGTGGAGATTATAAACTCACAGTAAATAGAGCATCCAGTGTGGAACAATATCCCATTCCAAAAGTGGAAGATTTGTTCACTCAGTTAGCTGGAGGTCAGAAATTTTCCAAACTGGACATGAGCCATGCGTATCAGCAAATTATGCTGTATGAAAGTGCAAAGAAATATGTCACTGTTAACACACACAAGGGACTGTATACATACTGTAGACTACCTTTTGGGGTGGCATCAAGTCCAGCCATTTTCCATTGCACCATGGAGGGAATTCTCCAAAACGTGAAGCACGTTGTGGTATGACATATTAGTCACAGGAGCTAATGATGAAGAGCATCTGAGGAATCTGGAGGAGGTTCTGAGGAGACTAAAATCGAGTGGATTGAGACTAAAAAGGAGCAAATGTGAGTTCCTGGGAGAGGAAGTGGTATTCCTGGGCCACCGCATCAGTGCTGCAGGCGTGCAGCCAGTCGCAGAAAAGGTGAAAGCGATACAGGAAGCCCCCATTCCACAGATAGTGAGTGAACTGAAGGCTTATCTAGGCTTGTTAAACTATTATCATAAGTTTCTGCCCAGTCTGTCCATGTTGGCACCCTTGCACAGGTTGTTGAAGAAGGAAACAAAGTGGACATGGGGCTCTGAGCAGGAAGAATCTTTTGAGAAGTCAAAAGAGCTTCTCCAGTCATCTGCTTTACTAGTGCACTACGATCCTACCAAATCTCTTATCTTGGCGTGTGATGCTTCGCCATATGGGGTAGGGGCTGTTTTGTCTCACAGGATGGAAGACGGGACTGACAGACCAATAGGATTTGTATCACGGACCTTAAATGCAGCAGAAAAGAATTACTCGCAATTGGATAAGGAGGGTTTGGCCATCCTGTTCGGGGTAAAGAAATTCCACACATATGTGTATGGCAGACCCTTTACCATTGTGACTGATCACAAGCCCCTGATAGCACTGTTTAATGAGCTCAGAGAAGTGCCACAGATGGCTTCTCCACGTATTCAAAGATGGGCTGTGACTTTAGGGGGGTATGAGTACACTATTGTGTATCGAGCAGGGCGTGAGCATCAAAATGCTGATGGGCTGAGCCGGTTGCCACTGTCGGAAAAAGGAGTGGAAACCCCAGCAGAGGAGGAGAGAGTGCTACTGTTGGACGAGAATGATGTTTCATTGGTTAAAGCAGAGCAGGTGGAAAAATGAACTGTTAAAGATCCTGTGTTGGCTCGAGTAAGGGAGTACGTGCTTAGAGGATGGCCCAAGACAGTGGAGGATCCAGCTTTTGGAGTATACCTTAAAAAACAGGATGAACTGAGTGTCCAGGGAGGATGTGTATTGTGGGGTGCCCGCGTAGTAATTCCACCCCAAGGCCGGGCAGCCATACTCCGACAGTTACACAGTGGCCTTCCAGGCATAACCAGAATGAAAGGGTTGGCACGGAGCTATGTATGGTGGCCCCAGATGGATGCTGCTGTGGAAGGTCTGGTAAAAGCATGTACCAGATGTCAGGAGAGCAGGAACACCCCTCCTTGTGCACCCTTACACCCTTGGGAAATTCCACAGCTGCCATGGAGAAGGATCCATATTGATTATGCTGGGCCGTGGCAAGGAAAAATGTTTCTGATTCTGGTGGATGCGTACTCTAAATGGATAGAGGCGTTTCCTTTGAATAATTCTACATCTGCTGTTACCATCCAGTGCCTGAGACAAAGTTTTAGCCAGCATGGGTTACCGGAAATAGTGGTGTCGGACAATGGCAGTTGTTTCACGAGTAAGGAATTTCAGGAATTCATGAGTCGTAATGGCATCAAGCACATAACCACGGCACCATACCATGCAGCTTCTAATGGTTTGGCTGAATGAGCTGTGCAAACGTTCAAGAGGCTGATGAAAAAGAGCACAGGAGATTCCATTGAGGCCAGGCTAGCTAGAGTGTTGTTCAGTTATCGAATTACACCACAGTCGACTACGGGAAAATCACCTGCAGAGCTGTTGTGTGGACGCAAACTGAGGTCTACCCTGGATCTTGTTCATCCTGACTTTAAAAGTCAAGTGCAAAACAAGCAATTGAAGCAGAAGTGGTATCATGATCTGCATGCAAAAGAGAGACATGTGAGTGTTGGTGAAAATGTGTATACCAAGAACTTCAGTTTAGGACCTACCTGGATTCCAGGAACAGTGCAGAAAAGGACGGGACCCTTGTCGTACCATCGCACTTGGTAATGGCCAGATAGTGCGTCGGCACATTGATCAGGTGAGGACCAGACAGGTGGCATCTCCGGCTGAAACAGCTGTGGGGTTGGATACTTCCTTGCAAGAGTTGGAGGAGTGGCCATTGCCTGAATTAGTAGACCCTGTACCATCAGGGAACAGTGTTGGACAGCAGGCAAGTGGAATGACACCCGATGTTACGGTGTCAGGGACTGTGAAGGCAGAGGAGCAGCCGGAACTTAGAAGGTCTGCGTGGACAAAGAAGTTGCCCAGTTACTTAAAAGACTATGCTTAGAGTAGTGGTGAGTTCCCCAGCCACAGGGCAAGAATGCGTCCTGGAACTCACTGGGATGGAGACAGTCTACCCGAAGTCCCTAGCTTAGACTGTGTAAAAAAAAAATAAATAAATAAAAAATCATAATGTTGTTAGTATATTTGATTAAGTTGTTACGGGACTATTGTTATCAGGGGGAAGGGGATGTAATGAACTAGCAATAACGGATCATGAGGTAGTGTGATCGCTAGAGGGGGTCCTTAGCTAATAAGAAGCCGTCCGCTGAGAGTTCGAGTGAGCAGGGTGTTGTTGTTCTAGTCGGATCCACCTCATGTATTTTGTGTGCAGCATCTGTCAAATAAACAGCTTCAAATAACATCCATCGGCCTCCATATTCTACTGCCTCATAGAATATTACAATAAGAATGATAATAAAAGGAAATGCTAAGTTTATGGTGGGTTTTTCCACTGTAGCCAGTATGGAAATGCTGCATTATGAATGACATACAGACTCTTGACCACATTCAAATGAACATCCTGCTGCAGGAGTACAGAAACATGTGAATGAGGAAGAAAACTGGCAAAGGACAAAAAGTCCTTTGTTTACAGTAATAAACAAATGATGTGACGTGCTGAATGACAGATGAGAGCAGATATAGATTAATCACAGTCTGAAGCTGCAGACAGAAACATCAGACTGAGGACAGAAACACACCAGCTCCGCGGTCAGAACACACACATCTACATTATACACACAAACACACTTCTGACATCTGCTGATGCTCTTATTGATTGTGTATTCTGGATTAATGCTTCTCTTTTACTGAAATGCTTTATTGCTAAATGGAAATGATTTTTTTCCTCTACAGAAATGGCTCAAACTCTATATTTCCCTCTTCTCCTCATTGGTGAGTGTGTTTGTAGTTTTATTTATGGTTTATAGTTTCATTAGGTTTGACTCTGATCTGAAAAGCATTAAAGCAAAGTGTCTCTTTCACAGCTCTCTGCTCCATATCTGAATGTGTTCAGCGTCAGTATCACTTTATAAATGAGAAGAAGGAATGGGCTGAAGCTCAGAGATACTGCAGAGAGAAATACACAGATCTGGCCACTGTTGACAACATGAACGACGTGATCCAGCTGAACAAGAGTGTGAAAGTGAATAATGATGGTGTCTGGATTGGTCTTCAGGGTACAATTGATTATAAATGGCATTGGTCTTCAGGTGATCCTGTGCTCTTTGTGAACTGGGCATCTGGACAACCATACAGTGGTGATAATTGTACTGTTATAAAAAATGGACAGTGGTTAGTGGGGGCATGTACTGCCATCTGGACTTTCATCTGCTACAACAGTGAGTACAAACCTCTATAAAACAAAATATATATGAGATTATGCTAGAAAATGTGATATATTACATTAAATATATATATATATATATATATATATATATATATATATATATATATATATATTATATTACAGTACATTTTCCTTTATGAAAAACTAGAGGAAATTTGTTTTCTGTTATGTCTTAAGTTTTTATGTTACTGTTGAACTGAAGAGCAGAGTATAAGTCTATGTTTAAGTCTATATATTGTTTTTCTAATAAAAAATAATAAATAATAATTATTATGCTCATACTGCGTGTGTTATTGATTAACAAGCTGCATTTCTGAAAACATCAAATATGTGATGAAAATATTTGGCATTAAATATTAAAGAGTAGAATCACCTGTTGAAGTATACTGCATGAGTATGAACATGTTCAGTAGATTCTACAGAAGCAGCATAAGTCATCCCATGCAGTAATAAATTAATGTATTACTGAAAATAAATCACATAATTATACATGTGTAAATGTATTGTCAAAATCTTGAAATGATAAATAATAACCCACTGCGGTGACACAATGGGTAGTGCTGTCGCCTCACAGCAAGAAGGTCACTGGTTCGAGCTTTGGCAGGGTCAGTTGACATTTCTGTGTGGAGTTTGTTTGTTCCCTCTGTTTTGGTGTGGGTTTTCTCCAGGTGCTCCGGTTTCCCCCCCACAGTCCAAACACATGCGCTATAGGGGAATTGAGTAAGCTAAATTGTCCGTAGTGTATGTGTGTGAATGAGTGTGTATGGGTGTTTCCTAGTGATGGGTTGCTGGTGGAAGGTCATCCACTGCGTAAAACATATGCTAAAATAGTTGTCGGTTCATTCCGCTGTGGTGACCCCTGATGAATAAACACATTATATGGTTCTGTATATATTCATGTCAGATGTTCTGTTTTGGCAGACCTCAGTGATATTATTATGTATATAAACTCACTTCATTGGTAACAAAAGTATTTCTGATGAAGCTTCTGTTCCATTCTTTCATTCATTAAAGTGAGCAGAGGACTGGTGTTTGTCAATCAGACGATGAACTGGAGAGATGCTCAGAGTTACTGCAGACAGAATCACATTGATCTGGTCAGTGTGAGGAACCAGAATGAGAATCAACAGCTGGAGAAGTTCATTAATGACAGTCAGACATTTGGACATGAAGTCTGGATCGGTCTGTTCAGAGACACATGGCAGTGGTCAGATCAGAGCAACTCCTCATTCAGATACTGGAAACCTGGTGCACCTCGAGCTTCAGATGATAAACGCTGTGCAGCTGTTGAAAAGAGTGCTCAGGGACAATGGGATGACTACTTGTGTAATGGTAGATGGCAGTTTCCTTTTGTGTGTCATGAAGGTGAGCAGATCCTCCAAACACACTCAATCCATCATCAGCTCCAGATCTCTTAAAGTTGCCTCTACATGTCTGACATGACAAATTCCTCCACAGTGTTTGTTCTGCATGTTGTTTTTGATCAGTCTCTCTCTAGTTTCTGCTTTGTTTTGTGTTCAGATAAACTGATTGTGATCCAGCAGAATCTGTCGTGGTCTGAAGCTCTGAGATACTGCAGACAGAATCATGTGGATCTGGTCTCGGTTCAGTCAGTGGAGATGCAGCGTCGTGTGATGAACGTGGTTAAACTGGCGTCTACTGAGGCGGTGTGGTTGGGTTTACACAACTACTGCAGCATGAACATGTGGCTCTGGGTGAATGGAGACATGGTGTGCTATCAGAACTGGGCTCCAGGGAATGGCAGCACACCGGAAAACTGCAAACTAGAGAACATAAAAGGAGCAGTTCAATCTGGAAAAAATCAGACCTGGATCAGCCTTCCTGAATCTCACAGACTCAACTTCATCTGCACTAACTACTGAGAGAAAAGACGTGAGATTGTTGGCGTTTACTTCCATTAACTGTTTTCACACTGCATTATTTTATCCTCATTTACTTTTAAGCATTTGATTTTTTAAGTAAGTTTAAGGGATTTTGCTTTTGTGTGCAGAAACAGCTGTCTAAATGTGGACAGAAGTCTGTTTTTCCCTGTTTTATGACATACTATTATTATTTTACAAATGTTTAAAGGGATGATTCAGACAGAAATATAAAAATAATGAGCTCATGATTTACTCAACCTTAAGTCGTCTGTAGGTGTAATCAAAATTATAAATATTCTTGTTCTCCTAAGGTCTACACTACCTGACAAAAGTCTTGTCATTGATCTTTGTTGTAAGTTAACAAATTCAATAACTTGACTTCTAGTTGATCAATTGGAAAAGTGGCAGAAGGTCGATTTTTCTGATGAATCATCTGTTGATCTGCATCCCAATCATCACCAATACTGCAGAAGACCTACTGGAATCAGCATGGAGCCAAGATTCTCATAGAAGTCAGTCAAGTTTGATAAAGGTGAAATCATGGTTTGGGGTTACATTCAGTATGGGGGCGTGCGAGAGATCTGCAGAGTGGATGATCAACATCAACAGCCTGAGGTATCAAGACATTTGTGCTGCCAATTACATTACAAACCATAGGAGAGGGCAAATTCTCCAGCAGGATAGCGCTCCTTCCCATAATTCAGCCTCCACATCAAAAGCTCCTGAAAGCAAAGAAGGTGCTCCAGGATTGGCCAGCCCAGTCACCAGACATGAACATTATTGAGCATGTCTGGGCTAAGATGAAGCAGGAGGCGTTGAAGATGAACACAAAGACTCTTGATGAACTCTGGGAGTCCTGCAAGAAGGCTTTCTTCACCATTCCAGATGACTTTATTAATCAGTGATTTGAGTCATTGCAGAGATGTATGGATGCAGTCCTCCAAGCTCATGATGGAGTCAGACACAATATTCATTCTGTTTCCACTGCAGCATGACCACATATTCTATACCGGACATTATTGAAGGTTCAGTGACCAGACTTTAGTCTGAGCAGAGTCAGACCTTACTGTCCTAATCAAATCATTAATAATCAAGACATGATCAGATTTTATTGTGCTCAAAAAAGCCTCATCTAGAGGCCTTTACCTTTCATATAAGACACTTCTGATACCAAATGATCAACTAGAGGTCAAGATATTATTTGCTGTTCCTTAAACCTGGATTGGCGACAAGACTTTTGTCAAGTAGTGTATAATGAGAGTGAAGAGATCTAGATTTTGAAGCTCATTCATACTTATCTATTATCTTTTCCACGCTCCAAATGATGCCAACAGAGCTCCAACTGTAAGTCATGCTTATCTCTGAGTAAATCGAGATGTGTCTGTTTGTTTACTTTCATTGACTTTGTTCTCTAGTTTTATATGTTTGATTTGTTTTTTTTTATAGGTTCTGAGTGAATTTACTATTTATTTCTGCATTTATCTATCATAATATAATGAGCTGTCAAAGTTTTAACACCAATGTTTAAGATTAAGGTTTAAGGTTGTTCTGTTTGAGATTCTTTAGACGTGATGTGTGTGTGTTTTCAGAAACTGTTTTCTAGATCTGCTGGTGTTTGGTCTCTTTATGTGTTGCTCTGATCATATAAATGACTGGCTGAATGTGATTCTGTGAGCAGCAGATCTTCAGTAAATCCTGATTTGTGTCTCAGCTGAATCAAATCTGCTTTATTCAGGAAGGCAGAAGAGAAGTTTGGGTGTAAAATGTGATTGATCCTAAATCCTGAACCAAACAGAACATCAGATGAAATAAACTGATATACAGTCAGTATTCTTGCCTCCTGTTTATTTGCTAATGTCTCTCCAGCATCACAGTAATCAGAAAGTTTAATGTAGTGAATATATTAAAGTGTGTTTAAATGTTGATTTATTTGACTCGGATTTAGTATAGAAATTGCAGCTTCCTGGAATTAATGTGTTTGCAGGGATGATGGTTTTATTGTAGCGCCTCCTGCTGGTGTTTGAGAGGTTCACAAAAAGAATCATTCTGTTGTCAGAGTGTCAGGTTTAGGTCATTTTCTCAAATGATATCTTCAAAAATGGTTTAACAAAAATATTTTTGCATGCACAGTATGTATGTATGTGTATATATATATATATATATATATATATATATATATATATATATATATATATAAACCTGTCAGAGTCTCTTTTATTTATAATATATATTCAAATATAGTTCTTCATTCATTTTCCATCTGCTTAGTCTGATTATCAGAGGTCACCACAGCGGGATAAACTGCCACCTATTCCAGCGTACGTTTTTCACAATAGATGCCCTTTCAGCCACAGCTTAGCACTGGGAAATACCCATACACTACGCCCACTTTAGGTTATCAATTCACCTATAGCGCATGTGTTTGGACTGTGGGGGAAACCGGAGCATCCAGAGGAAACCCACGATAACATGAGGAGAACAAGCAAACTCCACACAGAAACGCCAACTGATCCAGCCGGGGAACAGCGACCTTCTTGCTGTGAGGCGACAGTGCGACACCACTGTGCCACCAATATAGTTCTTAATATATGAAAACCAAATCATATTTTGTAATATGCGATTTTAATGAAAACTGTTAATAATATTACTAATGATATATATATATATATATATATATATATATATATATATAAATTTGTTTGTTATTAATAATTTTAAAAACTGAGAGAGCAGGAAAAACATAAGAGCCTTGAAGTCTATAAATTGCTTGTTTGCATCAGCTGTGGCCTCCTTGACCCAGATAACATTCCCAGGCTGTGGAGGAGAAACATGATTCTACTGACGGGATCAGAATCTAATGCCCTGAGCCACTGTCACATGCTCCAAGCCTCACTCCAAAGATTTTAATGGCCCAGAATGAGCCAGAACAGTCAGACACCGGCAAGAGAAAGATCACGGAACAGCTGAACCAACCCACCCAATAAAAATCTAAATAAAAACAAAATTGTGCAAAAGATACAGGTCTGAGATTATTGCAACAAGTGATTTTTTTTCAAGATGTTTAAGGCTGAGGAGAACACACACTCAAATTATATATTTTTTTTTTACTTGTTCAAACTACTTAATTAAGATGAGCTGAAACAACACAATTCTTGAGATTTTATTGGAACTACTTAACTGTTTATGTTCAATCCACATAAATTTGATAAAAGTGTTAAGTTAACTTAATTTGTGTTGGCACAACATGAATGAATTGTGTGGAAGCCTGCGTTTGTTTTTGTTTTTACAGTGTAAGTGGAAATATTTTCAAAAGTAGATCAGTAATCCATTTTCAGGCAGGGTGATCTTATTAAATTCAACACAGCATATTATATATAATTTTATTAATATTTAAATAAGAGGAATTGGTGACATTGAAGATATTCAATGGTAGATGAAGTGACTGCTTTCTGGAAAAAAAAACAAACAAACCAAAAAACATTAAAAAAAAGGTGAGAAAGACCAGAAACATTCAAAATAAAAGTACAAAATGTCAGTGTTAATGTCGGGATGTCTTTAAGCAAAAAAAAAAAAAAATACTATAAGTACTTGAATTAATCTGTGTGGTGATTCTACAGTTGCTATGGTAAAACAACAGCTATGGTAATTAATCTGTTGTGATTATTCTAAAGTTGCTATGGTAACACCACTATAAGAATTGATCTGTTGTGGTGATTCTACAGTTGCTATGGTAACAACAACTACAGTTATTGATCTGTTGTGATTTTACAGTTGCTATGGTAAAAACAACTACAGTAATGAATCTGTTGTGGTGATTCTACAGTTGCTATGGTAACAACAACTACAGTTATTGATCTTTTGTGATTTTACAGTTGCTACGGTAAAAACAACTTCAGTAATTAATCTGTTGTGGTGATTCTATAGTTGCTATGGTAACAACACAACTATAGTAATCAGTCTGTTGTGGTGATTCTACAGTTGCCACAAGATTACTACAAGAGATTAATTACTGAAGTTGTTGTGTTACCATAGCAACTGTAGAAATCACCACAACATATTACTGTAGTTGCTGTGTGGTGATTCTACAATTGCTGTGGTGACACAACAACTACAGTAATTTGCTGTGGTGATCCCATAGTTGCTATGGTAACAGAACAATTGCAGTAATCAATCTGTTGTAGTGGCTCTATAGTTGCTGTGGTAACAACAACTTTAGTAATTAATCTGTTGTGGTAATTCTAAAGTTGCTATGGTAACACCACTATAGAAATTGATCTGTTTTGGTGATTCCACAGTTGTTATAGAAGTACGACAATAGATTATTTTTTGTAGTTGTTGTGTTACCATAGCAACTGTTGAATCACCACAACATAATAATTATTGCCATTTTTGTGTTACCAAAGTTGCTATGGTAACACAACTGTAGAAATTGATCTGTTGTGGTGATTCTACAAATGCTGTGGTAACACAACAACTATAGTAATCAATCTGTTTTGGTGGTTCTACAGTTGCTAAGGTAACAACATCTATAGTAGTTAATCTGTTGTGCTGATTCTACAGTTGCTGTAGTAACAACAACTACAGTAATAAATATGATGTTGTGATTCCATAGTTGCTATAGTAACAGAACAACTACAATTAATCTGTTGTGGTGATTTTACAGTTGCTATGGTAATAACTACGGTAATTGATCTGTTGTGGTGGTTCTATAGTTGCTATTGTAACAGAACAACTACAGTAATTGATCTGTTGTGGTGATTTTACAGTTGCTATGGCAACAACAACTACAGTAATTAATATGTTGCGTCATTCTAAAGTTGCTATGGTAACACCACTATAGATATTGATTTGTTGTGGTTATTCTAGAGTTGCTGTGGTAACAGAAAAACTACACTAATTGTTCTGTTGTGGTGATTCTACAGTTGCTAAAGTAACAACAACTACAGTAACTAATAAGATGTGATGAATCCATAGTTGCTATGGTAACAGTACAACTACAGTAATTCATCTGTTGTGGTTATTTTACAGTTGCTATGGTAACAGAACAATTACAGTAATCAATCTGTTGTGGTGGTTCTATAGTTGCTATGGTAACAACTACAGTAATTAAATTGTTGTGTTGATTCTACAATCACTATGCTAACAACAACTACAGTAATCAATCTGTTGTGATACTTCTAAAGTTGCTACTGTAACACCACTTAAGAAATTAAACTGTTGTGATTCCACAGTTGCTTGGGTAACAACAGTTACAGTAATAAATCTGTTTTGGTGATACTACAGTTGCTATGGTAGCACAATAACTGTAATAATATAAACAAATGACCCAATACTGTAGTTTTCTAAACTACAGAGTGTATTATACTACAATACACCACAGTTTACTGTAGTAAATTTAAAGTATACAATACAACAGTATGCTGGAACATTCATTAACAAAGAGTTGTAGATACTACAATATATAAAAGTATAATATACTTTGCTATAGTATGGTTACTTGTACTAGTACTTCTTCACATGGGAGATCAGATTTTACACAAAGCACATCCTGAAATCAATGTTACAACTACCAGCCCATCAGTCAGCTTTAGACACTGGTAAATATACAGCATGACCACACTAAATTCAGCACATCATTCTTAGATGGCTCAAGATGTGATGTTACAGAATGCTGGAGGTAAAAATAGCGCTATGTTTGGTCTGAGCTCATGATACACTGATCTTTTCTTGCATACCTGACTACAGTACCAGGTCCCACATCAGTTGAGATGGAGCTTTTTCCTGGGGTTTGAACAGAAGTGAGGATCTAGTTGGTATTTGGACGGAAATCGAGCTTTCTGCACAATGGCAATAAATCAGCAGTGTCTTCAGAGCGAGTGGAGAAGTTCATGGAGATCTGACAGAGAGGATGAAAATGTAAATGGGGAAAACGAATGGATGGATGTGCGAAGAGATGATCAGCAGAATCAAGAAGGGGACAATGAGCAGGAGAAAGAAACAGAGATGCAAGTTGCATGGGAATGTGAGAAGGCTGAAGATTATGAAGGGTGTAGCATTGCTTTTTCTGCAAACAGCAACCATGTAGATGCGATGTGTGCAAATGACAACAACGATAATGTTGATGTATGCATCGATCCTTTGCCTGTTGCTAGCAGTGATGCATTTGCAAGTTATGGCAGTGGTAATGTTAACGAATCTCAAGATGAAGAAGAAGAATCTACTTTTAGCTTTCATGATACATCTGCAATGAGTGAAAGTTTGATGTCTGCTTGCAAAATTAACGAAAATGGCTATGATGTTGATGAGGAACTTAGTGTTAGGTTTCCCGCTACATCAGCTGACGGTTTAAGTGCAGCAATGAAAAATGATAAAACCATTGATGGAGAGGAGAATTTACCTGCAACTTCTGCAACCAGTGGCGGTTTGGTTTGTAAATATGTCAACATCAACGCAAATGAAGAATATACTAGAAGTTTACCTACTACTTCTGGAAATGGTGACCACTTAGTTGCTGTGTGTGCTCATAAAAGTAAAGGACCTGTTAAGGAGTTTGACAAATATGGAAATTATGAAGATGACTTCTTTGCTTCCGCTTCCACGAGTACTATTGAGACTGGAGGATCTGGAAAAGACTTAACATTTCAAGATGAAGAGCAACGGACTGAACAGGATCAAACATCTGATGATAATGAATATGGTGGAATTTACAGTTTTAAAGATTCTGATGATGATGATGATGATGAGGATGTTTATCCTAAGAAGCTGTACTCTGATCCTGCATTTGCAAGTGTGATCTTCCAGACTCTGGAGAACATGATGCTGAATCTGGTCCTCACTGATTTGACTCTGTGCACAGAAAATGGGCATCAATTCCAGGTTCATTCAATTGTCTTGTCGGCAGTCAGCTTCTATATTCAGGCAAAGCTCAGATTGAAGCCTAGACAAGAGAGGAATACTGTATTGTGCTTGGGTCCTGAAGTTCAGAGTTCAGGGTTGGCAGCGGTAGTTGAGTTTGCATACACTGGAACGATCTCCAATCTGAACAAATACAATATTGAGTCGGTTTGCTCTGCTGCTTCTAGCCTGGAAGCTCTGGATGTTCTGCAACTCTGCAGAGAGGAGAAACTGAGAGAAGATGACAAGACAAGAGGGACGAATGAGCAAAGAAAATGGATTTCAGCTGAGGAACATCTGAATGTTCGTTTACGGCATATTGGACAGCTGTGGGCACAGAGACTGGGATGTGATGTGGAGCTCGAAGCAGAGGGACAAGTGTTTCATGGTAAGACCTTTAGAAAGGTTTACTTATAACTGACCCTTTTAATACCAATGCCATTTCTCTTTCAACTTTTCCACTCTCGAGGTAAAGAGTAAATCAATTGTAGAAAAACGACATACTAAGAGTAAAGATAAATTCATTGTTTATTTGGGTGTCTTCTTGAGGCACTTTTAGATAGCTTATCTCACCTTGAGTAGTGCACTGATCCGTTTGTCACTGAAGTTAGGCAGGCTGAGTCAGTCCAATAACAGAAAGGATTATTTCATCCATTTCGAGTCCTTGCATTCAAGTCATTTGTTCAGTGAGCGCATTATTGATTGAAAGCTGATGGTGAGCAGTCTCAAATGCAAACACCTTACATGAATCAGGGGCCAGATTAAATGACTCAGCCGAACACGCAATGACTCTTCCTTGGTTAAAAACTAGCCTAGAGCACTATCTGCTTTTAAACACTAGTCTAGAGCATCATCTCCTTTTAAAAACTAGCCTACAGCACATCACCTGTTAAAAACTAGCCTAGAGCACTGTCCGTTGTAAAAAAAAAAAAAAAGCTTAGAGCGTCATCTGCTGTTAAAAACTATTCTACAGCACCATTTCCAATTAAAAACTTGCCAACAGCACCATCCCCTGTAAAAACTAGCCTTGAGCACCATCTGCTGTTAAAAACTATGCCCAGAATTGATTCAAGAGAGCATAGCGATCTCAGAATCCACGCAGAACCAAGTTCTCCAATAATTTTTGCCTTAGTTCTTGTAATGGATGGACGCTGAACAATGGTCAAAACAGGCAGGAAAATGTCAAAACAGAAGCATAAAAGATAATCCAAAATATGTACTCAAAAAACAGGCAAATGGTCAGTACAGGTGGCTAAACAAAACTAACGATGAAACAAGGCAAGGATCAAAACACAGAAAGACTAGACAAGAATACGCTTACTAGTGTTTCAACAACAAGACTCAGCAAAGTGTGTGAAAATGAGGTATCTTTATAGTCTACGTAATCATTGAACATGAGTTTCAGCTGTGTGAGTGTCCAGATTGCTGGTGAGCTTGACCAGCAATCTGGACACCAGTTCTACAGATGGGTAACCTTGTCGCAATATGTCAAAAATCAGGGACACTTTTTAAGTTTTAAACTTTTAAACTTAAATTTTATCATTTTTAAAGTTAGTCATTATTAGTTTTTAAATACAGGTTGGATGGTGACAATACGGAAGTTTTAATTTTACACTACGAAAATAACAAAACTGTGGTAAATAAGTTAGGAGTTTTAAACCTTTACTATGGTAAATAGTTTGTGATGATTCAGTTGGGGGGCAGTGACGCAAGGGGTTAATTTGCAAAACCACTTCTAAACTTTTGTTTTTGTGGCACTTTTATGAAGCTCACCGGGTGATTCTGGCTGCCAGCAGTGACTACTTCAGAGGCATGTTTACCAGCGGCATGAAGGAGAGCAGGCAGGAATTGGTGTCTCTGTTGTTGATCAGGGCTCGCAAGTTTGAGGTCCTCTTGCATTACTGCTACAATGGGGCTCTTGCTCTTGGATGGAGCTGTGTGTTTGATCTGGCCTGTACATCCCTCCAATTACAGTTTCAGACTGCCTTCTCACTATGCACTAAATTCCTGCATCAAGAAACTGATGCTCACAACTGCCTGGATGTTGCATCTTTCGCAGAGGCCTACGGGATGCGGGAATTACATGCATTTGCAAATGACTTTGTCTTAAGGCACTTTCAAGATGTGTCGATCACTCCAAAATTCCAAGACCTTCCTGTTGAGAAGCTGAAGAAATACCTTCAAAGTGATTCTCTATGCGTTCCCTCGGAGTTGTCAGTGTTCAAAGCAGTCCTGGCCTGGATTGAAGCCTTTCCCAGACAAAGAGTGAAACTTGCCAGAGAGCTGATGGGAACCATCCAGTTCCATCTCATGACCTATAAGGAGTTCAAAGAAGTGAAGTCCATAACATCTTGGCCTAGGATTGGTGCCAAACACCTCTACAACTCTCTACTTGAAGAGTTCTGCTCAGGTTCTCCAGATGTCCGGTCAAATTTCAGAGCCTACATGCCTAACCACAGTCTAGTCCTTGTTGGTGGTGAAAGAATCACTGATAATCTTGACAAACGACTTCCCTGCAGGGAAATATGGTTTAGCAATTCCTTGCAGAACCATGTGGGATTGGTGAAGAAAGTAGAATGGCGAAAGTTGGGAACTTTACCTGATAAACCAAGATTCAATCATGGAGTTGGTGCAATGATGGGGAAGCTCTATATAGTTGGAGGGCGGTGTTATTATGGCAAAGATGATACCATGAAATGCACCTACAGGTAAGATTTAACCTGATTTATTTTCTCTGACTTTATCCAGGATTAGTTTCTCATGCATAAACCCTTGTTCTTTTATCCAGATATGATCCAGTGCAAAACACTTGGCAAAGGTTGGCTGATATGAACGAGAAAAGAGGAAGCTTTGCTCTAGTGGTCCTAAATGATCAAATATATGCAATTGGCGGAGAGAGAGACTCTGAGGTCAACATGGAGAGTGTAGAAGTCTACTGCCCCAACAAAAACTCTTGGAGGTTAGTAGAGTAAACAAATAACGGTATAAATTATGCCAAACTCTACATCGGTTTTCCAAATCTATTCCTGGAGGTACACAAGCACTACATGTTTTCAGATTTTTCTTAATCAAAAATAGCCAAATCAAGTCAGCGTAACATTATACGAGACTCCAATACTTAAATTTAAGGGGTGAGATATGGGAGACATCCTAAATAGGACATTTTGGTGTGCCTCCTGGAACAGGATTAGAAAACACTTCTCTACATGATACTGGATCAACAAGCATTTACTTTTAGTCATTTATCAGACGCCTTTATCCAAAGCAACTTATAACTTCCTGAGACATTCATTGATTCAACAAGAAGGGGTAATATACCCAAGATGTGCTATTAATATAACGCATCTTGTTTGTTCTCAGAGAATTTAGTGCAAGAGTACGAATGCTAGAGTTTTTGAGTGTGAATGTGTGAGAGAGTGTTTCTACAGGTGGTTTGTCAAGACCACTTTATCAAGCCCAAGCAAAAAACATTGTTTGCAAACATGACTCTTCAAAGTATTTGTTTTTAACTCTCTCCAGATTTGTCCATCCACTGGACCACACTCTATGTTGTCATGCATCTACTATATGGAATGGCAAAATCTTTATATCAGGAGGCCTCAACAGCCAGTACCACTGTCTGTCAACTATGATCCTGTACAACCCTGAGTTCAGATCCTCTTACTTAGCTGAAATGAGTAAGGACAGAGCCCTGCACTGCATGGAAACCCTGGGTGACCGTCTTTACGTGGCTGGAGGAGTTTCAAGCAATGCACAAGGCAGTCTGGAAGATCAATTAGCCTGTGAGGTCTATGACCCTGTGGCCAACTCCTGGAGTGCGATTATGCCATTCTCAGTGCCTCATGTTGGGTCAGCTTCAGCAGTCTTAGAGGGGAAGATCTACGTAATCGGAGGGTATTCCCATGAGGACTACAGTGACACCAGATCGGTGCATCGCTATGATCCTAATACAGAATGCTGGGAGAATTTGAGCCAGACACCAGGCCCAAACACATATATAGCTGCCTGTGTGCTGCCCATACCTGCTCACCTTAGAAAGTAAGAGAGGAAAATCCTAATCGCATGGCATCGTCAATGCACACAGCAATGTAAAGGTTCAGTATTAAAGGGACAGTCTACCCAAAAATACAAATTCTGGCATCATTTATTCACCTTCCACTCATTTCAAACCTCTGAGTTTTTTTTAATATTTGGAAGAACACTCGAAACCAAGAAACATCAACTTCCATAGTATTTGTTTTTTCTACTATGAAAGTCAATCGATTCATTCATTCATTCATTTCCCTTCGGCTTAGTACCTGATTATCAGTGAATCACCTACAGGTTTCCAGCATTTATCAATATCTTATTTGTATTCAAGAGATAAAAAGAATGCCATAATGGTTGAAAACCCCTTGGGGGTGTGTAAATTGTGAGGAAATAGTCAGTTTTGGGTGAACTATCTCTTTAGGTGAAAGACATCTTTCTGGCACATGACGTAGCACATATGCATAGTGGATCCGCCTTTGAGATAGAGGCAATATAGATATAGAGGCAAACACAGTGGCACATGTGCTGCGTATATATCCTACATTTATTTTATTGAACCTCTTTTGGACTGTTGAAGAAAAACACCCACACATTGCCATAGTAAAGCTCAAAAGAGTCTGGATAATCTCTTTAAAGGGCACATAGGTTACCCCTTTTTTCATATTTAATATAAGTCTTTTGTGTCCCCAGAATGTGTCTGTAAAGTTTCAGCTCAAAACACCCATCAGATTATTTATTAGAGCTGTTTGAAGTGTCTATATTATAGCTGGAAAAAAGGTTTTGCTGTTTTTTTGTACTGGCCCTTTAAGACTAGTCCTCCCCGCCCACCGTTCCCACGTGCCTGTCAGCAATCGCTGCCCTCGGCTGCCTCAGGAAGCAGATCTCACGTAACGTGTGTGAGAAATACTACAGTAAGAACTTTAACAATCAGTATTTGATGCATTTTTTTGTAGATTTGCAACAATGAGTCACACACAATGTCATTACAAAGTTCACGCACATACACAGCAAGGACACAAACACATAGCACAGACACATACACACACAAACACACACACAAATGTAGCGCTGACATGTACACACACACATACACACTTAGCTCAGACACGCAGACACACACACACACAATATCTACATAGTAGTTATGTAAACCTTCAACTTTACCTGCTCAAAGAAAACATTATTTCTATTTTTGAATATATGAAACAAATCTCAAAAACAGGCACATAAAACAACAGGAGCATTCAGTGCAAATACACAAAAGTAAATAATAACAAGCTTGATTTTTGAGTGCTATAAAGTTCTTAAACACTGAGTGACACAGACACCGAAAAAAGCCTCGTCTATCAGCTGATCCATCAGTAGCTGTTCGTATCTGATCCTTGACAGATCCTGTGACAGATGTATTTGAGAAACCTGCTCTGCAGACACTCTTGTACCTAAATACAGAAGTATCGCTGTAACCAATACTATTGAACGGAAATTCATACCTTTTTGATTTAGCTAATTTGTATAAATTTGTACGATCCCTTTTTTACATCTTGGTAGGATTTGCTCATCCCCGATGATGGTTGGGTTTAGGGTTGGTGCCATGCATTCTTTTAAAAACATTTCGTATGACTGAACTCATATGAATTTGCCATTAAGTGAACAAAATGTAAAATAAATGTTTCCTCGTGAGATCAGGCTGTGTAACAGCGGAGGAAAAAATAGGAAACGTTACCTCACGGACACGCCACCTGGTGGAGGAGTCCACAGTGAGAGAGATGCAGAGACTTTACAGCTTTTGGAAAAAAAGAACAGAAAAATCAATGAATTGGCATCAAGCATCTCTATTTTGATATTTTGTGGATCGCTTTATTTGTGACCTTATCTGAAGCTTTATGCGAGATTTTATACTTGTTTTGTTGCTTGCTTTTGAAAAGTAAATAAAGTCATATCACATACACACTGAGTGCATTCATACTTTATTTGTACAATACTACATTCTATCATGTCTTAGAGCACTTAGAGCATATCACTCTTTTCAATACTTTAATATCAAGGCATCTTAATTTTTACAGCACTTTATACGTTGTCAATTCTGTCAAATAAGCTTAAACGTTTACAGTTTTGTCACAATTGCCCTATCAGGAGTTTTTAGGCGACGCTAAATCATCAGCTAACAAGTAAAACCAGGATAGCTGCTAGCTTGATTTTTGACTATAATCACAGATCAAACTTGCAGCCATACTGATTTTACTAGTTAGCTGATGATTTAGCATTGCATTGCATATTTAGCAAGGAAAACTCCTGATAGTTAGGCTACTGTATATAAAAATAACGTGGAACAACAATTATTTTGACACATAATCATTATTTGTCAGTTGCCTAACTAAGCTAAGTTATGCTAGCTACACATTACATGAACTGAACTGCATAAAAGAGAAAAAACTAAATTACCATTCTGTTGCTGAGCAGGGCTGATCTTCAGGTAGTAATGCTATCTAAATTCTTCTTCTTGGTGTTTATTGGCGGTTCGCATTCTTAACAGAGCATTACCGCCACCTACTGTGGGTTATGGATCAGAGACTCTTTTTTTCTTTTTATTATTAAATTTTTTTTTTTTATCTCTAGACTCTTCAAAACCCGAGCCTTCGATGTTGCTGCGTGTTTTTAGCTCCTCCATCTACAGCTCAGGTCCTTCACAGCCAAGATAGAGAAAAAGATAGTAGAAGATAGGGGAAAGCATAATATTATTATCAATATAATAATAATAAATTAATTAAGTAAATTTAAATATATATATATATATATATATATATATATATATATATATATATATATATATATATATATATACATACACATACACATACACACACACATACACATATACATGCTATCTAAATTGTCTTTGGAGGCTGAATTTACCATGAGGAAGAATCTATTCAAGTTGTAATGATCTTCTTCTTCTTGTGATTTTATGGCATTTTGCAACCAGCTTCTGGAGCTTTACCGCCACCAACTGGACTGGAGTGTGTACCAGGAGTTTACTAACCCATATGATTCTTAACGTGAAACAAACACATGTTCATTCACGTTCATTCATTTTCCTTTGGCTTAGTCCATTTATTCATCAGGGTTTGCCACAGTGGAATAAACCGTCAACTTATCCAGCATATGTTTTATTCAGTGGATGGCCTTTCAGCTGCAACTCAGTACTGGGAAACACCCATACACTCTCACATTCACATACACACTACGGCCAGTTTAGTTGATCCAATTCCCCTATAGCGCATGTGTTTGGACTGTGGGGGAAAATGGAGCACTCAGAGGAAACCCACTCCAACACGGGGAGAATATGAAAACTCCACACAGAACTGCCAACTGACCCAGCCGAGGCTCGAACCAGCAACCTTCTTGCTGTGAGGCGACAGTGCTAACCGCTAAGCCATCATGCTGCCCCACACATTATTCAAAATAAATAAATAAATAACCTAACAAACAAAAACCATATTCTTTTGCATATTACACATATTTTCCAACCTGCCGATCTAGAGTGCGTTTCCCAAACAACGCCATAACTCGCGGCTTAACTATCATAGCACGATGCATGATTCGGGAAAAGAACGATTTACTGTAGTGATGAGTGTTTCGTAAAACCCATATCCATCGTTTGAACCACATTAGTTATAACGCAAAACGTTCATAATGATGCTCTGAACGGGTGGAGTGACAACTTCTTTAGAGAAAAACTCATAATTATTTGTGCAAAATATATTGTTTACACGCACATGCTTTTTAAAAAAATCCAATATTAGTTTTGGTAAAAAACATGCACTTGCTTTTTAATATTAATTGAAATATGCAAAAAGCACATATAGGGCCTGTGCTTCCTTTATAAGGATTATTGAATTCTTTCAATTATATATTCTTATTGAATTCTTGAATTATATGAATTCTTTTTAATTATATATATATATATATATATATATATATATATATATATATATATATATATATATATATATATATATATCGATTATATATTCTATTCTAAAACATGAGCTAGCTAACACGTATTCTAATATCATATATAAATCATTAATGTTTGTAAAAGACAGTAGGCTATTTATTAAAAAATTAAAAAATCCCACTTAATAATAATAATAATAATAGTAATTACTATTATGAATTATTGCTATTAATTTATTTTTATCTAATTTATTGTAAAGTCTACATCTTGACACATTCAAACCACTGCAGAAATGCTCTAACCAACAGGCCCATGTGATATCGTGACACATTTCTTAATAAACAACCTACTATCAATTAAAATCATTAAGGTATGCTATACATTTTTGTTTTCAGAAGCTTTGGAGACTCTTGGTATATAAGAGATTTTATTAATTCATTAAGTAAAATTAATAACTACTAATTAATTTTAATCATTGATTCATAGCTTTGGTCATGAGCCACGGCTGCATTCAAAATTGCATTTAATGTTTTCAAAGTGCGGGTGACGCAGTGGCGCAGTAGGTAGTGCTGTCGCAAGAAGCAAGAAGGTCGCTGGTTTGAACCTCGGCTGGGTCAGTTGGTATTTCTGTGTGGAGTTTGCATGTTCTCCCTGCGTTCGCATGGGTTTCCTCCGGGCGCTCCGATTTCCCCCACAGTCTAAAGACATGTGGTACAGGTGAATTGGGTAGGCTAAATTGTCCGTAGTGTATGAGTGTGATTGAGTGTGTGTGGATGTTTCCCAGAGATGGGTTGCAGCTGGAAGGGCATCCGCTGCGTAAAACAAATGCTGGATAAGTTGGCGGTCCATTCCGCTGTGTCGACACCAGATTAATAAAGGGACTAAGCCAAAAAGAAAATGAATGAATGAATGTTTTCAAAGTGCACTGCAAAGAGAACGCAATTGTCAATATAAAAAAATAAATACTTTGTAAGCAAACTACACCTAAGAGAGAGGAACTTAATGTTTGTTTTTAAATCATTCCAAGTTAAAAATTTAGAACGTTCTAAAAAATAGGGCATAGGGGGGATAATTGGGAATAGAACACAGCCACGAACTATGCTTCTAACGACACCTCTAGAGGTATAATTGTAAGCATACAAGTTTGTGAATGTTCGTTGGGACAATAGATTGCGAAATGCCAAATCAACAAACTATGTTTGTAACGACGCAACTTGCGAACTTAGTTGGCTAACGATGGTTTTCGGAAATGCACCACTGATTGGCGATCTTCTGCAAACGCAGGTCTGTCTAGGTCTACAGCCCGGAGAATACAACCACCCTCTGTAGGAGCTGAGAGAGGATCACACGAGCTCTACTGGTGCTCCTATTGGCTGTCGTTCAAGAAAGACACGCCCATCTGGTCACTAACGGTCACTGTTGCTCATGTAGATGGAGGTCGCTTACAGTTGCTCACTCTCCGTCGCTTGTCGCTGTGAGTCGTTTGTGGTGTGAATGAGGCTTAACAAGTGGTGAGCTTGAATCAGATGCAGAAGGTTTGTTTACTTCAACCCACTTTAGAGCTTTGTAGTGATCCTCTGAGAGTGGGCGTGGCTAAAACACTCAGTGGACACGCCCCCAACATTTAAAAGCAGACAACATTTTTTTTTCAATATTTTGATGTTTATTTACTTGGTGGCTTTTTATCATTCAAACTAATCTGGCTGTTTAATAAAACATTTTTTTTCTGTGGTATGGCATCTCAGAATGCACATTTGATCTCAACTTCAACCGTTTTTTGATGTTTTACAAAGTATTTCACAGATCAAGCAGTTTCCAGTGGGTAAAGCAGGTATCCTGTAAAAGTGGAGTAGTTGTATCGTCGGTCTACAAAGATCCAGGATCTGATCCACAGGTTCATGTAAACCTGCTCTCCGACATCCAGCTCCATCACTGCTCCGTTGGACATTTGGTCGTTGCGATCACTAGAGTTATACTCGTATGAAGACACAAATCTTTTGGTGCCCTTGAAGATGCTCAGACCCATATCATGAGTAGAAAATGCAGAGCCGGAGTACCTGAAGTAATACACACCTTTAACTGGTGCTGTGAAAACTCCTGCAACACACATGGACACATTTTAAAACACGCTGAGCAAAATCACTACTGTAAACATTGTAAATCAATTTAAAATGTCTTATTTGCAGTTTGTACAGACATCCATATGTCCTTCATTGTAATCTGTCTGTAATCAAAAAGTCAACCCAGGCTCATTGCGGATACGTACCCAGGTCTAAATTTTTTGGAGACAGAGAAATGAGTAACTGAAGGTACGTCTGCCCAGTTTTTGTTTCTGCAAATCCACCAGAGGTCGCTGTGTATGCTTTTTGACGATTTCAAAATCCTTGCATAAATCCACCAGAGGGTGCAATATACACTTCAGCCGACCAGGCCAGCTCACAGTTTACCGACTGGCCCACCCATGCCCATCCCTAAACACAACCGATAGTGTTTTCAAAAGCAATCAAGAAATAGAAAAGCCGTTGCGGCCGCGTGGTTTCCAACTGAGGCTCATTCTGAAAACCTACCCCCATGTACATTTCTGGAGAGTGCCAAATACATCCCAGGAGCTACGTCTTTTTTGCTGTTTTTGTTTTCGCGAATGGCCCAGAAGCTGCTGTGTACGCTTTTTGAGATGTCAAATTTCTCTCGCGAGTGTCATTTATACCTGCTGTTATTGTGTAAATCCACCAGAGGTCGCTGTCGACAGACTGACAGACTGACTGACTGACCGACAGATCAACTGACCCACCCTCCTCCTTCCATAAACCCAACCAATGGTGTTTTCAAAAGCACCGATTGACTCGGCATCATACCACCCCATAGTGTTAATTTTATGAAACGAAATGCAGCCATACGTCTTTATGGCTACATAATTTGCGATCTCCAGAAATGTATATAGGGCTATGTTTTCAGAATGAGCCTATGTTGGTGATTTCACCACACTTTCAGCCTGTTTTTTACTTATTTTTTGCTTTACCTGGTTTCGGGAACTGCTCTTCGCCGGACTCGAACCCTGTCATTGTGGCTAATGTATGCGGCGAGCGACTGGGCAAACAGGTAACACCGGAAAAGCCGTCCTACATGGTTGTAATCGGTCAGCGGTAGCACTAAAGCAACAGAAGCCATCGGTGGCATCATACTGCCCTGTAGCATTCTTTTTAACGACAAAATGCAGCCAGACATAACTCTGGCTACATAATTCGCGCTCTCCAGAAATGTAGACATGGGTTCGTATCCACAATAAGCCTGTATTGAAAAAAGCGCATAATATTAAAATATTCCAGGGTGTTCGCAGTGTCTTCAAAAGTATTAAAAGCTGATAAATCAATTAAGAGAAATTTAGAGCCTTTAAGAATTATTTAAAAAATCTTAAATGCAAATTTACAAAGTATTCAATTCTATCATTTTTTAATATACAATGCATAGTTGTATGCTAAAATTTGCACCTGCTTAGCATTAGTATTCAGAATATTAATAATGTTTTTTTTTAGTTTCTTGCAATTAATGTTTAGTAAATAAACTGCAAGTTACAATGTTACCAGTTGAAACCCTAAAGTGGCGATGAGGTCTTAAAATGTTGAATTTCATTTACTGATTCTTGTATATACCCTGTATTCAGTGCATCTGAAATCTCATACTCCCCTTTTATGTAGTATGTGAAATACACTATGCAAGCTGAGTGGTATTGTATGTCCAAATTTACAGTATTTGAAAAACAGCAGGCAAGAAGTGTCCAGGTGAGCTAGAATTTAAAGAGTGCAAAAGTCCTTTCAAGGGGGCAGGGAAGGTTTAAGGTAATTGATTCACTAAATAATTTACAAAATAACGAAGAGGACAGTTACATCATTTATATTTAAAAACACAATCAAGAACTTTGAGGACAACACAGACTCTTGAGTAATACACAAATACACTTAATTAACAATGTATTATACACAAATAGATCCCCTGTTTGAAAAGTAAATGATGTCCTGTATAATTGTAGGTTATATATGTAGGATTGGGTTTTAAACTACAGCGGTTCGAACTGTAGTTCTGCCGAATGACTAAAAGTTATCAGTATTGATGGTAAAAAACTGTACATTCTAGTCAAACCATTCTTCTGCAATCTTATATCAGTATTAATAGCTATAAATGTGGGAGAGCGTTGATATTATGTGATTGTATTGTATTGCAATATGGAACAGTTAAGTGTTGATGTTAAATCAAAAGGAATTCACAAATACTAAAAATGAGATGATTTAATGACAATAATTCTCTATGGTTACAACTGAATTCATTACAAAATAACTGTATAAAATGATCAAATATGAAATGATAAAACATATGATATAAATTGTACCCAGCTTAAATGTAAAATTAAAGTTACCAGAGGTAGAAGGAGAGACACAGGGGGAGGGAGAGAGAGACAAAGAGAGCAGGCCCAGAAGTTAGCCTGACTGCAGTAGAGTCAAAGAAGATTCAGAGGAGGAGAGGAGCAGAGGAGGAAAGCAGACCAGGAAAGACAGGCCAGGAAAAGAAAAGAGCCAGAGCAGCGTTTTACCACCTATTTTGTATCTTTCTTGACCATGTGACTAAAGCCCAAATACTGAGACATTCAAACTGACCAATCAACATGTGACCACATCGTAAAACCCCCAAAGTCCACATACCAGGCCCTGATCTTATCAGTATCTGCCTTTGGAGCCAGTATGGACCTTCTTGAGTCAAAAAGACATGTTTTGTCATGTAAACAAACGCATATAATAATAATTTAGCCTCTTACATATAAATACAGGTGAGGCAAAATTATTTGCAGTCCTGTATTTTTTCTTTCTTTAAAAACAGTTCTTAATTGTTTTAAACCAATTTTCAAGTCAATATTATTAGCCCCCTTAAGCAATATTAGTTTTGGATTGTCTACAGAACTAACCACTGCTATACAATGACTTGCCTAATTACCATAACTTTACCCTAATTAACCTAGTTAAGCCTTTAAATGTGACTTTAAGCTGAATACTAGTATCTTGAAGAATATCTAGTCAAATATTATTTACTGTCATCATGGCAAAGAGAAAATAAATCAGTTATTAGAAATCAGTTATTAAAGCTATTATGATTAGAAATGTGTTGAAAAAAATTGTTCTTAATGTAACCCCGCCGGTCCTACGCCACCCAACCCGCTCCGAGCTGGTATCGAACCAGCGACCTTCCGCATGGGAGTCGGTTGCTCTACCAAGGAGGCTAAAGACCATGGCCTCTAGCAACTGTCGCTAAAGCACCTTTAGAGGTCAGAGGAGTGAGGTTTACCTGTACAGCACTTACTAGCTGGCCTCCGTTACACTCACCCCCCTAAACCTTACTCCCATCCGGGTCACGGCACAAATGTCCTACGCCACCCAACTTGCTCCGAGCTGGTATTGAACCGGCGTCCCTCTGCATGGGAGTCAGGTGCTCTACCCAGGAGGCTAAAGTCCATGGCCTCTAGCATCTGTCGCTAGAGCACCTTTAGAGGTTAGAGGAGTGAGGTTTACCTGCACAGCACTTACTAGCTGCCCTCTATTACATTATATATATATATATATATATATATATATATATATATATATATATATATATATATATATATATATATATATATATATATATATATATGTGTATATATATATATATATATATATATATATATATGTATATATATATATATAGTCTTCAACTATATCTATATATCTGTAATGTCACAATAATGTGAACCTTTTGTATAATTTCTAACCATATTTATAGTTTAAAAAGACTATACAAATAAACCTGAATTGAGTCTGAATAAACACAAACCTGTGGCAGGATTGTACGCATCTCCAACATTGGTTAAGACTTTATCAAAGATGAGTTTGGTCTCTGTAGTGTACGGCCCTCGGCTTGCACTCTCCGTCTCTGACATGGAGACAGTGAACGCCACTTTAGGACTCTCTGTGAAGGAATAGTGGTTAGTTTGATTTGTGCAATCCCAAAAACTTAGCTCAATTTTGCTACCACTTTATTTTGATGGTCCATTTGAGTGACTGTCTGCTTAATATCTGTTGATACTGCTCCTTCAACAGACTTTTAACTGACTATAAGAAGTACATGTCAAATTACACTTACCATAACCCTAACCTAACAGTCTACTTATAATCTAATGAGAATTAGTTGGCATGTAGATGCAATGCAATTTATATTCAACAAACAACCATCAAAATAAAGTGTGACCAAATATTTTTTCCTGAAAAGTTAAATGCAAGGTGGTTTCAATGAGTATTACCAACACAATCTCACAGCAATTCGTAACTTTTTGATTTAGTGGCTAATTCGTATGAATTCATACGATCTAATTCTTACAATTTAGTACGATTTGCTCATCACCCAATGACGGTTGGGTTTAGGGGTGGGGTTAGGTGCCACGCCTCCTTTTTAAAATCGTACAATTTCGTACGACAGAACTCGTACGAATTAGCCACTAAACTGACAAAACGTAATATACTTACGTTTTCTCGTGAGATCAGGCTGGTATTACTGTGTAAATAATGTTTGTAAAAGTGAATCAAACAAGGAAATTTACCTTTAATTTGTTTCCGCAGGTCCTGAACCAAGCTTTTCTGTTCTTGTAGTTCATTTTTAGCAGCGATCAGGTCTGTTTTTAGCTCAGCAATTGAAGCTTTAAGCTCATTTAGCTCAGAGTAGATATTCACCACAGGAGTCATGATATCATCGTCCTGTGCTGCACAGAAACTCAACACTGACATTAAGAAGATCTGAAATAAAGCCATGATGATCGCTTCTCCTGCGCTGAACAGAACAGTGAAGGCTGTGCTTTTGTATATAGCACTGTTGGTTAATGATTAATAATGTGGAGTATTTAGATCATGAGGTCAGATTTCCTGCTTGCGTTGGGGGAAATACACACAAACACAAGTACTCACGATCGATTAATCAATGCTAAACTTTCTAATATTGCACAAGGGAATGTCCAAATCATATAAAAGACATTACTCTTTTGCTTGATTGTGGTGTAAACATGCACATTTTAATAAATGTATCTTTAGAGAAATTCATTTTAAATATACGCTCTTTAGGATTTACTCTGTCTAAGGTATAATGGTTTTTCATCCATTTTCCTTCAGCTTAGCCTCTATTTCAGAGAGTCTTAACCACAGCAGAATGAACCTCCAACTATTCCAGCATATGTTTTATGCAGCAGATGCCCTTCCAGATGGTGGGAAACACCCATACCCACTCATTCACACACACACTCATCATACACCATGGCCAATTTAGCTTATTCAATTCCCCTAAAGCGCATGTCTTTGGACTGTGGGGGAAACCGGAGCACCCGGAGGAAACCCACGCCAACATGGAGAGAACATGCAAACTCCACACAGAAATGCTAACTGGCCTGGCTGGGACTCGAACCAGCGACCTTCCTGTTGAGACAACACTGAGCCACCGTGCCGCTGTCCAATGTTCACACATGAAAATAAATAAGTGCAAATTCTTAAATGTTGTTATTTCATAAAAACTTAAACAATTTCACTGGTTGAAACTTTAATAACGCAATTAAAAACACAGCTTTGTTTGAACAGCCATCAATGGAGAGATATCATAACATTATATCATATCTTATAACAAAAAATTACTTCATTTGACTAAATCTTCTGCATCAGATCAAGTTGCACGCTTACTATGGACAATATGACTCTGATTACAATACATCACACTGACTATAGTAAACACACACCCTGGTGACCTGACACAGGAGAAAAGACCAAGTTGTTTTTACAGCTTTTTTATTTTTTTGATGTACAAATCTGTTCTTGGAGCTTCATTTGAATACAGCTGAACCTCAGAAGTCACATAATATGGACTTTGGTTTGCGGATCTGAACCGTTACCGTCTATGGAGGATGAGGGAGCTCTCTGTATTCATCTAATGCCTAGTTCACACTACAGGATTTTAAAAATCGGCAGATCGCTGTGCTGTTCACACTACATGACTTGATTTTGTGTCTTTTAATCGTTGTGGTGTTCACACTACGCGACACTATGTAAATGATCCACAAGAGGGAGGTCACACACTACAAGATCTGACAACAACTAGTACCCCGACAGCTCAGTCAAGCTACCAAACCACAGCCAATGAAATGTTGAGGGAGGAGCCGTCAGAAAGAGCTGAACACTATTGGCTGCTTGTGTGCTGATGACATCACTGACAGCGTTTCAAGCTTTCAAGAAAGCATTTAAAAACATCATCAGTCAGCTGATGCATCAGCGGATCAATCGCTCATCTGCAAGGCTCGAGTGGAGAGATGCACAGAGAGTTTTTAATTTCTGTAATTTAATAACTCTTTGAAATAAAATTAGCATATCTATAACACCCTGACGTTTCCTGAATATCTGTGAATTTCTTTCTAACATTATTATTTTTTAAATTACAAAGCAGTAAAGAACTGAGCATTTCTACCTTTAATTAGCATATTGGTCAAAATGACTGCATGCATGTCTGCTACTTTTCACTGTGACTTTAAATATGCACGCATTTTTTGCCTAGCAACTTCCTGCTAACATTAACATAACTCTCTGATAGCAAAAACATACATTTACTTCAGATATAGCTTTAAAAACAGCATATTCTGTGCTGGGAAATGGCTCCTGTTTGAAAGTGAAAATGAAAGCGAGGTCCAGAGCTTTGCATGTTCTAGTATCTTAACTACACATTTATAGGCTGTATTACCAAAAAAGATAATTTTTTGGGGTAATGGTCATCAGATATGATGACAAATATTCAGAGCTTAAATTTAATATCTCAAGCATTGAATGTAAATATGACGTAACAATATGACGTTTATATGAGAACAGTCAGAATGAGCAGTATGGTAATTCTAATAGTTACAGAATGCTATGTCCACTGTTAATATAGCCTACTCTCGTGTCCGTGTTGATGCAGAATGAAGCGAGTGCATCGATGCCCATTCCGGCCAATCACAGACGTTTCTGTTGATCTCCTGAGCACACGGCTATTCAGCTCAAGCTTCCAAACTTCCAAATTGGGTTCAAATCAGGCTTAAAATCCTGTATTGTGAACAAGGTTTTAGACAATAGATGCCCAGCAAACCATGTTTGTTTTTCTTGGTGTCAAATTGACCCCATACATAACGGTCTTCCAGTCCTTGCTAAAAGAAGTTAATCTTTTCATATTCAATTCAGTTCAATTCCCCTTTATTTGTATAGCGCTTTTACAATGTAGATTGTGTCAAAGCAGCTTCACATAAAGGTCACAGTAAATAGGAACAGTGTAGTTCAGTTTGTAGTGTTTAAGTTCAGTTCAGTTTAGCTCAGTTCAGTGTGGTTTTA